>NC_060283.1:9972897-10272897 GCF_021613505.1 Equus quagga | reverse complement strand
CTTCCTCTGTGAATTGCTTTCTTCCTCTGCAGGCATTGGGCTGCAGCCTTCAGACACATAGTCTGCCTTGTGTCATGATGAGTGCCCTGTGGCACCGTTGGACTCTGCTACAAGGACTGAGGGACAGAGGCTGGCCCACGCTTATCACTGAATCCTTGATGCCCCCTCCCTGGCACATGGTAGCCTCAATCCATCCATGGGATGGTTTGAATGTTCCACTCTGACTCATTTGCCCTGACTTCTTTTTTTTTTTTTTTTTTGAGGAAGATTAGCCCTGAGCTAACTACTGCCAATCCTCCTTTTTTTTTGCTGAGGAAGACTGGCCCTGAGCTAACATCCATGCCCACCTTCCTCTACTTTATACGTGGGACATCTACCACAGCATGGCTTTTGCCAAGCAGAGCCATGTCCGCACCCAGGATCCAAACCGGCGAACCCTGGGCTGCTGAGAAGCAGAACGTGCGAACTTAACTGCTGTGCCACCAGGCCGGCCCCACATTTGCCCTGACTTCTAATCCTAGTTCTGCCATTCCCTGGCTGTGTGACCTTAGGCAAGTCACTTAACCTCTCTGGGACTCGGTTCCCCCATCTATAAAATGGGAACAATTCTCCCCTGTGAAGTTATGAACACCAAGGAGGAAACATTAGTGAAGTGTCTGCCGCAGTGGAGGATGAAAGACAGTTTCCTGTTCCCTTCTCCCTTGCCTTCCCTCTTCTTTCCTGTCGGCCTCTGAGTTCCCGCTAGGGAGAAGCTGCCAGTTCCTGACTAGCAGTCACGCCCCGGATAACAATATCTCCCGCTCGGGCTTGGGCTGCAGGCTCTCTCAGCCTAATGCAAACCAGATGCTGGCCTCCCCTTCCTGGCAGCGAATTTTCCATGGCCTGCTCCCAACCCCTTCCTGTTTTTGCTCCTCACTGGTCCCCCTGCTAAATTCTCCTGTGCCGCCACCTTCCTCTGCAGGGCAACCTCTGGGCCCACCTGGAAACAATTAATGGAAAACAGGATGTGTGAAAGGAGGGTCTCTCCATCACCCCCACGTGGCGGGAGGGCAAGGTGCTCAGCCTGGCTGGTGACAAAGTGTGTGGAAATGGTCCCTCCCTGCCAAGCCTCCGCCAGGCCCCTGGCGGGGGGGGGGGGGGGGGGGGCGTGGGGGGAGTCAGAGTCACTCTGAGGGCTGTATAGAAAGATTGGCTACTTTCTGGACATTTAGGCACAGGTGGGACTGCAGGGGAGCTGCGAGGACCTTGTGCTTGGCGGTCACTTAGAAAAATCAGAGCCAGAAGAGGTCCAGCACCGTCCTGTTGTGGATGAGGAAACCGAGGCCGGGACACTCATCCAGGGTCACTGGTGAGTCAGAGCCAAGGGGCAGCTGGGTCTGGGACTGCTTGCCAGTAAGACCTGCTGCCCCAAGTCACCCCCCCAGGGCTTGCTATCTCAGAGTCATCCTGCCCGCCCTTCCTCCATCACCACCACACTGAGCCCGGTCACAGGGGAGGCTCACAAGGCGGCCGGGGCGCTGCCCAGCCGCCTCCCGACTGGCAGGCGTGCGCACCTGGCCCAGCAGACCTGGATCTTCCCCACCAGGGCTGGGGACTCCCAGAGGGAGGCTCAGGGCAAGCCCTCTGGGGGGTGTGTGTGTTGGGGAGCTCTTCCCTTATCCTCTCAGCCAAGCGAATCTCCTTGGGGCAGCCAGGGCTGGTGGGGGTGGAGAGGCTGTGAGGACTCCACCATTTCCAAGGAAACAACAGCCCCAGGGCTCCCAGAAAGCGGCTGGGCTGCCCCTCCCTCCGCCAGCTGTGCGCAGTGTTTGGACAACTGGATGAGATGTTTTGCAGCCAGAGTCCTCCCTAGATGCCGAAGCTCAGATTTCCAGAGGGAGGGAGGACAGGATGCTGGAGAGGAGTGGAAGAGGCTCCAGAGGTCAGACGTGGGCCTGGAGGCCCCCCACCCAGCCCTGACCAAGACCACTGTCCACCCAGCCCCAGCGCGGTGGGAGCCAGAGTCAGGCCCAGGCCACAGGGAAGGACTGGGTGGAGGGCCGAGGCTGCAGAATGGTGTCAGAGATTTGGTGGGGCGAACTGGTGAAGTCAGGCCCTGGGGACAGTCTGGGCTTGGGGAAGGGCCAGCATGTTGAGCGCGCTGAGATTCTAAGATAGAGATCAGCTCATCTACCCCCACTCCCATTTTACAGATAGGACAATTGGGGTCCAGAGGGGGCAGGCGCTCGCCCCAGGTGGGTGTAGAGCTGGACAGGTGCTTGCAGCATGCCAGGCGTAGAGCTGGGCTGGAACCCAGACTCCTGAGCCTAAGCTTGCTCCTCTCACTGTCCAAGCTGCCCCCACCCTCCCTCCCAGCCCCCGAGACACACACGTACCCCAGCCAGTGAATCGAATCCTCGTCCTTGCTCTTCCCCCAAAGACACAAGCAAAATAACCTACTCAAGCGTAGTACTCTGGGGTCACAAAGAAAATACACAGACACTGAGTTCCCCACTAGCCTCCAAGGCAGTCGCATTAACCCCCTTGTGGACAAGGGGTGGAGGGCCACGGAGCCAGGAGTCCTGCGCCATTGCCTACCCTGGGGCTGGGGCTCCCCTGGGTTCCCCACCGCCGTGGCCCAGGCCTCCCGGAGCCCCTGAGTGAGACTGAGAAGACACACAAGTTCCAACCCAACCATTCGCAAGGTAGTTTGAGCCTCAGCTGATTCATGTTAAAATGGGCAGGATTAACCTTGCTGTACTTGACTCATCATACTGTGGGTGCTGATGGCGAGGGGCGGCGGGTGCCAGTGGACCCCTTTGGGGCCTTAAATATTTCCCAGTAATGAAACCATTGGAAGCTCACGTGAAGGAAGGAAGGAGGGAATTCCCTTGGGCCCAGGTGGGTATGGGAGTCCCACCATGGTGCCTGGGGGGATTTCTCCAAGTAGAACCTGTTTGCCTGCTACTCCCAGCTCCTGAGCAGGAAAGTGCAGCCAACCTAATGGAATTCAAGAGCCAGCCACACCTCCAAGGACAGATATGACTGGAGGGACAGCTTGTGACTCCCTTCCAAAATGGCAGAATCGGGGTGAGGCGGAGAATTTGCTAGCATCTTTACATTCGACATCAGACTTAGCTCGCCCTCCAAATCACCCGATGGCTTCCTTCATTGCCTTCTGCTCCCATTTTAAAGATGAAAGAACTGACACTCGGAAACATTCAAGGATTTGGCGACAGCGAGCAAGTGAGGGAAGTGGGATTTTAATACAGGTTTATAGGACTCCAAAACCTTGGTCTTATCCCTCCACCATTCGTCCTCTCAGGAGAAGGGTAAGGTGAGGGTTTTTGGAGAAAGGAGGCTTGAAGGATAAGCAGGATTTAAATACACAGAAATGGAGGACAGGCGTTCTTTGCAAAGGGACCATCAGGAACAGAGGCTGGGGGGTGGGGCACACCGAGAGAAGTACACCCTTCACTCTGGCTGGAACGGTAAAAGGACTAGATGGGCAGGCTCGGGAGGAATCTTGAGAGCCTTGGAGGGCAAGTTAAAGAGTTTGGACTTTATTCTCGAGACTCCAAGGAGACAGTTAAACATTTTTGAGCAGAGAGTGACACGATCAGAGCCCTGCTCAGGGAAGATTCGACGGGCAGCAATGTAGCATAGAAAATAAAAGTGAATACTTATCAAATATCTAGAGAGTGAAAGACTTTCTAAACTTAGAAGCGTTTGAAGGGACCTCAAAAGAAAAAAATCAATAGATCTGTTTACATTAAAATTTAAAACTTCTCTGTGTTCCTCCCTTCACCAAAAAATAACCCAAATTAAAAGGCAAATAGCCTGGGGAAAATATTCCCAGCAAATGGCAAAGTGTTAACATCTTTAGTATGTAAAGAATTCACAAAAATCAATAAGAACATGTTCATTCATTCAACAAATCTTTTTTTTTTTTTTTTTGCTGAGGAAGATTCGCTCTGACCTAACATCTGTGCCCATCTTCCTCTATTTTGTACATGGGTCACTGCCACAGCATGGCCACCGGTGAGTGGCGTAGGTCTGCGCCCGGGAACCGAACCTGGGCCACCCAAGCGAGGTGTGCCAAACTTAACCACTAGGCCATGGGGCCAGCCCCACATTCAAAAAATCTTTAATGAGCACCTGTGCCAGGTGTTGAGGAGATACTAGTGGACAAGACAAAGTTTCTGCCCGAATGAAGTATACAGTTTGGGGTAGGGAGGATTCAGACATCTAATTACAATCCCATGTGACAGGTACAAGAATGGGAAGTGTATCGATGAACTCCCAACCTAGACTTGGAGTCTGGGAAATGTTCCCAAGGGAAGAATTTGGGAGTGGGAAAGGGACGAAGGAAAGAGATGAGTCTGGCAAGGGAGTCAGGGCCAGATCACGTGGGGCCGTGTATGCTAGGTAAGGAGTTCAAACTTTATGCTTAAGGACAAAAGGGAGTCATCGAAGGTTTTAAGCAGGAGCGTGATGTGATCAGATCTGCAGGTCAAAGAGATGTCTCCTGTGGATGTGTGTGGAAGGGATTGGAGAATTTCCACGTCTGGTGGAACTTGGAGCAGCGAGGAACATTCCTGCCACTAAACTGTGCACTTAAAAATGGTTAAAATGATTTTAAAAGCACACAAACCTGACACACCTAAGCATAAGTATATGGAGAGGTTGAGACTGAAAAAGTTATACCAAGAAAATATATCAAGAAAATACAGAACAAAAGAATGGTGATATACCAGGGGCCAGCCCGGTGGTACAGAAGTTAAATTTGCACATTCTGCCTCGGTGGCCCGGGGTTCACCAGTTCGGATCCCAGGTGTGGACATGGCACTGCTTGTCAAGCCATGCTGTGGCAGGCGTCCCACATATACAGTAGAGGAAGATGGGCATGGATGTTAGCTCAGGGCCAGTCTTCCTCAGCAAAAAGAGGAGGATTGGTGGCAGATGTTAGCTCAGGGCTAATCTTCCTCAAAAAAAAAAAGAAAGAAGAAAAGAAAAAGGATGGTGATATACCTCTATTAATAAGTGACCTTTAAGACAAAAAGCATTATCGAGGGTATAGATGGCCACTATGCAGTTATAAAATGATGGCAATGTTAAGTAAAAGAAAAATCAAACTCACCAGAAAGATATAACAATTCTAAATTAATATGTGCCTAATAACATAGCCTAAAACTATTTAAAGCAAAAATCATTAGCGTTTCAGGGGGAAATTAGACAAATCTGTCACATTGTATGAGATATCAACAAATCTCTCTCAACTCTGAGTAGATCAGGAAGCAAAATATCGGGAACTGGCAGCAACGGAGACCCCTGGCGTTAGTAGTAAAGGCTAAAATATGGAGCTTTAGATCAAAGCTGACCAAGAAATAATTAGATCCCCACATTGCTTCCCCTACTTCATGCCATTGAACAGCTTTCTCTTTCTTTCTTTTTTCTTTTTTTGAGGAAGATTGGCCCTGAGCTAACATCTGCTGCCAATCCTCCTCTTTTTGCTGAGGAAGACTGGCTCTGAGCTAACATCTGTGCCCGTCTTCCTCCACTTTATACGTGGGACGCCTACCACAGCATGGCCACTGGGCCGGCCCAACTTTCTCTTTCTGAATCTAGCATAAGACTAGAAATTTATTCTCTGGAGGTGGTAAAACAGAGAGTCTTTGGGCCAGTAGTGGACTGGGGATTGAGCGATTGCATACAACTCTCTTCCCTTGCTTGGTAGCAAGAATAGTGGCAGCCAGATCTTTACCCTCCAGACAGCAGGTTGGAAGAGCCTTCCCCAGGGACCTGGTGAGTCCAAGAAAAGAGAGCTAAAGACCCTAAGATTACTGTTACCCACGAAATGCCAGTCAGAACATCATACTGTGAAGCTCAAGGTTGACACGCTTAGAGCTTCCCATCAAATTTTGAGCTCCCATTCTTTGTTTTTTTTTTTTGGCAAGGAAGATTGGCCCTAAGCTAACATCTGTTGCCAATCTTCCACATTTTGCTTGAGGAAGATTGTCGCTGAGCTAACATCTGTGCCAGTCCTCCTCTATTTTGTATGTGGGACACTGCCACAGCATGGCTCGATGAGTGGTGTGTAGCTCTGCACCTGGGATCCAAACCAGTGAACCCTGGGCTGCCAAAGCAGTGTGTGCAAACCTAACCACTACACTGCTGGGCCGGCCCCTTGAGCTCCCATTCTTGATAATGAGCAGACAACCAAGGATGACTAGGCAACTAAGGAGAACCTCTGACACGAAAGAAATCAAATCTAGCAAACAGAAAAAAAGCAACTTAGAAGAAACAAAAACTCTATAGGGAGAAGGAAAAAAACCCATATCATTAATATCCCTCAGAAAGAGAAAAAGAAGGTATTGCATTCATGAAAGAAGAACATGATTTCATAAAAGTAAACATTCAGAGAACCAAAAGAACTCTTGGAAATTAATATTTTTTTTAAAAAAATGATGGCAGAAATGAAAAACTCTGAAGAAGGGTTAGAAGACAAAGTGGAGGGAATATCCCACAAAATAAACAAAAATAAAGAAATAAAAAACAGAGAAAGCATTAGAAAGTTTAAGGACAAACTTAGGATGCTCAATAACTGAATAACAAGAATTCCAGAGAAACAGAAGAAAATAGAGAGACTGAAGCATCAGATAAAGAATTCAAGCTCATTTTGCAAAACTGAAGGATATGATTTTTAAAATAGAAAAGGCCCAGCTTGTGTCTAGTTGAGTCACTGAAAATACTGAGATACATCGGTGTATGTTTCCAGGAAACTGAAGACAAAGAGAAGATCTTACAAGTTTCCAAAAACACAAAAATAGTCACAACAAAGAATCTGGAATCAGAATGAATTTGGATGCCAGAAACAAGACGACAATGGAGAAATGCCTTTAATATTCAGAAGGACAGTAATTTCCAACCTAGAATTCCATGCCAACTAAACTATCATCCGAGTATATATGTGAGGTCTCAAAAATGTAACTCTCACATACTCTTTTTTCAGGAACTGCTAAAGGATGCGCTCCAAGAAAATGAGGGGGAAAACCAAGAAAGAAAACCTATAGGTCAAGAGACTGAAAAGCTAACATAGCACAAAAGAGAAGGGAATCTTTAGGATGATAGAGAGAGTAGATTCTGGGATCCTGTGTAGGCAAAGATGGCACTCACTCCAAATTGGAAGAGAGAAGATCAAGAGGTTGGCACACTGAGGACCGTCATCACCATCCTTCTCCCATTGTACCGTCACTTTGAACTCATGAACCGTTACAGCGTATGTTCCACCAAAACAGAAGAGTAAACCATAAAAAAGAAAGACAGGGGATACAGGAAATGAAGGACTCCAACCCAGGAGACTAGGAAAGATTATTCTAAGGACAACAGCAAAGTCCCAGGACAATGGCTGTATAGCAGCATGGAGAGGAACCGGCTTGGGTAGACGAGAATGATGGCCACCAGGAATAATGTCTCCAAGAAAAATCATTGAAACGGATAGATTAACTAATGTGACTGAACATATTAGAAGGTGTGAGAAGAATTAGCAATAGGTACAAAGAAACTTGAACAATCGGAAAAGAAAATCACGACAGTTACTAACTTCAGGGAAAACCAAAACTAACATAATCAGAGTTTCTGAAGTGCTCAGCTATGAATAATATTTGAGTAGGCATAAAAATGTAAGTGTCAAATATTCACTTAACCACTATTGTTTTAACCCACAGTGGTATCAAAGAATTAAATTCTCATCTCCCAAATAAGAAGTCAGTAGATTGCCGGGGGGCCGGCCCCATGGCCGAGTGGTTAAGTTCGCGCGCTCCGCTTCGGCGGCCCAGGGTTTCACCGGTTCGAATCCTGGGCACGGACAGGGCACTGCTCATCAAACCATGCTGAGGCGGCGTCCCATGCATGTGCCACAACTAGAAGGACCCACAACTAAAGATACACAACTATGTACCCGGGGGCTTTGGGGAGAAAAAGGAAAAATAAAATCTTTAAAAAAAAAGAAAAAGTCAGTAGATTAAATGGTTAATAAAAAGCTGTCAGTGTACACGTGTTATTTAGAGAAATTAAGATGTGTAAATGCAAGATGGAGACTAGAGGAAAGGGAAGGGAGAACAGAAAACTGATGTATTTTATTGTAAGCCTTTTTGTGACTATTTGACTTTTAAAATTATATACACATGCTACTACTACTACTTTTAAAAAGAAAAAGAGAAAACCATTTGAGCTCATTCTGTGAGGCCAGAAACCCAACAAGGATAGTATGAGAAAGGAAAATTATAAGCCAACCTCACTAATGAACATAGATGCAAAAATTCTAAATAAAATATTAGCAAATTGAATCCAGCAATGAGCACAAAATATAAACTCAATCTGGTTATTGTATATTATACCAGGAATTCAAGCTTTGTTTAACAGTGGGAAATCTTTAAATGGCATTCACCACTTTAATAGATTAAAGGAAGAAAGCATTGTGATTATCTAAATAGACACAGAAAAAGAATTTGATAAAATTCAATCCCCATTTATTTAAAAAAAATTAGAAACCTGGGAATAAAAGGAAACTTCATTGAACTGATAAAGAATATCCACCAAAACCCCACAGCAAACATCATTCTTAATGGTGAAATGCTAGAAACATTCTTTTACAATTAGGAATGCGACAGGCATGGCTGCTATCATTGCTTCCATTCAACATTATACTGGTGATTGTAGCCAGTGCAACAAGACCAGAAAAAGAAATTTAAGACATAAAGATTGGGGGCTGGCCCGGTGGTGCAGTGGTTAAGTGCACACGTGCCACTTCAGCGGCCCAGGGTTTTGCCAGTTCGGATCCTGGGTGCAGACATGGCACCATGCTGAGGCGGCATCCCACATAGCACAACTAGAAGGATCCACGACAAGAATATACAACTATGTACTGGGGGGATTTGGGGAGAAAAAGCAGAAAAAACAAAATCATGTGCAGTTCTGTACACTGACAACAGTTGGAAAAATAGAACTTTAAAAATATAATATTTGGGCTGGCCAGGTGGTGTAGTGGTTAAGTTCAGTGTGCTCCACTTCAGCGGCCTGGGGTTCATGGGTTTGGATCCCAAGGGTGGACATACACCACTTATTAAAGACATCTGTGGTGGTGATCCACACACAAAATAAAGGAAGATTGGCACAGATATTAGCTCAGGGCCAATCTTCCTCAGCAAAAACAAACAAACAAACATTATTTACTATAGCAATAAGTGATAAGCACTTACAATAAATCTAATAAAATATGTGCAAGACATTATAGAGAAAATTTTAACTCAATACAAATTATAAAATTAATCATTACAGTATGAATTATCATATATAATCTAAATTATTTTAATTAAAAAATATGAAAACTAGATGCAAATTATAAAACTGGATATTTCAAAAGATGTCAATTTCCTCCAATTGGATCTCTGGATTCAATGCAATTGCAATCAAAATTCCAACAGGGATTTTCTTAATTTTAGAATTTATATAGAAGAGGAATGGTCAAGACTATCTAAGACATCGCTGGAGGAGAAGAATGAGGCGGAGTTGCTTACTCTCTAACTATCAGGACTTAATAAAACTCTAGTAATAAAGACAGTATGATATTAGCTCAGGAATAGACAAATAGGCTGATTAAGTCAAATAAAGAAACCAGAGAAAGACCCACACATATCTGGAGCTTTGACAAGTAGATATGGCTTTGCTGGTCAGTGGGGGAAAGGAAGAGACCATTAAATACATAATGAGGGAATAATTGCTCATCCCTATACGGATAAAATAATTGGAAGCCTATCTCACATTTTGCAGAAAAATTAATTCCAGATAAATTAACAATTTAAATGTGGAAGGCAAAGTCTTAGAAGAAATTATAGGAGAATATCTTTTTTATTTCAGAGAAGGGAAGGATTTTTTAAAAAATAAGACACAAAAAGTCCTAACCATAAAAGAAAAGATGGATAAATTCAACTACATTAAAATTGAGAACTTCTTTTCACCATCAGACACCGTAAAGTAAGCAGAAAGATAAGTCATAACCAACAGAGTTTTAGTATCTAGACTAGAAAAGGAACTGCTATCAGTCAATAAAAGAGATATAAAATAATTCACTAGAAAAATGGGCAAAAGACACGAACATGCATTTCATAGAAGAGGCATTACAGATTGCCAATAAGAGTTTGGAAAGATACTCAAGCCTAACTACATTGGTAATTAGGGAAATTCAAATAAAGCCACAAACAGATACCACCTTACACTCACTAGGATTGGCAAAAATTTAAAAATCTGACAATACCAAGTGATGTCCCAAATGTGGATCAACAGGAACTATAGTGTGGGTGGAGTGTAAATTGGTACCACCATTTTGGTAAACAATTTAGCATGACCTTGTAGAATGGAGTATTTGCATGTTCCATGATCAGGCAATTCCACTCCCAGGGACATATGCTGGAGAAACTCTAGCACATTTGCACATAGCAAACACGAACAAGATTGTTCATAATAGCAATCCAAACGCCAATGAACGGAGACCGGATAAATGCATTATGTGATTGCTTTAGTTTCCTACGCAACTGTAACAAATTACCATAAACAAAGAGGCTTCAAACAACAGAAATTTATTCTCTCATCATTCTGGAGGCCAGAAATCCAAAATCGGTGTCAGTGGACTAAAATCAAAATGTCGGCAGGTCCGTGCTCCCCCTGGAGGCTCTAGAGGAGCCCTGTTCCTTGCCTCTTCCGGCTTCCGGTGGCTACCAGCACGCCTTGGCTTGTGACCCACCACATTGCCTTCTCCTCTTCTGTCCGTGGGTCACATCTCCCTCTGCCTCTCCAAATGCAAGGTGACTGCATTTAGAGTCCACTCTGAAAATCCAGGATAATCTCCACACCTCTAGATCCTTAACTTAATCATGTCTGCAAAGACCCTGTTTCTGTATAAGTTTACATTTACAGGTTTCACAGATTAGGATATGATGTCTTGGTGGGAGAAGGGGGTGGGGCCTTTTCAGCCTTCCAGAGTCTTCCCTCTGACCCCAGAAGATTCTCCTCCTTCACACACACACAATACATTCATCCCACCCCAACATCTCCAAAAGTCTTAACCCTTATAAGATCAATTCAAGTCCAAAATCTCATCTAAATATAATGAGCTCAAATCCCCAAATCTCATCATGTAAACCAAGTATAGGTATGATCCATTCTGGAGAAAAATTCCTCTCCGTCTCTGGAACTGTGAAACTAGGAATAAGTCATCTGTCCCCAAAATACAATGGTGGGACAGGCATAGTATGATAGTTCTAGACATTCCAAAAGGGAGAAAATTGAAGGCAGAAAGTGGTCACTGGCCCTAAGCAATTTCAAAATCCAACAGAGCAAATGCCATTGTTTTCAAGGCCTAAAAATAATCCTCTGTCATCCACAGTTCTAGCCTCTGCATGCTGCAGCTCTGACTTTTAGGGCAAGGCTCTGCCCTCTGGGCCTAAGCCTCCTCCCTTTGAGTCATTCTTCCTTTTTCTTAAAGATAAACATAAATTTGTCGGAAGCTGAGTAGTTTGCGTTTTTTTTTGAGGAATATTAGCCCTGAGCTAACATTTGCCAATCCTCTTTTTGCTGAGGAAGACTGGCCCTGAGCTAACATCCATGCCCATCTTCCTCTACTTTATATGTGGGATGCCTACCCAGCATGGCGTGCTAAGTGGTGCCATGTCTGCACCCGGGATCCGAACCTGTGAACCCCAGGCCCCCAAGAAGTGGAACGTGGGCAGTTAACCGCTGCACCACCAGGCCGGCCCTGGAAGCTGAGTAGTTTTATAAGCCTATTTCCTTCCTGTAGAACTTTGGGAGACCAATAGCCTTCCTTCATTTCATTCTGTGTCTATTCCTTTCAGTCAAAGCTAGTAGTATTTCTTCCCATATAACATTCTTGAAAACCTAGTGGGTCTCTTGTGTATGTCACAAGGATTCACATCACGAAACTAGAGTCCTCCACACATCGTGCTGGGATAATTCCATCTTTATTCCTGGCTTCTGCTGCGATGGTTGAGTAGATCCATGAGTCACACTCTTAAGATCCTCAACACAGCAAAAGGCCATCCAACCACATCCATGGGCTCCTCTCCAGAGTACAATTTTCTAAGAGTGAATCACCATTTTAGCATCTTTTGCAATCTGAAAAGGTTGCAAATTTCTCAAATCATCAAGTGCTGGTTCCTTTTTGCATAACAGTTCTTTTCTCAGTATATCTTTCTCCGCTCACGTTTGACTATCATCAGCAAGAAGAAACCAGGCCACATCTTCAACACTTTGCATGGAAATGGGCTCAGCTGAGATAGAAGTTCATCACTTACAAAGTCTGCTTTCCACTCCCTGTAGGACACAACTTAGCTAGACTTTCTGCCACTGTATAACAGAGCTCTTCTCTCCTAGAATTTCCGGCAACATTTTCCTCATTTTGTTCTGAGCCCTGATTGGCAGAGTCTGAAACATCTGTATTTCTACCAACAATCTGTTCAAGGGAATCTAGGCTATCTTTTTTTTTTTTTTTTTGAGGAAGATTAACCCTGAGCTAACTGCCACCAATCCCCCTCTTTTTGCTGAGGAAGACTGGCCCTGAGCTGACATCATGCCCATCTTCCTCTACTTTATATGTGGGATGCCTACCACAGCATGGCTTGCCAAGCAGTGCCATGCCTGCACCTGGGATCCGAACTAGTGAACCCCGGGCTGCTGAGAAGTGGAATGTGCGCACTTAACTGCTGTGCCCCCGGGCTGGCCCCTAGGCTATCTTTTCTGTCATGCTTCTCAAAATTCTTCCAGCCTCTACCCATTATCTAGTTCCAAAGCCATCTCCAGATTTTTGGCATTTGTTGCAGCAGTGCCCCACTCTTGGTTCCAAAATCGATGTTAGTTTTCTGTGGTGACTGTAACAAATTACCACAAACGAGGCGGCTTCAAGCAACAGAAATTTCTCATCATTCTGGAGGACAAAAGTCCACAGTTAGCATCAATGGACCAAAATCAAGATGTTGGTAGGTCCATGCTCCCTCTGCAGGCTCTACGGGGAAATGCATGTCTTGCTTCTTCCAGCTTCTGGAGGCTGCTGGCGTCCCTGGGCTTCCTTCCAATCTCAGCCTCCATTGTCACATCGTCTGTGCCTCTTCTGCTCATATCAAATCTCTCTCTCCTCCTCGTCTTATAAGGAACACATGTGATTGCACTTAGGGCCCACCCTGACAATCCAGGATCATCTCCACATCTCAAGATCCTTAATCACATCAGCAGAGACCCTGTTACCATATAAGGTCACATTTCCAGTTTCAGGCATTAGGATGTCATCTTTTTGGGGGAGGGCACTTTTCATCCTATCACAGTTTCATTCTTATGATAGAATATTATACTTCAGTAAAAATGAATAAACATTTCTATGTCTTTTATTTCTCTCCCTTCTAGAATGTAAACTCCATAAGGGCAGGGCCTTGTGTTACTCGCCGCTGTATACTCAGTGCCTGGAAGAAGGACCATCAAGTAAATGGTACTCAATAAATATTTGCTGAATGAACCAATAAAATGGATATTTATGAAGAGTAATACAGGCAAATAGGAAATTTTATGGCATAACATTAAGTAAAAAAAATGGAATGCAAAATTTTATTTACCAAATAATTATTTTTAAAAAATATTCTACGCTAAAAACAAAACACTGGGGGGGCTGGCCCGGTGGTGCAGTGGTTAAGTTTGCACGTTCTGCTTCGGTGGCCAGGGGTTTGCCGGTTCGGATCCTGGGTGTGGACATACGCACTGCTTGGCAAGCCTTGCTGTGGCAGGCGTCTCACATATAAAGTAGAGGAACATGGGCACAGATGTTGGCTCAGGGCCAGGCTTCCTCAGAAAATAAAAATAACTTAAAAAATTTTAAAAATTAAAAAATTAAATTAAAAAAGACTGGGATGTCAGGGAAAAATGGGGTAGGCAATTCCAAGAGTTCATTCCTTCACCAAAGCAGCTGATGGGGGCCAGCCCTGTGGCTGAGTGGTTAAGTTTGCATGCTCTGCTTTGGTGGCCCAGGGTTTCACTAGTTTGGATCCTGGGCACAGACATTGAAACACTCATCGGGCCATGCTGGGGCAGCATCCCACATAGCACAACCAGAAGGACCCACAACTAGAATATACAACTATGTATTGGTGAGCTTTGGGGAGAAGAAGAAGAAGAAAAAGATTGGCAACAGATGGTAGCTCAGGTGCCAATCTTAAAAAGGAAAAACCAGCTGATGAACTGGCAAAACCATCAGAATTAGCTGTATCAGAACTCTGGAAAATAATCAAAGTTTATAGCAACCAGCTGAACACTTACTCAAGCTATAAACAGCTGACTCTCAGTAAGAAAACTTCATGATATTTTAACTTATGCTGGTGCATTCCTGCTGCCCGGCTCTGTGGCAGCCTTGAAGACAACAGCCTGCATCCCCGGCATAGGTCATACTATTGGAGGAAGCAGGGCAGAGTTTCTACTGAAAGAACTGTAGTTGTTTGTTTTGACCTGTCTGGTGGCTCCCTGAAGGTCTGGCTCAAAGGGCTTGCCTTTATTTGGCCTAATGAAGAACTCTCCCAGGGTTGAGGTGGCTACCTGGGGGACATTTGTTGAAAACATATAAAGGCAACTGTATTAGTTGCTGCCATCCGGGGTGTGGGATAACATTTGGGAAAACAATAAACAAACCAAAAAGTTTAGGAGGAAAGGGTGGAGAATGAGATGCTTTAGGAAATAAAGGCTTTGAAAAGCTCCTACATATTTCTCTGAATAGAAGTCCACACACATGCCCAGGGCTGGGTGCATGCTCAGGGAAAACCGGAGAAGACCCTAAGCTCTCACCTCTGGCTGGTCTTCATGCTCTGTGCAAGCAGGAAATGAAGGCTAAGGAAGAACTGTAAACTGCCTGGTTGAGTGTTGAAGATAATGTCCCGATACACACACAGAGCTCATCTGCCGAAACCAGGAGATTTTTGTTGTTGTTATCCCAGGCATTTGAGGAAACCTCTGTGAAATCACTAGCTGACCACACACAACACAACATAACTAGTGACCACACACAATGAAAAATACAGACTTTACAAAATTACTTAAGAAAAGTCACTAAACTAGCAAAAAACAATTACTAATACAAGCAGCAACAACAAACCCTAGGGTGGTAGAAATCTGATTTCTAGAGTTGCTGCATTAAAATATTCAAAATGCTCAGTTTAGAACAAAAATTATGATGCATGCAAAGAAACAAGAAAGCATGGCCTATACATGGGGAAAAAACTTGAGGAAGCACAGATATTGGATTTAGTAGACAAAAACTTTAAATCAAGTATTTAAAATATATTCAAAAACCTAAAGAAAACCATGTGCAAAGAACTAAAAGAAATCATGAGAACTATATCTCACCAAGTAGAGAATATCAATAAAGAGACAGAAATCATAAAAAGGAAACAAACAGAAATTCTGGAGTTGATGAGTACTAACTGAAATGAAAAATTCACTATAGATGTTCGACAGCAGATTTGAGCAGGCAGAAGAAAGAATCGTCATACTTGAAGATAAGCAATTGAGATTACCCAGTTGAAGGAGCAGAAAGAAAAAAAGAATAAAGAAAAATGAACAGAAAAATAAAGAAAAAATAAGAGACCTGTGAGACACCATCAAGTGGATCAACATATACATGAATGGAAGTCCCAGAGGGAGAGAAATGGGTAGAAAAAATATTTGAAGAAGTAAAGATCTAAAACTTCCACATTTGATGGGAGACATAATCCACATTCAAGAAGCTTAATTAATCCCAAGTAGGATAAACTGAAAGAGATCTACATGAAGACACAATCAAACTGTCAAAGGCCAAAACAAAACGAGAATCTTTACAGCTTCAAGAGAAAAGTGATTCATCTTGTACAAGGGAACCTCAATAAGATTAATAGTTGATTTGTCATCAGAAACTACGGAGGCCAGAAAGTAGGGGGATGATATATCCAAAGTTCCAAAAGGAAAAAAAAGGTCAACCAAGGTCAATCAGGAATTTTATATCTGGTAAAACGATCCTTCAGGAATTAAGGAGAAATCAAGACATTCTCAGATTAACAAAAACAAAGTTTGTCACTGGTAGAACTTCCCAAAAAGAAATGCTAAAATGAGTCCTTCAGGTTGATATGAAAGGATGCTAGACAGTAACTCAAATCCTCATGAAGAAATAAAGAACACTGGTAAAGGTAAGTATACAGGTACAAATAAAAGTCAGTATTGATGTATTTTTAGTTTATAACTCCTCTTTTTTTCTAAATGATTTAAAAGACAACTACAATTTATAAATCTATGTTGATGGGAACACAATGTAGAAAGATGTAATTTGTGACAAAAACAACATAAAGAACAGGGGATGAGGCTATAGAGAACAAAGTTTTTGTATACTATTGAAATTAAGTTGGTATTAATTTGATCTAGATTGTGATAAATTAAGATGTTAATTGTAATCCCCAGGACAACCACTAAGAAAATAACTAAAATACATCTAGTAAAAAAAAAAAAAAACAAGAAGGAAATCAAAATGGTACAGTAGAAAACAACACAAAAGAATGTATTAATGGAAGAATTGAGGAACAGCAACAACAACAAAAGATATAAGACATAGAAAACAAATAGCAAAATAGCGGAAGTAAATCCTTACTGGTAATTACATTAAATGTAAATGGATTAAATTCTACAACTAAGAGACAGAGATTAACATACATGATCCAACGATATGCCGTCTACAAGAGTCTTTCTTTAGGTCAAAAGACTCAGATAGGTTGTAAGTGAAAGGATGGAAAAGATATTCCATGAAAACCAACAAAAAGAGAGCTGAAGTGGCTGTAATAATACAAAAAATAGACTTTAAGGCAAAAATAATTATAAGAGACAAAGAGAGACATCACATAGTAATAAAAGGCTCAATCCGTCAAGAAGATGTAACAATTATAAATATATGTTCACTTAACAATAGAGCCCCAAAATATCTGAAGCAAAAGCTGACAGACCTGAAGGGATAAATAGACACTTCAACAATAATAAAGACTTCAAAACTCCACTTTCAATAATGGATAGAATTACTACACAAAAGATAAACAAGAAGACTCGAGCAACATTATAAACCAATTAGACCTAACTCCACCCAACAACAGCAGAATATACATTCTTCTCAAGTGCACAGGGAGCATTCCTCAGGATAGACCATATGTTATACCACAAAACAAGTCTTAATACTTTAAAAAATATTGAATTCATATGATGTGTCTTCTCTGATCACAATGGAATGAAACTAGAAATTAATAAAAGAAGGAAAACTGAAAAATTTACATATTTGTGAAAACTGAACAACACACTCTTAAATGCCCAACAGATCCAAGAAGAAATCGCAAGAGAAATTAGATGAGGTGAATGAAAATGAAACTCAGCACACCAAAATTTATGGGATGCAGTAAAAGCAGTGCTCAGAGGAAAATTTATAGCAGATTTACACCATTCATCAGCCATGCTGTGCCAGTAACCCATATACAAACTAGAGGAAGACGGGCATGGATGTTGGCTCAGGGACAATCTTCCTCAAGCAAAAAGAGGAAGACTGGCAACAGATGTTAGCTTAGGGTGAATTTTCCTCAGCAAAAAAAAAAAAAAGAAATAAAGAAAAATCTCAAATCAATAACTTAAAGTTCCACTTTTTTTTTATGATGAGCCAAAGACAATTTATTGAATCGTGTAACTGAGTGTCTGGAAGTAGGACTTGCTTCTGACATGGATTGGTTCAGGACTCGAGCACTGTCCTCAAGATCCAGGGTCTCTCTTGTCTTCTTTCTGGCTTGACCGTATTCTCAGACCAGCACTCCCTGTTCATAGCAAGATAGTTACAGCATCTCCAACCTCATACCTCTCACTCAAGTCCAGCCTTATACTTCCAACTTAAGGAACTAGAAAAAGAAGAACAAATTAAACCCAAACCAAGAAGAAAGAAGGAAATAATAACAATGAGAGTGGAAATAAAGGTAATATAGAATAGAAAAATAGCAAAGAGAATAAATGAAAATAAAAGTTGTTTCTTTGAAAAGATCAGAAAAATTGATAAACCTTTAGTTAGACTGATCAAGAAAAAAAGAAGACTCAAATTAGTAAAATTAGGATGAAAGTAATGCCATTACTATCAACTTTATAGATATAAAAAGGATTATGAGAATTCTATAAATGATTGAATATCAACAAATCTGACAACCTAGATGAAAAAGACAAATTCCTAGAAAATACAAGCTAAAACTAACTGAAGGAGAAATAGAAAACCTGAATAGACACATAAATGAAAGATTGAATCAGTAACCAAAAAATTTCCAATAAATAATAGGCTAGGGCCAGGTTGCTTAACTGGCAAATTCTCTCAAATATTTAGAGAAGAATTAATGCCAATTCTACTCAAACTCTTCCATGATTCCAGCATTGCCTTGATACCAAAGCCAGCAAAGACATAAAGAAAGAAATCTACAGACAAATATCCCTTATAAATGTAGATGCGAAAATCCTCAACGAACTACTAGAAAGTTGAACAGCAACATATGAAAAGGATCATACATCATGGCCAAGTGGGATTTATCCCAGGAATGCAAGGGAGGTTCAACATATGAAAATTAATCAACGTAATATACTGTGTTAAGGAGTGAAGGAAAACAACCACATGATCATCTCAGTTGATAGAGAAAAAACTGTTTACGAAACCCAACACCCTCACGGATGAACGTTGAGGATATTATGTTAAGTGAAATAAGCCAGTCACAAAAGAAGACAAATACTGTACGATTCCACTTATACGAGATACTTAGGGTAGTCAAAATCATAGAGGTGGAAAGTAGAACGGTGGTTGTCAGGGCCTGGGAGGAGGGGGGAATGGGGAGTTAGTGTTTAATGGGTATAGAGTTTCAGTTTTACAAGACGAAAAGAGCTGTGGAGATGGGTGGTGATGATCATTGTACAACATTATTTAATACCGCTGAACTGTTTACGTAGAAATGGTTATGATGGGGGCTGGCTCCGTGGCCGAGTGGTTAAGTTCATGCACTCCGCTGCGGTGGCCCAGGGTTCGGACCCTGGACGTGGACATGGCATCGCTTGTCAGGCCACGTTGAGGCGGCGTCCCACAACAACCTACAACTAGAAGGACCTGCAACTAAGACATACAACCGTGTACAGGGTGGGGTTTGGGGAGATAGAGCAGAAAAAAAAAAAAAGAGAGAGATTGGCAACAGTTGGCGGCTCAGGTGCCAATCCTTAAAAAAAAAAAGGAAGATTGGCAACAGCTGTTAGCCCACGTGCCAATCTTAAAAAAAAAAGAGAGAGATTGGCAACAGTTGTTAGCTCAGGTGCAATCCTTAAAAAAAAAAAGGGAAGATTGGCAACAATTGTTAGCCCACGTGCCAATCTTTAAAAAAAAAAGAAATAGTTATGATGGTAAATTTTATGTCATGTGTATTTTAACACAATAAAAAAGTTGTTTAAAAAACCCAACATCCTTTCATGATAAAAAAATTCATAAAACTAGGACTAGAAGGGAACTTATCAGCTTAATAAAAGACATCTGTGAAAACTGACAGTTAAAATCCTATTTAATGGTGAAAGACTGAGAGCTTTCCTTATAA
This sequence comes from Equus quagga, assembly GCF_021613505.1. Classification (NCBI taxonomy): domain Eukaryota; kingdom Metazoa; phylum Chordata; class Mammalia; order Perissodactyla; family Equidae; genus Equus; species Equus quagga. The sequence continues at coordinate 10,253,212 of NC_060283.1, read as the reverse complement.
GATCAGGAACAAGAGAGAGATGTCTGCCCTGGCCACTCCTATTCAACGTTTTCCTGGAAGTTTTAGCCAGGGGAATAAAAAGAAATAAAAGACATCCAAATTGGAAAGGAAGAAGGAAAGCTATCTGTATTCACAGATGGCATGATCTTATACATAGAAAACCCTAAAGAATCTACAGAGAAACTATTACAGCTAATAAACAAAGTTAGCAAAGTTGTGGAATAAAAGATTAACATGCAAAAATCAGCGGTGTTTCTATAACTAGCAATCAACAATATGAAAATTAAAAAATACAAAATTTCTATTTATGATAATATCAAAAAGAAAAAATATTTAGGAATAAATTTAACAAAGGAATGCAAGACTTGGACACTGAAAACTACAAAAGATTGTTGAAAGAAATTAAAGAAGACCTAAACAAATGGAAAGACGTTCCATGTTCATGGATTGGAAGACTTAGGATCATAAAGACAGCAAAGTGATCTACAGAGTCAGTGCGATTTCCATCAAAATTCCAACTGCCTTTTTTTTTGCAGAAATGGGCAAGTTGAGCCAAAATTCATACGGAATTTCTAGGGATCCTGAATAGCCAAAACCTTCTTAAAAGGGAAGAACAAAGTTGAACTCAGACGTCTCAATTTCATTACTTCTATAAAGCTACACAATGAAAACAGTGTGGTACTGATGGAAGGACAGACCTAAGATGAATGGAATAGAATTGAGAGTCCACAAATAAACCCATACATCTATTGTCAACTGGCTTTCAACAAGAACGCCAGTGCCACTCAATGAGGAAAGAATCTTTTCAACAAATGGTGCTTGGACAACCGGATATCTGCATACAAGAGAATGAAGTTGGCACTTTACCTCACAGCACATACAAAAATTAGCTCAAAATAGGCAAAGACCTAAATGTAAGAGCTAAAGCTCTGGAAATCTTCGAAGAAAACGTTCGGGTAAATCTTCAAGACCTTGCATTTGGAAATGGTTTCTTAGCTATGACACCAAAACACAAACAACAAAAGAAAAAATCAATAAACTGGACCTCATCACAAATAAAACCTTTTGTACATCAAATGACATTCTCAAGAAGATGAAAAGACAACCTACAGAATGGGAGATAATATTGAAAATCATATCATATATCTTATAAGGATCTAGTTTCCAGAATATATAAAGAACTCTTACAGCTCAACAATAAGAATATAAACAATCCAATTGAAAAATGGGCAAAGGACTTGGATAGACATTTCTCCAGTGAAGATACACAAATGGCCAATAGGCACATGAGACGATGTTCGACATCATCTGTCACTAGGCAAATGCAAATCAAAACCACAATGAGATACCACTGCACACCCACTAGAATGGCTTATGAAAAATTAAAAAAGGAAAATAACAAGTGTTGGTGAGGATGTGGAGAAATTGGAACCCTCATACGGTAGTTGTAGGAGTGTAAAATGGTACAGCCACTCTGGAAAACAGATTGGCAGTTCCTCAAAAAATTAACTATAGGGGCCAGCCTGGTGGCGTAGTGATTAAGTTCAGAGCGCTCTGCTTCAGTGGCTCGGATTAGCAGGTTCGGATCCCCGGTGCAGACATACACCTCTCGTCAGCCATGCTATGGTGGCCACCCACATATAAAGTGCAGGAAGATTGGCACAGATGTTAGCTCAGGACTAATCTTCCTCAAGCAAAAAAAGAGGAAGATTGGTAAGAGATGTTAGCTCAGGGCTGATCTTCCACAGGAAAAAAGAAATTAACTATAGAATTACTATATGATCCAACAATTCCGCTCCTAGGTATATTCCTAAAAGAAGTGAGGACAGAAGTTGAAACAAAAACTTGTACATAAATGTGCATAATAGCTTCCAAAATGGAAACCACCCAAATGTCCATTGACTGATGAATGAATAAACAAATTGTCGTACATCCATACAATCGCATATTATTCAGCCCTCCAAAAAGTGAAGTACTGATCCATGCTACAACATGGATGGACCTTGAAAACATTACACCAAATGAAAGAAGCCAGACACAAAAGGATAAGCTATGCAAAGAACAGGCAAATCTATTGAGATAGAAAGCAGATTAACGGTCGTCAGAGATTGGGGAGAGAGGCGAATGGGGAGTGGACAGCGTGAGGACTGAGTTTCCTTCTGGGGTGATGAAAATGTTCTGGACCCGGACAGTGGTGATGATGGTTGAATGAACTAAAAGCTGCTGAGTGGTACATTTAAAACAGTTAAAATGGTGATTTTATAGTATGTGAATATTACCTCAATATTTAAAAAAAAAAAACTGGAAGGAAATACTTCCAAATGATAACCTTTGGTGATTTTTGTCTTTTTTACTGCTCTGTATTTTCCTAACTGTTTACCATAAACATGTAGTACAATAAAACACTTGAATCTCTCTTGTCATCGTCTGAAGCAAGCCTCTCTAACTTAGGGCACCCCTGACAGATGTCCTCACTCCAACCATTTTGCAGAGTCATATTGCAAGGACTTTGGACCAGGCAGAGGTCTTTTTCTTTTGAGGAAGATAAGCCCTGAGCCAATCCTCTTTTTTTTTTTTTTTTTTTTTTGTCGAGGAAGACTGGCCCTGAGCTAACATCCATGCCCATCTTCCTCTACTTTATATGTGGGACGCCTACCACAGCATGGCTTGACAAGTGGTGCATAGGTCTGCATCTGAATTGGTGAACCCTGGGCTGCTGAAGGGGAACGTGGGAGCTTAAACACTGCACCACCGGGCCGGCCCCCAGGCTTGGGTTTGAGTGGAGGTTTGGGTAAGTCTTCACTCTGGGTCTTCTTTACTCCCTTCCCTTCCTTCCTTCCATTGGCCCTGAGCTAACATCTCTTGCCAATCTTCCTCTTTGTGCTTGAGGAAGATTGTCCCTCAGCTAACATCCGTGCCCATCTCCCTCCATTTTACATGGGACGCTGCCACAGCGTGGCTTGACGAGCAGTGCTAGGTCTGCGCCGGGGATCTGAACCTTCAAACCCCAGGCGGCCAGAGCGGAGCACACGAACTTAATGACTAAGCCGCCAGGCTGGCCCCTCTCTCTGGACGTCCACCCATGACAGGCGGCTAACACCTCCTATTCCCCGGTTCTGATGATGAGATGAGATCATTTCTAAAAAGCTTTTAGTGGGTGGTCTGGCACCCAGTAAACGCTAAGGCACTGGAGAAACCATTGTTCCTTCTCTTCTTTCCCTCCCACGATGTCTAACACAGCGCTAAGCACAGCCGGCATTTAGCGTGCGCTCGGGAACCGAACCGCAGGACCATCCTGGCACAGTGAAGCGACACACAGCTCTGACCTCCACAGTGACCTTCTTATACCTCCCAGCCCTGACTCTAATTCTTGGTCACTTGAGGCAAGCCAACTTCCTTCCCTACAGCTTGGTTGCTCTGTGTGCAAAATGGGCGGCTGGATGGGAAACCATTCATTCTCTCATAGCCTGGGAAACTGCTAACATGCCCATTCGACAGACGAGGAAGCCCGAGGCTAATGAATTATAGTGAATGTGTGACAGCATCCAGGTCTTCTCACACCCAGTGCTGTTCTCTAGGAGGAGCCTGCCTGGGGTGTTCCCCCTCCAGGCCTGCCCATGAGTCCCAGTTCTGAGCTGGTTGGGGAGGGGGGTGCAGACGGGGTCTGTGCCTCACCTGGCTGGCCTCAGCGGGGCAGAGTCCATGAGTTCCCAGTGTTCTCCCCAAGGCTGTGATGGATGCTGTCGCCTTGCGCCTCTAGTTGGGCCGGCTCCAGCCTATTCCATGCTACTTCACTGTCATTGGCACGACTGGGCTTGGTGAAGCTGGACCCAGGCGTGTCCCAGCCTCTCCCCGCCTCTCCTGGTCCCTGTTGTCTTTCTGCAGGGGCCAGAGCTTATGTGTTCATCTCTGAATGTTGAGTCTACCCAGCCCTCAGGGACCAGGGCTGCCTGGCCCCAGGCGAAAGGTGCTGTTGTGTCTTGCTTCCAGGCTCCGGACTTGCGGTAGATCTCTTTCTTGTCCCGCTGTGCCAAGCGGCCTTGTCCTTTTTGGCTTCTGTCCTGTTCGTTCTGGGATTGGCCCAAGAGAGGGGTGTGGGCTGGCGGGTGCCCTACACAGAGCCTGGAGGCAGCATCCAGGCCCGGCTGGCTCACCCCAGGGCCCCCTGCCCACTGCCCTCAGCCCAGCTGGGTCCTCTTCCTTCTGCCCAGCTGAGGCAGGGCCTGGAAGGGCACAGTGGCAGGCCCTCTGTGATGCTCCGGTTGCCATGGTGACCCTAGATGAGAAGGCCATGGCATTCTGCCTCTGGAACCTCCACCCATCGTCCCGGCTCTGCTCTGCCTGCCCCCAGAGATGGCTCTCTGCTGGGGGGCTCAGGAGCACAGGCTCTGCTGCCGTCAAAGGCTCTCCTGTGCATCCCCCATCCCTTGGACCTCCTTTCAACCCCAAATGAGACCACCACCCTAATGGGTTAAGGCTCCGCCCCTCTGAAACTGACCTCCACTGGAGAGGTGATGGTGGGCAGTGGAAAAGGCACAGGATTCAAAATCAGAAGACCCAGGTTCCTGTCCCAACCTGGCCCTTTATAGCTGTGTGACCTTGGACAGGGCAGGCCTCGCACTTCAGCATCCTCCTTTGTAAAATGTGGGTAATAATGCCATGCTGAACTGTCCCTCAGTCATGCCTCTGTGACTTTTCATGGGCTGTTCCCCTAACATGTAATGCTCTTCTATCCTGCTCAGCTCAAACTCCTACCCATACCTCAAGACCCAGCTCAAATGCTCCCTTCTCTGTAAAAGTTTCCTTGACTTCTGTGCACTTGGCACAGATAACAGGCCTTGATGTTCTGTGTTAGAGTTATTCGTTTCCTTGGTTTTTATCTGACTGTGAATACTTGGAGGCAGGAATAGGATTAGGTTCAGTGTGGGTATTGGAAATGGTTTGTTGAATGACTCCTTTGTGAAATGGAAAGCAGAAGAGGCCAACCCTGACTGGGTTGGGCCCCGTCCTTGCAGGGGTCAATCCTGGGGCCTTTTGTCCAAGCATGGCATGGCTCCATCAGGGCTTGCTGTGGCCTTTCCGCGTGCCTGAGCCGTGCCTGGCTGGCTGGGGACATTTTCACAGCAGAGACCCAGTGAAAGCGACCATGACTCGTGCCCAGGGTGTGCCTGTCCTAGTGCGGGGGTGGAGCCAGGAGCTCATGGGTGTCTCTGGGCATATCCTGGGGCGTCTGGAAGGGGCCGGGGGGGGCGGCGGCAGCACTGTCAGCTAGTCCTGGTGGGATTTGGGGGATACTGCCAAGGAACGTGCAGTTCAGGGGAAAAGGAGGGAGGACTCCGGTGTTCCCAACTCCCTCTCATGGCTCTATAGCTGCTGGTCAGGGTCAAGGAGGCGAAGGCGGCATCCAGCGCCAGATCCTCCACGCGGACTCTGATCAGCGGACCAGGCTTCCGGGGCCAGAGCCAGCTGGTCAAGGGCGCCCTCCAGTGGCCACCACAGGGGAGGCAGGAATCTGACCCCACAAAAAGGCAGGTATTTCATTTATTCCTTCAACTAAAACAAGAGTGAGCATTCGCATACCAGGCGTGGTGCCGGCACTTGTTTCAATTTTAATTAAAAAATATATCTGTTAATCATCTGCTAAATGGAAAGCGCTCTCTCGAGTGTTGATTCGCTTTGGTGGGGGAAGAGGGAGTAAATACAAAGTAGGGAAACACTCCCTTACAGCACAGATTCTCAACCACACCGTCCATTATACTCGCGCGGGGAACTTAAAAAAATTTCAACGCCTGTGCCCCGTCCTGACGAACTGAATCTGGAGGGGCGGGGCAGAGGCACACAGGGCTTTGCGGAAGTTCCCCAGGCAGAGTTAACAGGAGGCTGGGCACGAGAATCACTGGTTTGGAGAGTTGACTAAAACGTTTCCCGTCCATTATTGTCACCAGCTGCAGAGGTAGGTGTTATTGTCCCATTTCACAGACGAGGAGTCTGAGACTCAACTGAACACCCCTCCCCTCCCCACCCAGCTTGGGAGGCAGGGATGCAGCAAATACTCCACTGTGCCTGATCTCTGTTCTAGGAACCCTGCTAAGCCTTTTTTTTTTACTTGAGGAAGATTAGCCCTGAGCTAAAATCTGTGCCAATCTTCTTCTACCTTGTATGTGGGATGCTTCCACAGCATGGCTGATGAGTGGAGTAGGTCCGCACTTGGGATCTGAACCTGCCAACCCAGGGCTGCCGAAGTGGAGGGTGGGGAACTTCAACGCTTGGCCACAGGGCTGGTCCCATTGTCCCTGATCTCTGAAGAGACTCCTTAAAATGATGTGCACAAAAATAGCCTGCAATCTCAGCTTTTTTAACACTTAGGAGTATGTCAGAGAGGGAGAAGGGAGCGAGGGGATGGAATTATTTTAAGGCTCGAGGTCCCGTTGTAAATCAGCCGTTCTGAAAGTGTGGTCTGAAGATCGCAGGCTCCTGACGCGCACAGTGCTTGTTAACAACGCAGCATCCTCCAGGTGGCAGAATGAGACTCTGGAGAAAGATCCTGAGACGCTGTGCGTTTAACGAACATTCCAGGCCATTCTTACGGCCTCTGAACACTAAGAGCCACTGCTGCCTCGAGGTTTCACTTAATACAAGAGGAGCACGTCCCGGACCCCCATCACTTCCAGCGGCTGAGGAGGGCTCTGCCTCTGGATTGTCGCATTAAAATGTATGGAACCAGCTGCTGAGATATTAAGCAGCTCCCTTGGGGACCTGGCTACATGCTCCCAGTTCACACGGGCCGGCTGGGAGCTAGCAGCAGAAACACCAGAGCTCCTGTGTCATCCAGCGCCGGGCCCGGCCGGCACACAGCAGCCCCCTGCCCCCATTCTCCTCCCTCAGCTCGGAACCAGCCTACTCGCTGCGTCTCGCCAGCCAATCACAGCCCGAATAACCTATGACGTCACCAGCAGCCAATCCGAGCCCCTCATCTGTACGTGCAGAATTCGCTCGCTCTTACCCAGCTGATCGAATTCTAAAGCAACGCCGTCTTTTTCCGGTTGGGATGCTGAGGCCTGGAGAGGAGCAGAGGCCCACCCAGGGTCACTACACCCAGGTGGCAGAGCCAGGACGTCTAGACTGGGGTGCATTGGGGTCCACTGCCCACAGTGCTGCCAGAGCCCCATAGGGCCTGAGCAGACACCCCCGGTCTGGGTAGCTCCCGACACAGGAGATGAGGTCCAGGGCCGCGGCCCCTCCTCCCAGAGCTCTCCCTGCAAGACCACAGAAACAGGTCTCCTAATGTCTGGATTTCAGGGCCCAGAGAAAAATGACAGGATTGGCAGGGCCCATGATGGAGGGGGTTGCCCCAAATTCCAGCCCTGGTCTCAGCCCCACGCCCTCCCAGGAAGGAATTACAGGGGCCCTGTGCTGGCTGCTGCTTAAGGGCAGATTAAGAGGAGGGGCCAAGACAAGGGTTCCTTTGTGGAGGCCCTGGCTTAGGGGGTCAAGTGACCGCTTCACACAGACGTGGGCATCGCCAACCCCTATGTGTGGGCAGGGTCCCTGGCCACAGGACCCCAGAGAGTCCCATCAGTCCAGTAGCCAGACCTTTTGTGGGATCGCCTGACAATCCTGGAGCTCCACTTGTGAGTAGGGGTTGCCGCAGGCGGGCTGGGCTGGGGCTTTGAGGGCCTTTGGGGTGGATGACTGTCCCTGCATACGTGCTTGGGATGTATACACACAGGCAGCATGAGTGCAGGTGTGTGGGCAACTCTGCATCTGTGCAAAGGCCCTGAGGTGGGAATGAGCTTGGTGTGCACCGGGCGCCCAGAGACAGCCACTGTGGCTGCATCAGAGCAAGTAGGGGGAGGGTGGGTGTCAATCACTGTTTCAGTAAATTTTTATTGAGCACCTCCTATGAGAACACAATAGAAGCTTCCATTTTAAGGAGGGAATAGGCAGTAAACAAGCAGGCAGCCTGCAAAATGTGATTTCAAATATAACATGATAAATGCTACGTAGAAAAATCTAGCAAGGTGAGGAGGCAGAGAGTGCCAGTGGCAATGGGATGCTATTTCCAGGTAGGTGGTGGGGGATATCCTTTCTGAGCTGACCTGAAGTGGGAATGAGCCATACAATTAGATCAGGGAGAGCATCTCCCTGGGAAAGAGGATCAGCAGGTGGAAAGGTCCTGGGGCCACCATTCAGAAAGTATTATTTGACCATCTCCACCAGCCAGGCTCTGTTCTGGGCACTGGGCACAGGGTGGTGGACAAGACTGAGCAGGCTCCTTACCAATTCCTGCTCCAGGTTGGTTGAGGGAGCTTGGGGAGCGATGAACAAGATGAGTTTAGAACACTGCCTGCCTCAGAGGACTGAGCCCAGTGTGTGGACATTGCTGCTGTCATTGCCGTTGTCACACAATTTAAGGGCACAGACCTATTTGTGTCTTCCCTGCCAAGGCTATGAGCAGCCTCTGGGTTCCCTTCCCTGGCTTCCCACCTCCCACAGGCAGTCAGTGCTGGAATGGCCTTAGAGGCCACCTCATCCCCCGCCCTGCCATCCCCCCCTCCCCCCGCCCCAGTGTCCAGACGGGAGAGCTGAGGCCCAGAGCAGGGACTAGCTCTGACCAAGGTCCCTGCTCCCTCCCGGTCCCCCATCAGTGTCCCTCTCTGCCTGTCCCCCAGGACCCAAGCCCACGTGCTGCAGCCTGGTGCCTGGCCATGACCGTCACCTACTCAAGCCAAGTGGCTAACGCCCGCTTGGGCTCCTTCTCCCGCCTGCTGCTGTGCTGGCGGGGCAGCATCTATAAGCTGCTGTATGGCGAGTTCCTCATCTTCCTGCTCAGCTATTACAGCATTCGCTTCATTTATAGGTACAGGCGCATGGGCTGGGGCCGGGGCCCGGGAGGGGTGCAGCTGGGGATTGGAACTCCTAGGGGGCCTCTGGGCCATTCAGGGGGCCAACACACCAGAGCCGTCTAAGGCTGAGCTGAGCTTCTGGCCAAGCCCGGGGGTCCGGTGGGGAGAGAGAAGGAGACAGACTGGGAGGGCATCTCAGACACCCTTTCCTCCAACCCCGGGAGGGGCCCCGGAACCCAGACCTTCCCTGCTCCCACTCAGCCAGCCTGTTTTCCTGAATCCCACACAAGCTCACAGGCCTAGACTGTATTTTTTTCCCCAATAAAAATGTTTATTTAAACAATAAAATATAAGACATATAATCACAGAATATAAGATAGCATTTTATTTATTTTTTATTTTTTGAGGAAGATTAGCCCTGAGCTAACAATTGCTGCCAATCCTCCTCTTTTTGCTGAGGAAGACTGGCACTGAGCTCATATCCATGCCCATCTTCCTCTGCTTTATATGTGGGACGCCTACCACAGCATGGCTTGCCAAGTGGTGCTGTTTGCACCCGGATTGGAACCAGTGAACCCCGGGCCACCAAAGCGGAACGTGCGCACTTAACCACTGTGCCACCGGGCCAGCCCTAAGATAGCATTTTAAATGGAAAAAGCATTAATGACAGCAACAGATTGAAAAATATCAAATACATAAAATTCTTGAGTTCATAATAATAATACTAATCACAGAATACATTGGTTTCCTTTGGCTGTTCCTAGGGCACCAATATACTTTTTTTTAAAAAAAAATTACTTATTTTTTCGAGCAGTTTTAGGTTCATTGCAAAATTGAGCAGAAGGTACAGAGAGTTCCCATATACTCCGCCACCTCCAACACACACACACACAGAGCCTCCCCCGCTATCAACATCCTGAAGCAGATGGTACATTTATTATAATAGATGAACCCACGTGGACACACCATTATCACCCAAAGTCTGTAATTTACATTAGGGTTCACCCTTGGTGGTGTACGTTCTCTGGGTTTGGGCATATGTACAATGACATGTATCCATCATTATAATATCACACAGAGTATGTTCAGTGCCCTAAAAACCCTCTGTGCTCTGCCTCCTCAGCACTCCCTCACATACATCTTTGAAAGACCAAACACTCTTTGTTTCTATCAGCTTTTAAGCAGCCGTCCTTTGGATTCTTTAAAAGGGTCAGCGATGCCTAAAACTGACTCTTCAGCAGGATTTTCCTTTCTATACCTCACAGAAAACCTCCCAGGAGGCCTCCTCCAGCCATGGGGCACAGGCTCCATTGGGGTTTGGTGTGCCAGAGAAAAAGTGGGACCAGGCTCAAGCCAGAGGAGGGGCGCTGGGCCAGCGAAAGGGACAGGGAGGATGTGGGGCAGCACAGAGACAGCCACACTCCTACCCTGGGCCTGGCTGGACCCAGGACCCGTCTCAGCCATCTCCTCCCAGACATCTCTCCACACCCCTACCCCGCTCAGGATGGCCCTCACAGACGACCAGCAGGTGATGTTCGAGAAGCTGACTCTGTATTGTGACAGCTACATCCAGCTCATTCCCATTTCCTTCGTGCTGGGTGAGGTCCCCCTTGCGGGTGTCGGGGTGCGGCGGCTGCTCCAGACGGGCAGGCCACGGGGAGCTGGGATGGGTTGGGGGGAAGGCAGGCCAGTGGCACGTCAGTGCCTCTCGTAGTTTAGGGAAATGAGACTCCAGCCAGAGCGACTGAAGTTAGACATTAGGAAGGACTCCTGCAGTGAGCACTCAAGATCTCATTTTCTGAGGGCAGCGCTAACATTCTGGTCCCTGGAGCCTCTACGCAGGAGGGAGGGGTCCTAGTGGATTTCTGGGATGGGCAGGGGGGCCCGGGAGAGAGAACTCGGCGCTCTTGAGCCTTCATGCGGGGCTCTGGTGGTCTCCCCCTCCCGAGCGCCCTGCAGGAGGGTTGGGGCTGGGCCCGCTCCCGTTAGAAAGATGGAGAAACCGAGGCGTGGCCCTCGCTCGGCTCTGGCCGCAGCCTGGGCCCTCGCCCCGCGCCCCCCCGCCCCTCCTGCCCAGGCTTCTACGTGACGCTGGTCGTGACCCGCTGGTGGAACCAGTACGAGAACCTGCCGTGGCCCGACCGCCTCATGAACCTGGTGTCGGGCTTCGTGGAGGGCAAGGACGAGCAGGGCCGGCTGTTGCGGCGCACGCTCATGCGCTACGCCAACCTGGGCAACGTGCTCATCCTGCGCAGCGTCAGCGCCGCCGTCTACAAGCGCTTTCCCAGCTCGCAGCACCTCGTGAAAGCAGGTGGGCGGGCCCAGCGGCCCGGGGCGCGGCCGTGGGCGGAGCCGGACACCGACAAGGGCGGGGCCGGAGCTGGAGATGGGTGGAGCCAGCGGCCCCTGGACTGAGGGTTGGGTGGGAGCGGGTGCGGGAGCGGGGCGGGGTCGAGACCTGGGGGGGGGGGGGGGGGGGGGGGGGGGGGGGGGGAGTCAGGTGCCTGAAGGTAGGGTGAGGCCCGGAACTGGCCCTCGGAGGGTAGGGGTTTGAGATATCGCTAAGGACCCTTTAGGGATGAGGGTGGAGCCGGGCGCGGGGACGGTGGTGGGGCCTAGGGAACTGGTGAGGAGCTAGGGTCTACCTCCTTCTGCTTTTCCCCCTCCTGTTTTCCGATTTCCAGTCTGTACATCTGCAGCCTCCCTCTCTGGCTTTCCCTGACCTGGTCCTGGTTAACAAGACAGACCCCTCTCACGTGCTCAGCACATAGTAGGCACTCTAATTATTTGCTGAAAGAAAGAGGATGGCAAAGGAGCCCCGAGTTTCCTCTGGGCACAGTAGGGATTTGGGCCTGAATCCTGGGCCGTGGCAGGGCCTGGCCTGGCCGCCCCGACAGCCACTCCTTCTGCAGGTTTCCGCATCCACTGCCTTCTTCTTTCTACCCCGCAGGCTTTATGACCCCCGCGGAGCACAAGCACTTAGAAAAATTCAGCTTGCCACACAACACGTTCTGGGTGCCCTGGGTGTGGTTTGCCAACCTGTCAGTGAAGGCCTGGATTGGAGGTCGAATCCGGGACCCTATCCTGCTCCAGAGCTTGCTGAAAGTGAGCCCACTACACAGATGGGGCTGTTGCCGAGTGGGGAGGGTTGTGCCCCAGGTGGAGCAAGATTTCCTACAAAAAGAAGGCTTGAGCTCCTGAGGGTCTTCTTAGAGCCTGCTTTGGGATTATAGGATCTTTTCCAACAAGATTCCACAGCCTGAGGTGGCCCTTCCCCAAATTCCCTTCCCATCCCCTCTCTAAAGAGAGCCTCTGAGATCCTGGTTCCTTTTTGATAGATGAAGAGGCTGAGGTACAGAGAGGTTAGCTGAGCAGCCCATGACCACACAGCCAGGGCTGGACCATGAGCGCCAGATCCTGGCACCTGGGGAAGAGCTGGGGGGTGAGCCTGAGAGAAGCAGGTGGTGGCCAGAACCTCAACCTTCCCTCCTTCCCCCCAGGAGATGAACACCTTGCGTACTCAGTGTGGACACCTGTATGCCTACGACTGGATTAGTATCCCGCTGGTGTACACGCAGGTGAGGACTAGGCCAGTGAAGCAGTCCCTTTGGGAAACAGGCTAGGAGGACCCAGGAAGCAGCCTGTGATGGGAAGGGCTCACTTAGAGGCCAAGGAAGAGGTCCACCCTGGGAGACAGGCCTGGACACTGCAGGTTCTTTCTAGTGCCAAGTTCGAAGGGTCCAGGCTCCTGTCTGGTCCAGCAGTGGAGGCAGTGTGATTATCCCCATTTGAAAGACGAGACCACAGAGGCTCAAGGTCACCCGAGTGTGCAAGCTGGAGCCTGTCCTCCCAGCCTAGGGAGCTTCCTGACCCCAGGTTCCCACCTAGCCCGTTTCTGCCGCCGCCTCCGTTCCCTCCCAGGTGGTGACCGTGGCGGTGTACAGCTTCTTCCTGGCTTGCCTGATTGGGCGGCAGTTTCTGAACCCAGCCAAGGCCTACCCCGGCCACGAGCTGGACCTCGTGGTACCCGTCTTTACGTTCCTGCAGTTCTTCTTCTACGCTGGCTGGCTGAAGGTGAGCATCTCTGGGACAAGGCTGTGGGCGTGGCCAGGGGAGGCGTGGCCAGCCAGGAGAGGAGGGTCTCAAAGGAGGAAAGCAGGGCGCTGGGCGCCCCCACCGCACCTCTTGGATCTGCTCCTCCCTCCTATTTTCACATATGAAGAAACCGAGACGCAGAGGAGTGGGACCTGCTGGGGGCTTGTGTCTGATTGCAGTCCTTCACCCAAGACCCCAACTTAGCAGGCACCGGACAGACGGAGGGACAGCTCGGTCCGTCTAGACAATGTTCTCCAAATGTTCCTCCAGAACGAGGGGAGTGCATGGAGTAAGAGCGGCAGGGGCAGGCCCTGCTGGTGAGGCAGCTTCTCACCGTCCCCAGCGATTGGGCTCTGGTCCCAAATTTGTCCCGTTTGCTTAGTAAAACGAAAGCCCTGAGGTTAATTATCTACCCCCAGCCCCAGCTCTTTAGAAGACAGCGTAACACCACTTCTTACTCAAGCTGGCTGTTGGGGGTCTCATCTGCACCCCAGGGGCTTAGCCAAGTCTTCCTTCCCACCACACCCACTACTCTTCCTAACAGGAATAACACACTTTTCTCTCCACCTCTTTATGTTTCCATCTCTTTCCCACCCACTCTCCCTCTCTTCCTTTATTTTTTGGTAGTCGTGGTGGTGGGTGTCCCTCTCTCTCTCCTGTCCGTGTCACACACACACACACACACACACACACACACACAGATCCATTCCCTCCCTCCTCCCCCCAGTTATCTTTGCTTTCTACCAAGGAGACCAGATCACAACATTTTGCTGCCTGGAATTCTCCAGCGGTGCCCAGAGGCTGGCAGGGTGTCCCCTCACCCCTAGCGCAGTGCGGCTCCTCACCTCTGCGGGGCTCTGTCAGGGCATTTCAGAGGTTAGTGCCCACGGCTCTGCCCGCCTGGGCCACCTTTTTATTCAGCACAGCCTCTGTTGCATTAGGAAATCATGAATAAGTGAATATCTGGAGACGTGAATGAGTAAATGAGCGAATGAATAGAATTAGGCAGCTCCAGGTGAGATACAGTGAGGGGAGCTGAAGGTGGTGACTCCACAGGCTTGGGTGGCCAGAGCCCTGGCACAGTGACTTTGGAGACAGGGGTCAAGCAGAAAGGGTGTCGTGGAGGAAGGGGGTGGAAATGACAGGAGCCGAGATTTAAGGGGTGGGAAGCGAGGCTGCAAGGAGGTCTACCTGAGGATTTCCAGACCTCGCCTACCCCCAAGGTGGCCGAGCAACTCATCAACCCATTTGGAGAGGATGATGATGACTTTGAGACCAACTGGATTGTCGACAGGAGCTTGCAGGTATGGAGGGAGGGATGGGGCCTGTCCCAAGGACCCTCCCCAAATTGGACCCAGGGAGGGGGACCCCACAGTTCTATAGGGTGGCCTCACGGTGAATTGCCCCCCACCCCCACCAACCATTCACTCACAGGATTCTCACCCCAACTTATGAGGCTGCAGGTAGGCGTCAGTCTCTCCATTTCACAAGTAGGGAAACTGAGGCCCAGAGAGAGGGAAGTGACCTCTCCAAGTCATCTGGCAAGTTCAGGGTCCTGCCTGGGCTGACCTTTCTGTTGGACTTCTCCCTCCGTCCCTGGTGACTAGGTGTCCCTGTTGGCTGTGGACGAGATGCACCAGGACCTGCCCCCGATGGAGCGGGACATGTACTGGAATGAGCCAGAACCCCATCCCCCCTACACGGCTGCTTCCGCCCAGTCTCGTCGACCCTCCTTTTTTGGCTCCACCTTCAACATGAGGTGGGCAGTGGCAGGAACCACTCAGTGGGTAGCAATCCCCTTGTACAAGGGCCTGCCTGAGAACTTAGGAGGGCACTGGTTAATACATGTCGGGTGCCTACTGAGCGCCGGGCACTATACTCTTGATATCTCTTAACCATTTTTTTCCTCCCAGTGACCTTGGTTTATCTTCCATTTACAGATGATTAAATCCAGGTTCAGAGAGATTAAGTAAACTGCCTAGCCCAAGGTCACATAGCTAGTAAGCAACACACGTGGCCCAGGTGTGTCTGGTTCCACCTCCACACCCTTACCCCTTACCTCGACCTGCTTAAGGACTCCTGAAGGTGGAAGGGCTCGAGGGCCCTCCAGTCTAAGACCCTCATGTCCAGAGTTGGAAACTGAGGCCCAGAGAGAGAAGGGACTTATTCAAGGGCAGTCAGTGATCAGTGACGCTGGTGGGATGTCAGGGCCTGATTCCCGATTCTGGTCCAGACTAGGTTTTCTGATAAGCCAGGGTGTTTGGATGGGGAGTGGAAGTGAAGTTCCCTGGGATGCGGGAGGGGCAGCAAGCATGTCCCAGCAGGAGGCTGCTCATCACTGCTGCTTTCTGGGTAGACTTTTTGCTACAGAGTAAAGGCTTCACGTCACCCACAGCAGCCAAACTTTCCTCCCCATGGGTCCCGTCTCCCTGCTTCGGTCAGAATCCCTTTTGAGCTGAAGGGCTGCCTCAGGGAGCCCTCTCTCCCCGGGAGGACAGAGAGGACTCTGGAGACTGATCCATGTCAGGGTGCACACCATCAAGCTTTTCTTCCATAGTATTCAGCTCTCTCTTCTTGCCCTTTTAAGAACCAAATATCCTATTAACCTGAAATTAGAATTAGAGTTCCCTAGTCGGTGTGAGGACGGTTTGGAAAAGTGATCAAATGAAGAATGGAGGCTTGCTTAGGTGAGAAACATTTCTGGAGGTTGCCTTTGAGTTCTACCTAGTCTGTACTCCAGCAGCTGAAGGTTGGGGCAGGGAAGGGTGAGTGACGGAGAGTAATAACGCACAGACCTTGCCTCCAGACAACACACAATTTAGTAAGGGAGCTCAAACCCAAGGCCCAAACTCTGAATACACAATATAACGTACTGGATGCCTGGGAAAGGGGCAGAACGTGGAAGAGAGATCACCTTTGGCCCCCCAGAAGGCAGCCTCCAGCTGGGCCTGGGCCTTGAAGTATGGGGAGAATTTGGACACTGGCAAGGACAGGCCACTCCTCTGGGTAGGTGGGCTTTCTCTTGCAGAGGAAAGGCTGTGGGCTCCCAGGAAGCCAGGCTTCTCTCCCTGTGGAGGCTGCTCCCCAGTTGGAACCACAAATCCCTGGCTTGCCCAGTCACTCCTGGGCCTCATCTGACCCTCCATACCTGGGGACCAGTAGTTGAGATTACCTGGAGTAAGGGGTGTTAATGGGAAGATGTGCGGGATGAAGAGGAAGCCCTTAAATGCCAGGTTGGGAGTTTGGATGTTAACCTGGGCAAGAGGGAGCCACAGAACAGTGAGGAGAGCTGGGGCAGGAGGGACTAATCGGGAGGTACAGGATGGATCAGGAGAGAGGAGAGTCTGGGCCCTGTGAGCAAAACTGTGTGCCCTTGGCCTTGGGCCAGAGGGAGGGAGAGGAGCGGGGAGAAGGGAGAAATAAGGTCAGGCTTCCGTCCCCCCGACTCAACGCTTAGTCTCCTGCTTCTTTCCAGTCTGCATAAGGAAGAGATGGAGTTCCAGCCAAATGAGGAGGAGGAGGAAGAGGGCGCTCACCCTGGCATCCTTGGCCGCTTCCTAGGGCTCCAGTCCCATGACCACCATCCCCCCAGGACCAACTCAAAGACCAAACTACTGTGGGCCAAGAAAGAAGTCCTTCTCCATGAGGGCCAGCTCAAGAACCTCGGGGGGGCCAGACAGAACTCTAGGGACCAGGAAGACAGCAAGGCCTGGAAGATTAGGGGGGAGGACGCCTTCAAGTCCGCTGCACTGTATGGGAGGTCGGGCTACCACAGCGCCCCCCAGACACCGCTCAGCCACACGCCTATGATCTTCCCACCCGGACAGTCAGCGCCCTCCAGTCTTTGCAGAGTCTCAGGCATAGACGGCAGTGTCAAAGATCAAAGCCTACAGCTTGTGATGCCTGGGACCAAGAGGAGTTTTGAAATGCTCCCAGAGAGTCCTGGGGCCTCAATGGAGCACCCAGAATTGTGTCATTTGAAGAGGAAAACTGTCGAATTTAATCTGACGGATATGTCAGAGGCCCCCGAATGTCATCTCAGAGAACCACATTTGGAACAGTCGACAAGCAACATACACACCATACTCAAAGATCATGGCGATCCCTATTGGGCATTGGAAAACAGGTCTGTCCTCTACCCAAACCCAGGGCACGGCCTCCCCTCCCTTGTTAACCCTCACCAGCCTCCCTTGCTCTGAGCCTACTCTTCTTGCATCATTTCCTACGGTTCCATCACTGCCAGAGCATGTGTGCCCAGCACTGGCTTGGGGCACATACCTGGCCACCTCAGCAGGGGCCTTGGGGACGTGTTGGGGACTTTTGCTCATTAAACCCGACAGCCTGACATCACCAAGACTTCCCTGGAACCCAGGTGAAGGAAGATGAGGGTGCACTGACAGGAGTGATGCTGGAGAAAGGGCTACTAGCACAGGTTTGGGTGGGCAGATGTTAAAATTGGACCCAGCTCACTCTGAGCAGGGGTGGCAGACACAAAACTGTGGGGCAGAACTGGGGGCTCTAGGCTGTAGCCCCAGATCTCAACTCTCTGCCCAGGCTTAGCTGGGAGATGGCCTATGAGCACTCCCCCACAAGCACCCACAGGGGTCCTGAAGCACTCCTGGAAAGGGTGGCACCCCCCCCCCCCCCCCCCCCGGGAACTGGCAGATGGGGAGGCTCCAGGTCCCTTGGGGGTAACTTACTACCTTGGGGACCTCACGAAAAGGCTTCTGAACCTAAATGTGCTTTATGCTTCCTTGAGGTCAGTCCAAAGCTGTCACAAAACTGCCCAATGTTTCCCTTTATTTGATTTCCTGGATACTCACGCAGTTAGACCCACCCTACCCCACCCCCAATCATGATGTAGGGGGGAAGTGTAACTTCCCGTTTCTAGATTCGCAGTTGCTTCTGTGGTCAGAATACACAGCTCTGTGATTCAAAACTTAAAAGGGCCATAATCTTGTTTGCTTGGAGGGCTAGACCAACTTTTACCCATCACCTTGTTTAGGAAAGGACAGTAACGTAGTTGTTAGCAAGGACACCGGTGGCTGCAGCCTCCTGAAGCTACCCTTGGGTCTTAAGATTTAAGATGTCTCCACCCTTGCCCTTCTACTGCAGCTGTTAGTACTGAAATAAGGTTTTTCCGTACTCATGTTGTGAACTTTCTCAAATTCTCACCAGGGATGAAGCACATTCCTAAGCCTGCTTCCCACGGGAGATGGATGCTTCACCGGCCTGGTCCTACCTGCGTGTACACCAGCGGGACACTGATCCAGTCATAGCCACATAGCTGTCCACACTGAAGAATATATTCCCATGACAGCCTGAATTAAATGGGTTAGCTTAATGGACAAGAAAAATCAGTAGTTTCAGGACTACTTCAGCCTTTAAATGCCTTTTGTACCTAACATAGCTAGAACAAGCTACTGGAAATATTAATTCAAAACATCAAATTCAGAATCAGGAGTCCTCAAGCCCTCTCTGAATTCAGCACACCCAAGCCTTGGTATCTTTCCGAAACTAAGGAGTTTAATAAATACAAATCCTCCTAGGTGTCTCATTTTGATTAGTGTGATGATCACAGATCTAGCAAAGATGGCTTAGACACGTTTCTAGCCCATGCCAAGAACTCAAAGACAACAGCTGGGTACCAAATTACTTTATTTGAAGGAATGGTACAAATCCAAGAACTTAAGTAGATGTTTTGGTACAACTTATAGAAAAGGTAAAGGTAACCCCAACATGCATGCACTGCCTCGGTGGATCAGGGAAGTCACCCGGTGGCTGAGGGAAGCTGGCCCAAGACTTAGCTCTCGTCACACTCTCCCAGGGTGTGCTTGTCAAAGAGATACTCTGCCATGCCAGATTCGGGGGCCCCCATCCTGCGCAGGTTGGTTACGTGGTCACCCAATTCTTTGATGGCTTTCACCTGCTCATTCAGGTAATGAGTCTCGAGGAAGTCACACAACTAGAGAACAGAATGGGGAAGCAAGTTAATGGGGAAGCTTTCTCAGCCCAAGGCTGGGAAACCATCTCCTCCAGTTACTCCCAAGTTGCCAATACTCACGTGGGGGTCATTTTTGTCAGTGGCCAGTTTGTGCAGTTCCAATAGTGACTCATTCACATTTTTTTCCAAGTGTAATGCACACTCCATTGCCTTCAGCCCATTCTCCCAGTCATCCTGGTCTGGTTTCTGAACGAGAGATGGTTAGGTCAATGCATCTGCAGTCTCTACCTATTAAATCATGACAAGTCACCAAGCACCTACCACGTAACCACTGTGCTTCAGCCAAAGGAACAACCACATTTCCCTGGGTGACAATTCCCAATGTAACCTCCTTGCCTGTTACTGTGTGCCTACTGTAGCTTAGACAGCAGGCCTAAAAAAGCACAAAAGACGGAAGCCGAATATATCCTCATTGCTTAAGGGCAACTGTCAGTCTCTGGGTGATCTCCGACACCCGAGGACTGCTAGAGAGATGATGAAGCATGATGTCCCTAGGATCTTTTGCTCACCTTGATGTCCTGAAGGAAGATCCGGCCGCCTCGTTGGTTCTGCAGCTTCATCAGTTTCTCAGCATGTTCCCTCTCCTCATGAGATTGATGAAGAAAATATTTGGCAAAGTTCTTCAAAGCCACATCATCGCGATCAAAATAGAAAGACTGAAAGGGGAACACGGATGTGTTCTGTTAGGGCTGTCCCAAGGAAGGCAGTCTGCTGGCCTAGCCCTCCTTTCTCAAAGCCGGGGTGGGGGGTGGGGGGTCTGTGCCTAAGGAGATCGGGGGCAGCCTGGGGTCCTGGACTGAACACCACAGTAACTAGTTTCCACTCTGAAGTACAACAATGAAACTTGGTCCTTGCAATTCAAAGTTTGCTCTAAGGAACCTTGAGGATATCACAACTGCCTCCAGCAGGCAATGTCTTAAGGATCTGCATTAGCGCAAAGTAAACTTCTGACAGCCCGTGTCAAATGTGATTGAAGAGAAGGTGTTGAAATATTCACCCTGCACTGTTAGTGCCGCCTCCTTGATCAATCCGTGTTCAAACAGGAGCTTGCCAGCTCACGGCAGATGCATGGCTTTCTAAAATTAACCCACTAGGCAAGGCGACAGCTGTGGGCAATGCTAACGTACGGAAACATATTGCCAGTAGAAAGCAAAAATGATTCCGTTTCAGACACTTGCTGTGTTTTCAGGTGTTCCTGAAATGGAAAGGCAGTTCCCAGAAATCCAGGCCTGTTTTCAAATCCATCCGGAACACGTCTATTCCTGGATAATCTGCACAATCATAAGGCAGTTCTAACTAAAACTCCCACCTAATCGCCTAAAACTAGGATTTTGGGAAAACGAAAATTCCACTGCGTACTGCATGGAAAAATTCCTTGCCCGCTAACTGCTGGGGGACTTTATCCAAGGACTAAGGGTTCGGATAGAGGGCCAGGACTCTCAGACACAAAAAGGATGAAGAAATAAGCACCCAGGCCCACAGACGCGGGACTGACACAACTCTGCCGACAGAAGAGGAGATGTGTAGATAGGCTGCAATTCCAGCGGGACTTCGAGATAAGCACAGGGGTGGCGGCAGCTGCTCGGGAGTGGCCGCCCACGGCAGATAAGCCGCCTAGCGCTAGCCCCCAAGGTTGCTGCTCGACGCCATTACCCAGCAGGCTCCGCCATTCCCGGGCGATGGAAGCTGGCCCTCTTATCCCCAACTACCCAAGCAAACCGAGAGCCTCAGGGACACGTGATCGGACGTAGAGGAAGGGATGGACACACCAAAGTCCACCTTGCCAACTGCAGGATGACAGAGGGGGCAACCGCGGGATTTCCAGAAGGCCGCTCTCTTTACATATAGAGGGGTGCGCAGAGGCGGCCCTCTGCCCCATCCGCACCCCCCCCCCCCCCCCCAGGGGACGATCGGAAAGCGCGGAATGCCCAGAATTTCTGCGCAAGGTAAGTCCCGGGGACCTCGGCCGGCCTCCATCTTCCCGAAGCGAGCGCGGAGGCGGGAGAGCCAGTCCGGAGGCCACGCCCCCGCCCGCCCCCGCCGCCCGGAGGCCACGCCCCCGCCCGCCCCGCCGCCCGGTGGCCACGCCCCCGCCCGCCCCGCCCGCCGGAGGCCGCGCTCGCCCTCACCATGGACAGGTACACATAGGAGGCGTGGAGCTCCAGGTTGATCTGACGGTTGATGGCGGCCTCCGAGTCCTGGTGGTAGTTCTGGCGCACCTGCGAGGGGAACGCGGTCGTCATGGCGGACGGCTGAAGAGAGGAGAGGGCGGCGGCGGCGGGGCGGCGCTGGAGCGGCGGCGGGAGCCTTGCGGCGGGCCGAGGGCGCTGTGAGGAGATGAAGGAGGGCTGACTCTGGGTGGCCGGCCGGGGCGGGGAGCGAGCGCCGGGTTCCGTTCAAGCACTGTTGAAGCAGGAAACCTCGGCAACTCCGACGAAGACTGTGGCGCAGGCCACCGCCCGCCGGGCTTTTATAACGGGAGCCGGCGTCAGGCCCGCCCCGGCCAATCACGCCGCCCGCCCGCGCGCCAGGCCCCGCCCCTTCCGGGGGCGCGCGGCCCCGCCCCGCCGCGCGCTGGGGGAGGGGCGGGCGGGGCGGCCTTGGGGCTGCGAAGCGGTCCCCGAGCAGGGGGCCCCGGGAAGGATCTGTGAGCTGTGGCTCGTTGGGTGGGGCTGGAGGGAAGGGCTGGGGAGGGGCGGGAGGCCCAGCTCGGAGCCCTGACCCTAGGGGCGTCCTGGGTCGTGGAACCGACGGGAAACCGCCTCTGGGCACGGGGGGCGCAAACGGGCACCCCGAGACTCTTGGCCAAGGGCACGTTCAAAATCAGAGCAGTCACCACACCCCCAGGTGACTGCCTCGTGATGCAGATGGGGAACTGGGAAGGTGGAGACGTGGGTCCTAGGAGGCCGAGTGGGTCGGGGTTCACTTTCTCTTCCTCCAAGTCTACGAGGAGCAAGTGGGGGCGGGGTGGAGCCCACTGCCCTCGATCGGCCCCCGCCCTCCCGACCCCGGGCCCCCGGGCCGCCTTTTGCAGAAAGCAAAGATGGCTCCGTGTGCAGTTTATACAACAAAGGCTGGGCGGGCCTTGTTTCCCTAGAGACTCGGGAGGCTCGGAGGCCGCCTGCCCCGAGGGGGTCCTGGGGGTGAGCCGCGGGATCCTGAGAAAATCGCCGGTGGCGCTTAAAACTCAGACAGAGATGGGCGTTAGAGAAGAAAGGAGAAGCCCCTTGGATCTGGAGATCAAGATGTCAGTGAGGCCATTTTGAAACAGCCTCTTTTATTCGCCCCAGTCACAGGAGCCTCCAGCCGAGGAGCCCCTCCGGGGAGCCACCCCCCAGGGCTGTCCTTGGACCGAAGCCGCTGGGGCTGAACACGCGTTCGGGCGCCAGGGACCCTGAAGGGGCAGGGCCACTGCGTGTGGCTCGCAGCTGTGTCCCAGGCACGGAGGGTGTGAATTCGTGGGTGGCAGAACTGGAGCCAGGCCCGAGCACCTGCCGTCCAGTCTGCTGGCTTCGAGGTCCCCTGTCCTTAGCCAGGTCCATCAACATGTGGGTGGGGGACCTACCCAAGACCCTTTTCAAAATGTTCACAAACGTGCCCCCTGGAAGCTGGACTTCCAAACCTTCAAGGAAGAAGGAGCTTTGCTACAATATTAAAACAAGTGGCTGATGGAATTATGGCGATTTCGCTTTCTTGGGTCTTTACAGGATTCATTTCAAAATGAACATAGGATACTTTCAGGACATTACATTTTTTTTTTTTAATTTAAAAAATTTAGTGGGCTAGAGCTATCATAAAGGAAGCAGAAGGATGCCGGGCGAGTCCAGACAAGGGGGGGCCTTACCCAGTCTGGGATAGGAGGTCAGGGAAGGCCTCCCTATGAAAGGGACACTTAAGTTTGGCAAAGTTAAAAGGAAGGTGAGTGGAGGAAGGAGATGGGAGAGGGAATTCCAAGCCTGGAGAACAGCATTTGCAAAGGTGTGGAAAAGCACAGCCTGTCCAAAGTACCTTAAGAAAGTGTGTTGGCCCAGAACATAGAGTCCACGTTGGAAAATGCCAGAAGGGTTGTATAGGGCAAGGTCAGGAAGGTTGTGTGCCGTAAAAGGGGATTAAATTTTATCCTGGATGATATGGAGACACGAAGGGATTTCTAGCCAGGGAGATACCACGTTAGTTTTATTTTTCGAAACCTTATGCTGAATCAACAGAAAAACTATTAAGGATAAGAGTACAGCAAAGTTGCAAAGCTTTTCTGTATAACAGCCACTTCCAGTTAGAAAATGTAATGAAAGAAAAGAAATTTCTTTTGGTTTACATTGGCAGCAAAAGTTTGCGGCACCGAGGAATAAAGCTAACAAGAAATGTATGAAGAAAACTCTAAATGTTTACTGCAGGACAGAAAAGAAAACTTGTATAAGTGAAGCGGTACCATGTTTCTGGGTAGCCAACTTTAGTTTTGTAAAGATGTTAATTCTTCCCAAATAAACCTATACGTTCAATGGAATTTCTGTAAAATGCAGTGGTCTTTTGGAACTTGGCGTAATGATTCTAAAGTTCATTTGGAAGAGTGTATAGAATATCTGGTAAGTATTTGGGGGAAAAAGGTTACGAGGGTACATTTGCCCTCTCTCATATTAAAAAAAAGTGCTATAAAATACCATAAGTGGTTGGTACTGGCACAGGAATTGATGGCTGGAACAATGTAACTAAACAGTCCTACCCACCTATGTATGGGAATTTGGTAGGCGCTAAAGTGATATTTGAAATTAGGAGAGAAAAAATGGGTTCAGCAGATGCTGCTGAAACAGTTGATAGTCATGTGGAAGACAGTGATTCACTCTGTATTTTCAAAATACTTTCCAGATAGAGGCTTAAAGATCTTAAAAAAAAAAAAACCTATGAAGTTACTAGAAGAATATATAGAAGATTATCGTTTAGAATTTTGGAGTCGGAAGTGTTTTTCTGAGGCTGTTGAAAGCCATAAAAGGAGAGTTGGCAGATTTGACTACAGTTGGCCCTCTAGGTCCGCGTCTGCTGACGCAACCAACTGCGGATCAAAAAGCCTACGATGGCTGTGTCTGTCCTGAACGTGGACAGACTTTTTTCCTTGTCATTATTCCCTAAACATTACAATATAACAACTATTTACGTAGCATTCACATTGGATTAGGTATTATGAGTGATCTAGAGATGGTTTAAAGGATACGGGAGGATGTTTGTAGGTTACATGCAAATACCACTTTATATAAGGGACTTGAGCATCTGTAGATTTTGGTATCCGCAAGGGTCCTGGCTATGAGAGATGACTGTCCTTAAAGATGAAAAGCTGGGAGTCTGAGGGGTTTGGTGACTTGGAGGGTGGGAGCTAGAGGGGGACCCCGACCTCCACAGAGAGGATGGTGGGGGAAGAAGTATCAACTGTAGAACCCCCAAAGAAAAAAGCCACAGTCTTCAGAAAATAAAGAATCTGCCAAAGAGGAGAAAGTCAATGACACTCCAGTTCCTGAAAGAGCTCCAAACCTTCACAAGATGGCAGAAAAGAATCTGACTAGAGTGCCTTAGTTATCAGCTACATGTGATCACAGGACGGAGATGAATTTAGACCAGAAGTGGCCTATTTACAAGCGGGAATGACGAGGAAAATAGAGAATCCAAAATTTCTGAGACTTGGAGTGTTGAAGTTAGAACTCTGTCTTTTTCAACCAGTGAAAAATAAAGTCGGGAAATACTTTGAGTAACAAAGGCTGATTAAGACGAATCCTCAGGACAATGACCAGATCGAGGGCATGGCTGTTGCATAGTTGGTTAAAATGTGTGAATGGATAAGGCAGTTCCTAGTAAGCCCTTTCAGTTGGACAAAGCTCTCAGGGACAAGAACAAAGGGCGTGGTCCCACACGAGCTTGATAAGCTCAAAACACGTATAGTTCAGGCTTTGAGAGAGGCATATCTAGAAAAAAAATTGTGGGTAGTGTTGTTGGAATATGGAACTGACTGGAATCAAGTAGGTAAAAAGCCAACAAAATTGTCCTTTTCTTGGCAAAAATGAGTGATTTAATTTTTTAAAATTAAGGTATGATTGACGTACAATAAAATGCACAGACTATTAGGTGTTTAATGAGTTCTGACATTGGAACACAGCTGAAATAAGATACAGAACATTTCCTTTATCCTAGAAAGTTCCTTTGTATCCCATTCTGGTAGATTTTCCCCATACCCCCCAAGATGACCACTCTTCTGATATTTTTCAACGTTTAGTAATTAACTTCGCGTGTTCTAGAATTTCATATAAATAAAATCATACAACAAAACCCCAGAAAAGCTGTAAGACAAAAGATGCTATGAACAAAGTTAAAATATGAATGACAAGCTGAGTTGATACTTGTAGCTCGTTAAGAAGTGAAGATTAGTAACCATCCTATATGACATGTATTTGTACGTATAATTATATGTTATATAGACATAAATCACTTTTTGATAGTCTTCCCTGCTACTGTATACTGTAAGCTCCTGGAGGGCAGGCCTTGTTTCTATCTTCTTCCTCCTGCACTTCCGGCATTTTGCAGATGCTTGTTACTTGGTGCTCTGTATTTGTTGAGCGAAGAGATGGATGCATGACTGAAGGTGGAGGGTGAATTAGTCGGGCAAGATGGCCAGGTACCAATTGGGAGGCAACTAGTTCTCGGAAAGCAGATTTGAGAGAGAAAGAGAAGACAGAACAGACAGGATGAGGGGGCTGGTTGAAGAACGTCGGAGGTGGAGGTGGGGGGTGGGAGGTGGGCAAGGGAGCCCCCCAGCTTTCTGGCCTGGGCGGCTGGGTTGCTGCTGCCGCTCCCTGAGAATGGGAGCACAGGAGGAAACACAGTCTGTGGGGGAGGCGGTTGGGGAAGGCCAGCTTGCTTTTGCACTGGATGTGCTGACTTTCACAGCCTCCGGGACACGCAGGAGGATAGAGCCAGCAGGAAGTTGGACCCACCTGAAGAAGCTTGGTCTGTTGCAGAAAGTAGGTTTCATGAATCAATATTGACTCCGAGCTTGGGTAAGCACACAGGCAGCTGCAGTGACCAACCTGGCAAATCTGAGGGACAGCTTGGGCCGTAGAAGGTGTCTGGGGAAGACTGGCTGGGAAGAATGAAAGAGAAGTCTTGTGCTCGGGTGTGTGTGTGTGTGTGTGTTTGCTTGGGTCCGTTCCCCACTTGGGAACCCTGGGTGTCAGAACTGCCATCTCCAAGCCTCTAGATTCTTCCGAAGCTATTGCCTGATCTTTGGACCTTTGTTGACCATGATTCGGGCCCCCCTGCCCTCCAGCTCCTCCTCGTGACTTTGAGGAGGCAGGGAGTTTGGCTGGCCTCCCAGGACAGCCACCTCAGCAGGCGGCGGGAGAAGCCGCAGGCAAGAGAAGAGGCAGGCGGGATGTTTCTGACTGGCTCATCCTGGAGCCGGAGGGGCCAGAGGTGGGGTTGGCGGGAGAGCTGCTGCCCCACCGTGACTCAGCATTCTGCTGGTCTGGAGGGGTTGGGCTGGGGCTCCAAAAGTGCTGTGTCACCCAGGGGAGGGGAAGGCTGGAAGGCTTGGAGGGCTGTGGTTTCACTATAGGGTGAGGAAGGAAGAGCGATCCGCGTTTCCTAATGTGGCTGGCGGCCCAGGCTGGACCAGGAACAAAGGGGTATATGTCACCCAGCCAGGCCAGACTGTGCTTTTGTTAGAAAATGGGGTGCCGCTCTTCCCCCTCTCTCTTCCTCAGTGCTTTCCCACCTCTTAGTGAATTCTCAACAGACGTTGGGTCTCTCTTTCCCTCCTGGGGATTGTAACGGTGGGGTTACAATTTAGGATTCCACAGCTGGGAAATCACAGACACTCGGAATGTTAAGGCTGGGAAAGGACCTTAGAATTTCCAAATCACCGTGTTTTACAGATAAAGAGGTGAGAGGCCCATAGAAGACCAGGGCTTCCCTAAGGCCATAAGTCACAAACTGAAGATGGGGGTCGGCCCCGTGGCCTAGTGGTTAAGTTCAGCGCGCTCCACTTCAGCG
Organism: Equus quagga; assembly: GCF_021613505.1. Lineage (NCBI taxonomy): Eukaryota > Metazoa > Chordata > Mammalia > Perissodactyla > Equidae > Equus > Equus quagga. The sequence continues at coordinate 10,226,236 of NC_060283.1, read as the reverse complement.
GCCTGAGGTTTGGCTCCGGGCGCGGACCCACACCACTCGGTGGCAGCCATGTTGTGGCAGTAGCCTACATACAAAATAGAAGAAGACTGGCGCAGATGTTAGATTGGCGAATCTTCCTCAAGGAAAAAAACAAAACAAAAAACCTGAAAATGTAGGACAGGGCACATGAGAGTATATGCTGTGGTTGTTAAAAACGATAAATTCATTGCTAGAATGTGTATATGAAATGATGTTATCTGAAAAAAAGCAGAGCCCCAAATCGTTCACGCAAAGCTCATTACAGTGCAGAAAAATCCCAGGGCTGGAAATGAGATGAGGATTGGGAGAGAATGGGTCTGGTGATGTTTTAACTGAACAGTTGATGTTTTGAAAGTCTGGGGTTCCCCCAGAAGTTCAATAAAGCAATGTGTGCAGGAAATTAGAGTTCAGAAATTTAGGAACTGGAAAAACCAATGCTGGATTGGATTCAGGTACATTTCTGGATGGAGCAACCATGATTCAGAGAGCTCATCTTGAAGGCGTTTCTTGAAAACCCACGCGGCAATGTGGACTCAAAGTCTGGGGACTCGGGATCCTTCTTTTCCAGGACGTTAAGGTCAAAAGCCAGGACCTCGGATGTTAGAGGATAAGAGAATGGGAATCTCACTGCTTTCAGGCAACTCAGACCTTACTACTGTGAAGGATGACACGAGTGGAGCCATGTTCAAATAGAACCAGAGACCATTCAGAGGAATTGCGTTGCACATCTTGCATTCATTATCTTCCAAACTGGACCATATTCCAAGAAGTCAGTAAGGACAAGAATGCCCTGTCTAGGGGCCGGCCCAGTGGCACAGCAGTTAAGTTCGCACGTTAACGCTTCTCGGCAGCCTGGGGTTTACCGGTTCGGATCCCGGGTGTGGACATGGCACCACTTGGCAAAAAGCCATGCTGTGGTAGGCGTCCCATATATAAAGCAGAGGAAGATGGGCATGGATGTTAGCTCAGGGCCAATCTTCCTCAGCAAAAAAAAGAGGAGGATTGGCAGTAGTTAGCTCCGGGCTAATCTTCCTCAAAAAAAAAAAAAAAGAATGTTCTGGCCGTAAGGACTGATGGATCTGAACTTTGCTGGTGACCAAATTGCTAACCAACTAATGAAGTACAAGTCTAGCCTTTTGCCTGATGATGGAACCTCAGGCCAATCCGTGAAGCGCAAACCTAGCTTGACCTCACCCAGCACGAATGAACTCTTCTTTAGTACAACTCACCTTATCCTCCCTTTGTCCCATAAAAACCCTAAGCCCTCCTCCTGTAATCGGGACACTATTTAGGTTTCCACCTGAATCTGTGCTCCCCAGATTGCAATTCTTTGATCTCAAATAAATGCTTTGCCTCTTAAACTGGTTCCTGTTTTGCAGGTTGGCCCTGCCTCTGAGGGAGTTCCTGCCGGGAGAGCCTGCACACCACACCTCTGCCAGAGTCCTCGTCCCAGGGGCCCGGGCTGTTGTTTGCTTGTCAGCCTTCCCACTGGACTTTGAGCTCTATCTTGTGCTGTGTCGCTGGATCCCAGCACGGCCTGGGGGCCCTTCCAGTCCTAGCAGTTCGCAGGCCTGGAGCTCTCCTCTGGGGTCGTCGTGCCCAGTGGGACATCTAGGCCCCTGGAGGCCCAGCATCTTGCCTTTGATGGTCTCCTGCTGTGTCCTTCCAAATGACCCGCTGGTTATCTGCCCACATTCTAGATGCTTTGAAGAGGCCACCTGGCCTTACTGAACTTTGATTCCTGTATTTATTTACAGTATCTGGAGCCAGCCCTCCCCCAGGCTACCTGGTGTGCCCCCTCACTTTCCATGCCCTCATCGCCACAGCTCATGCTGCACCCCATGACCTGGTACCCAGCCACGTGGCATGCCCACATCACCCACTCCCACCTCAGCCATGCCCACCTTGGCCAAATCTGGAGAGGCCGGGCTCAGCAAAGGTGGCGCGTGGGGAGCAACAGCCAGCAGCTCTCGCTGTGGCAGGGGCCGGCAGCCAGGGACTGGGGGTGCCTCCTCGTGGGAATGGAGACTGTGTTTGCCTCGGCCTTCCATGGTGTGGACCCTCAGTTTGCCTACACCTCGGGGAGGCTTGTAAGCACGGTCCCTTGTCTGCTGTTGGCTGCTGAGAAGTTGAGGGAGAAGCTTGATCTTCAGGCTGTGCAGAGTCTGGGGAAGGGGATCCCAGCCTCTCTTGTAGGGCATGGGGAGGTGGAGGACAAGACGAGAAAGCCCGTTAGGAATCTGAGAGGTCGGCAGCCCGGGAGGTGGGAATGAAGGGCAGCCTAGGGCTGACCAAGCTGGAAGGCAGCAGAATGAGGCAGCTGGAATGAGCAGCCAAGGGACCTTCTTGTCCCCAGTGAAGGTCATAAGGACGCAGTGCGGGTGAGCAAGTTTGTCTGGCTCGGCCAGAGTCCTCCGAGATCCACACCTGCTTCCCATCATTCACTTCCCTCCTGGATACTAGTTCCAGATTTTCCTCTGGGGAGCCACCTCCTCCCCTATGTGCTATGATTAGAATGGCCTGCATCCCCAGATTCAGGGGTAACCCATGTTTTCTGTCACTTGCAACAAAGTTTTCATCCAACTTATCTTTTAAATCATCTAAATGGCAAGTAATTCCTTCATGGGTCACAGAATTTTGAAGCCAAGAAGATGCCTTTGAGACTATCTAATCTAATACTCTCATTCAGTCACTCAGCTAACATTTTAAAATGCCAGCTTTGTGCCAGGCTCTGAGCCCGATGAAGAGACTGAGGCCCAGAGTGGGGAGGGGACTGACTCAGGGTTAGGCGGAAAGTGGCCCAGCCTAGGTCCAGACCCTCGGCCTTCTGACCCCCAAGCCAGCGCCCTTTCTTTATGTTCCTTCACTTCATGGGATTAAATTCCAATGACACCATTTACCTGTGGTTATGTGAGCATGAATAAGTATAATGGGGAGCAGGGGGTGATAGATGCTAAGCAGTTGTCATTAGATTCCTGGGCAAGGCAGAGGGGGTGTAGGTCGCAGAGAAAGGGAGAGAGGAGGAGAAAGGAGAGGTAAGAAAAAAGTGTCAACGATAAAAACAGCATTTGTGAAAAATTTAGCACACACACATACAACTTGCCTTGCATATGTAGAGAAGGACTGGAAGGGATGATTAAACAATTAAGTTATTCCTTCGACACCGGGCCAGGCCGGAGATTCCGTGATGAGTAAGACTCTGTGTCTGCCCTCAGGCGCTCCCAGCCACGTCTGATACGCATTCCCTGAGAATGTCTTTAATAACCACCGTGCCTGCCTTACCCACTTGCTGCAGAGGCTGCACTGGGTGCAGGTGTCACCCCCTCAGTGGGGCCGCGGGGCCAGCAAGCAGCAATCAGCAACTGTGAGTGGGGCCTGATGATGCTCTGCTGGTAACTGATCAGGAGAAATCTCAGATGTCCTGGGTTTCTAACCAGGCGCCAGAGGGAAACGGGAGCTGGAATCAATCCACTTAGGGAAACTGTCGAGGGGCCGTCAAAGTTCCTCGGTGCCCCACAGGTCCTGTGTGGATCCCAGCTCTCTCCCTTTGCTTACGTCTTTCCTGCCCATAGCTGTCCCCTTCTACCTATCAAAGACCTACCCTTCCTGCAAGCTCCAGGCCAAATCCTTCCTCTGCCGAGGAGCCTTCCAGGATTCAGAGCTAATTTCTTTCTTCCTCCAACATTGGTCCCTTCAGTCTGTTTTAAGTGACAGTAGGTGCTAGTGCCCTTGGCGTCGTTCCTCTCGCCACGGGGAGACGGAGGGCTCAATGGACGCAGGAACCTTGTTTTCATCTCTGCTCCTGGCACACAGGCCTGTGCCCTGGCACACAGTAGGACCTCCAAGAAAACTCGGGTTGGATATATCGGGTTGGATGTAACTGAGTTGTTGCGAAAAGGAGGAATCCTTGCCCCAGAGGGTCCTTCATTCCTTGAGATATGGTTCTCTGCATTTACCTATGGGTATGGGAGGACCCCTCCTGTGGTTTCGTCTTAGGGTCCCCAAATAGGAACCTCAAAAGTCAGAATTGGGGAGCCCTGTGGCTGAGTGGTTTAGTTTGCATGCTCCACTTTGGTGGCCCAGGGTTCGCCGATTTGGATCCTGGGTGTGGACCTATGCGCTGCTCATCAAGCCATGCTGTGGCAGCATCCCACGTTGAGAACTAGGATATACAGCTATGTACTGGGGCTTTGGGGAAAAAAACCCCCAAAAACAAAAAGAGGAAGATTAGCAATAGATGTTAGTTCAGGGCCAATCTTCCTCAGCAAAAAAACCCCCTGTGTTGGAATTGGTCTCTGGAGTTTGCCTTAAGCCCAACCAGCTTAGTCAGGCTTTAGCCAAAAACTACTATATTCCAGGGTAACGGGTCCTCAGGCCCAAGTTCCATCCAGCTGGGCAGGTTACACTCAGTCCCTTTTCTTAAAAAAAAAAATCCAATAATAATAAAAATTAAGGCTTGGGGCTGGCCCCCTGGCCAGGTGGTTAAGTTCGCGTTCTCCACTTAGGCGGCCCAAGGTTTCGCCAATTTGGATCCTGGGTGTGGACACGGCACCGCTCATCAGGCCATGCTGAGGCGGCATCCTGCATGCCACAACTAGAAGGACCCACAACTAAAAAAAAAAAGTACACAACTATGTACCGGGGGGCTTTGGGGAGAAAAAGGAAAAATAAAATCTTTTTTAAAAAAATTAAGGCTTAATAATAAAAGTGAATACTTCCTGTGATGCCAAACACACCATATGACAGATGAGGAAGCCGAGGCATAGGACTACAAAGTAAACTTGCCCAAGGATACCCACAGTCCGATGCAGAGCCCACCCTCCTAACAGCTCCTGCTCCCCGCCCCCTGCCCCGTCACTCATCGCTCTCCTTCAGCTCGGCCTTGGCTCATCACTCCGCTGTTTGCCCAGGACCCAATGTGGGGTGGCCTGCACAGGGGTTTAGTAAATGCTTACGGAATGGGTGAATGGAGTCTGGGAATTCTGTCTGTTTACCAGGTTATCCCTAGGAGGGCATGGAGGCATCAGAGGGAACAAGAAAGCTGCCAGATGCAGTAGCACAAACACTCCCGCCCCAAGGCCAGCTTCCTGGGCTCCTGTTACTCTGCCACATCTAGGGAGGGGGATGTTTCTGAAAAGTTCCCGGATTTCAGATTGGCTCTTGACACTGTTAGGGTAAGATCGAAGGGCATGAGAGCAGTTGCCTCTTGATCAACCCTTGTGCAAGTCCTCCGCTGAAAAATCACACTGGAGAGCAGTGGTTTCTGAGGTGACACCCGAGGCGGCTGCATGAGAGAGCTGGGAGGTATGCATCAGTCAGGAGGATTTTGGTTTCAAGCAGCAAAAGCCAACCCACAGTGGCTTAGCAACAAAGAGGACTTATTGGCTCTTGTAGCTGAGAAATCAATAGGAGATGGGCTTCAGGCATGGTTCCATCAAGGCTCTGGTCCCATTTCTCTGTGATTCTTTCTTGGATCTGCTTCCATCCATGGAGCTTCATCTTCAGGCTATCTTCCAGCAGCATCTAGGGTTTGCAGTTTGCAGTTTGCATCTGTGCCTTCTTCTGGGCTAATGCTAGACCCCCTGACTTGCTGGTATCTGATTTTACCAAATAATACAATTATCTTGGTGGCAGGACATCACCAGCCCTGTGCCCTCAGAGTTCACTAACATACATGGGTCTGTTTGACCTATGAGGGGCCCAGTGCTCAGCTTTTGGAGGCCCCCCTGCATGTCACAGCAAATACCTTTAAAACGTGCCTACATCCCACATTCAACATAATCAAAAAATAATTTAGCGCAATCACAGTTGAGCAGGTGACAGTGTTACAGTTTGTAAACATTTACTTTTATTGATTTTTGCTGTTTTCTTTTTGAATTTAGGAGCCAATACACTTTCTTGAGCCCTTGCAAAGTTCATGGGCACTAACCTGGACGTGTTGTACATAATGCAGAACTAGCCTCATTGAGGCCAGTGAGGGTGATTTGTGGCGATTTGTGTGTAGGTGTGTGCCTAAAAGAACACTAGGCCTGGAGCCAGACCCGCAGAAGCGTGTCCCAGCTCTGCTGCTGATTAGCTGAGTGACCTTGGGCAAGTCGCCAACCTCTCTGGGCGTCCATGTGGTCAGCCGTCAATTGGAGATAAGGATGCTTGCGTCTCTTCCCTTAGGAGCATGCCTTCCAGCTGGAAGAGCAGAGAGGATTAACTGAGCGCTGCTGTAGACCCAAGTAAACCCAATTCCTTTGGGATCCATGTAACAGACACTAGTTGACGCCCACCCTTGGCCAAACTCCTGCCGGGTGCTGAAGATGAGGAGCTTGCTGAGCCAGCACTTCTGAGCTCACAGTGGTCTGGGAAGATGGACTTGGAACCAGCAGACACGTGAGGTAAGAGCAGAGGGATTCAGAAGAACAGGCTGGGAGCCGGGGAGCCATGGGAGAGGCAACCAGTGGAAGGGCCGCTTGCACACGAAGGTCAGTTCCTTTGTAAACCAAGTCCATTCAGCAGTGATTGGGGAGAGGTCTGGGGGACGCAGAAGTCAAAGGGCCCGGCTGCAGGCGCCTCCCTTAGCCCCAGTGTGGTGACTCTCTTCTTTCTTGGATCTGCCCATGGCTGCTTTCACTGAGCATCCGCATCGGGCTGCCGAGGACTCCAGGCCTGGCCTGGGGCGGGACAGGGTGGGACCAAGCCTGTGCTCAGCCGGCCATGCCTCTTCTCCTGGGCTGGTTAGTGTGGGCAGGGGTACGGTAACTGCCCATGGCTAAGGATCAGCCTCTCTAGCACAAGAATTAATTAATTAATTTATTTATTTATTTATTGAGGAAGATTAGCCCTGAGCTAACATCTGCTGCCAACCCTCCTCTTTTTGCTGAGGAAGACTGGCCCTGAGCTAACATCGGTGCCCATCTTCCTCTACTTTATGTGTGAGATGCCTGCTACAGCATGGCTTCATAAGTGGTGCTAGGTCCACGCCTGGGATCCGAACCTGCGAACCCCGGGCCACCGAAGTGAAGAGAGCGAATTTAACCACTATGCCACGGGGCCAGTCCCTTATTTATTTTTTTATCACGGTAAAAAATACATAACAAGAATTTACTCTCTTAATTTTTTTTTAGTCTTCATTTTTTTTTTTTTTTAAATTCTGCTTCCAGCTATTGGGAACAGAGAAATGAATTTTTTTTCCTTGCCAAAGCCTCAGTGCATGGCCGTATATCCTAGTCGAAAGTCCTCCTAGTTCTTCTACGAGAGCCACCACCACAGCATGGCTACTGACAGATAGGTGGTGTGGTTCCACGACCCGGAAGTGAACCTGGGCCGCTGAAGCGGACAGCACAGAGCTTTAATCATGAGGTCATCAGGGCTGGCTCTTACCCTCTTAATTTTTAAGTGTGCATTACAGCATTAACTCTATGCATGTTGTACGACAGATCTCAAGAACTTTTTCATCTGGTGTGACTGAAACTTTGTACCCATTGAACAAATCCCTCTTTCCCCCTCTCTGCAGCCCCTGGTAACCACCATTCTCCTTTCTGATTCCATGAATTTGATCGCTTTAGATGCCTCATATGAGTGGAACCAAGCACTGTTTGTCTTTTCATGATTGGCTCGTTTCACTTAGCATAATGTCCTTCAGAGTCATCCATGTTGCAGCATTTGGGAGGATTTCCTCCTTTTTAAAGGCTGAATATTATTCCATTGTATGCACAGACCACATTTTCTTTATCTATTCCTCTATAGATGGACACTTAGGTTACTTCCACCTTTTGGCTATTGTGAATAATGCGTGGAGTGCAGATATTTCTTTGAGATCCTGCTTTCAATCCTTTTTAGTATACACCCAGAAGTGGGATTGCTGGATCCTAGGGTAATTTTATTTTTAAGTTTCTGAGGAGACTTCCTCATTCTTTTTATGGCTGCAAAGTATTCCATTGTGTGGCCGTACTATTGTTTATTCTGCTGGGCCTTATTGGTGGGCATTCGGCCTTTTTCTAGGTTGGCTGTTACAAATAGAGCTGCAATAAATAGCCTGGTCCCTGGGTCTTTTTTTTTTTCTTTTTGAGGAAGATTAGTCCTGAGCTAACTACTGCCAATCCTCTTCTTTTTGCTGAGGAAGACTGGCCCTGAGCTAACATCCATGTCTATCTTCCTCTACTTTATACATGGGACACCTACCACAGCATGGCTTTTGCCAAGCAGTGCCATGTCCGCACCCGGGATCCTAACCGTCACACCCCGGGCCGCCAAGAAGCGGAACGTGCGCACTTTAACCTCTGCGCCACAGGGCTGGCCCCTCCCTGGGTTTTTTCACAAGGTTTGCAGTGTCTCTCTAGGACAGATTCCTAGAAGTGGGATTGCAGGGTCAAAGGGCAAATTCACACAGAGTTTTGTTAGGTATTGCCAAATTCCCTTCCATAGGAACCATCCCGTTTCACATTCCCACCAGCAAAGTGTAAGAATGTCTGTTTTCTCAGAGCCTGGACAAGAGAGTACTTTGTTAAGTGTGGATTTTGGCCAATCTTCTCAGCAAGAAATAGTTCTTTGGGTCAATTTGCGTTTCTTTAACTATAAGCAATGTTGAAGATCTTTTCTTTTTTCTTTTTAAAGATTGGCGCCTGAGCTAACATCTGTTGGCAATCTTTTTTTTCTTCTTCTTCTCTGCAAAGTTCCCCAGTACACAGTTGTATATTTTTAGTTGTGGGGCCTTCTAGTTGTGGCATGTGGGATGCCCCCTCAGCATGGCCTGATGAGTGGTGCCAGGTCTGCACCCAGGGTCCGAACTGGCGAAACCCTGGGCCACTGAAGCAGAGCGCGTGAACTTAACCACTCCGCCACGGGGCCGGCCACTTCTTTTGTTTTGAAACATTTGCCTTTCTTTTTCTGTAAACTGTTCCTACATTTAGTGCATTCTTCTGGCAGGTTCTTGGTCTTTTAACTTACATTAGAATCTCTTTATAGTCTAAGAATATTAGCTCTATGTGATGTAAGGTTGTGAATCTTTTTTGACCAGTCTATCATTGTCTTTTTTATTTTACTTATTTATATTTTTAAATTAAATTTTATTATTTTGCCATACAAAACTTCAGTCCCTTGAAACTTATTAACTTTCTGGATGTTGAGGTAGAATTAGAAAAGCTTTCCCCACTCCAAAATTGTAGAAGGATTTGGGGGCCGGCCTGGTGGCGCAGCAGTTAAGTTCGCACGTTCTGCTTCTCGGCGGCCCAGGGTTCACCGGTTCGGATCCCAGGTGTAGACATGGCACTGCTTGGCAAAAGCCATGCTGTGGCAGGTGTCCCACATATAAAGTAGAGGAAGATGGGCCCAGATGTTAGCTCATGGCCAGACTTCCTCGGCAAAAAAAAAAGAGGAAGACTGGCAGTAGTTGGCTCAGGGCTAATCTTCTTCTTCTTCTTCAAAAAAGAAGAATTTGCCTATGTTTCCTTTTAGTACTTGGATGGTTTCATTTTTAAACTTAAATCTCCAATCTCTTTGGAATGTATCCTAGTGTATGAGAAAAACGCCTCCAATTGCCTCTAATACCACAGGGCTCTCCCGTTATCCTAACACCAACTATCAAATCATCCATTCTTTCTCCATGATTTGCGATGCTGCCTTTATCATCACACAAGCTTTCTTTAGGCAATGGGGGCTATTTCTGGATTTTGTACTCTGTCCTCCAGAGAAATCACTTCATTTCAGTCACCACTGCTCAGGACCCTCCTCGCCAAGGTTATCCTTGGGGAAAAGCTCCTACTTGACAACAAAGCCCTTTGCTCCAGGCTCAGAAGTCAAGCTTTGGAGGCAAATGCTCTTGAGAACGAGATCTATGGGAGCCAAATTCATACTAACCCACACTCTGCAGGAAAAAAGGGGTTTCTAGAGTGTCACCTTCACGAGACAGGGCTCTCTGGCAGCTGGGCACCCCTATTCTGTCCCTGAGGAAGGGATGGGTGGGAGCAAACATTCTATGCTCACAACCCGTGCTGGGGCTGAGGAAGAATCGCATGCTTGGCTAATGGTGGCCCTTGAAGGGCCATTTCTTCATGCAAAAGACAGAAAACCATTTATCACCCACCCACTCATCTTATCAATATTTACTTAACTTCTGCTTCATAGCGAATACCATACTCTATGCTGTTGAGGAAAAGAGTCGATACGGTGTTCTTACTTCTTTTGGCGGAGATGAGAGCAGAAGCTCTGAGAGCGAAAAGCATCATAAAAAGAGGCATGGGTCTTGTTTTCTGAGCAGTGGTCAACGCATCTGCTTTAGTAAATCAGTGTCTCTTGTTGAAACTCTACTGGTTGCAAGTTCGAGGAGGAGGAGAGGACGGAAGCAGAGGAATGGCTGGGACACACCTTTAATGATACATCAAGGTATCATTTTTTAGACAGACAAGTAAAGCAACAAAAAATACTTTCTGAAAGACGGGCTTGAAATTCAGAGGGGGAGAGATCATTTCCAGTTTGGGAGCTCTAGGGGGAATTTGCGGAATTGATTTTGCCAGGAAGTGGAAGTGGGGGGATGGGTAATAAGTCAATTCAATTTGCAAATCAATCTGTAAATTGATTTCTGGGGATTTGGTTTTCAATGAATTGGTCTGCCTCCAGCGTGGGCTGTGGGTGTGGAGGGAGTCCTTTGGGAGGGTCGCAGCTCCCACTTCGCTCCGGCACCTAAAAGGCCCTGAAGGTCCAGAGCAGGGTGGGGCCACAGGAAGTGGAGGCCCATCTTATCCCCTTTCTGGGCAGCTGCATGATGTCATACTTGCTCTAGTCACTTCACGGTATCACTGTGAGGATCCACGGGTGTGTAGACTCTGTGTAATTTGACTTATAGTCAAGTGCCCCCCAATATTATGATGATTCATACACCCTAGATTTTGCAACCACTGCCCCCACCCCCAAACCGCCAACCATAGCTTAGCATCTCTGATCCCTGTACCACCCTTAGCACTCCAAGATGACCTTGAAGCCCCAGTTTCGTAGAATCAGACATTGTTTACAGTTAAAGTGACCCTAGGAATCATGGTGCCCAGGATTCTCAATGTTGGAGGTGTTTTGGTTCAGGTAAAGAACAGTGGCAGGGATGGACCCTGCTGCCTACACCCGCCTCTTGTTGCGATTTACTTTCATGGGAAACCGGAGGTCCTAAGGGAGCATGTCCTACCCCTCAGGTGTGTGCAAAGGGAGGATTTGGCCAGGTTGTCTGCTTCTAGTCCATCCTGTCCTGCATGCAGGCCTCGTCCAGATCCAGGACCAGGCTGGTGACCCTCGCCGGCTCTCCTGGACTGCCCCCTTGGACCAGGAGAATCAGGGGCTCAGCGTGGGTTGGGTGGGGGTCTTGCCACCCGAGGTAGCCCAGTCCTCTGGTGGGCTGCAGCAGAACTGGGCTGTTCCTTCTTAGAGTGAAGTGACCCTGCCCATCCCCCGAACCCAGGAGAGTCACACCCACACCATCTGAGTGCCCCCTGTCGTGTCGCCCGCCGACTCCCACTCTGTCCATCCTCTTCAGGCTGAGCCTCAGCTTCCTTTGCCTTTGTCCCATGTGGCATGCCTTCCAGCCTCCTCTCGCATCCTGGTCCCTCACCAGCCTTCCTCTCCTGCGTGCCAGAGTGGCGCTGGTGCAGAGGACAGAGGGACAAGCATCTCCCTGATGTGGGGCTGGGCCTCTCTTCGTGTTGCCTGTGGCGGCTGGTGGAGAACGGCTTTTGAAGGACCCTCTTTAGCATCAAAAAGCTCCACAAAATGATGAAACCAAAGTAGACATCACCCTGAGACTTGAGAGGGGTCTGAATGATGCTCCCTCCCCGTCCACGTAATTATTATGACTATTTTCATAGACAAAACCAAGCCTGTGAGATCGAATCTCACAGTCTTGGTGTCTGGAGTTAACTCAGGCATGTAAGCTGGAGGAACGAGAGGGTGCCACTTGGGGCTTGAAGTTCCTAAGCTCATCTGACCTACCATTGAGATCATTGGGCATTTTTCAATAAACTGTTGTGAGCCAAGCCAGTGACCAGGCAGCTCAGAGGCCAGTGGAAGAAGGAAGCTGGCTTTGGGGCTGAGCTGAGCCACTGGGTAAGGATGCTACTGGGGGAGGCTCTTGGCTCGGGTCCTGCTGGGAGGTTAATCAGCATCCCTGGCTCGTACCACATCTCCTGAGAGAAGAGATCAAGGCCCCCGATCCCTTGGCTCTGAGAGGTGTTTTGGACCTACCTTGCTGAAAGAACTGTTTTGATTTGTAAGTTTTCAATATGTTTCTGTGTCCAGAGAGAAGTAAGTTGAAGCCTTTGCACCCAGACAGGACGTTTCATCATCCCCATCCCCGCCACGTGGCAGTCAGCAGTCGGTACAGAGAGTGACCAGCACATCTGGCTCCATGAGGCACTAAGAAGAGAACACAAGGCCGCTCTCTGTCCTTCTGAAAGCTTTGGGTGACTCTTGAAAACCTCGCTTATGGTGTAGAAGAGGAGATGCTACCCCGGCACAGAGCTCTGCTCTGTCAAAATGACACTCAAAGTACATGTGTATAAACTATGCAGATATATACGATTTCCTGCTTCTGTGGTCATCCCTACAAGAAACCAGAGGAAGGGGAAGACAGTCCCACAGGATTCCCCAGAGATCTCTCTGGTGCTCCTGGTTTGGCGTGTTTAACACGCTACAGGACTTGTGTATTTGCTCTTCCCTCTGCCTGGATGTTCTCCCCTCAAATCTTTGCTGGAATGGCCTCTTCTCAGCACAGACAGCTCAGCTCAAGTGCCAGCCTTCCCTGACCCCTTCCCAAAGTGGCCCATCCCCCTAAGACTCAGTTTCTCTCTAAGCCATTACTTTTTTTTTAATAGTACACTCACACTTCGCTTAAGAGGGACATGTTCTGAGAAACGGGTTGTTGGGCGATTTCGTCATTGTGAGAACATCATAGAGTGTACTTACACAAACCTAGATGGCCTTGCCCGCTACGCACCTAGGCTGGACGGTACTAATCTTAGGGACCACCATTGTGTGTGTGGTCCGTCATTGACCGAAAAGTCGTTATGCGCCGCATGACTGTAGTTAATACTATTTCTGTTCGATAGACTTACTTCTCTTTCTTTTTCTCATACTGACCAGGATGTGAACTCTCTGAGAGCGGGGCTTCACCATGGTGAGGACGCCATGTCCTAGTGTCTCGAACAGGGCCTGGCCCCTGGTGGATGTTCAGTCAGTATCTGTCGAGTTGGTGGGTGATACTTGGATCAGATGGAGAAAGGAGGAAGATGGCTTAGAGAGAGAAGCGGATGTGCAAGGGGGAGATGGCCTTTCCTTCCCGTCAGCCCTTCCTCTTCATATGCCTCTTGAGGGGCTGATCACATGAGGAAAGAGCCATCCCACCATCTCTGTCCCTTTAAGCGCCTTCACCAACAAGGAGGCCGACACGCCCCCTTAGGCTGGGATTAGACAGACGGACCATCCCCCAACAGAGGAGTTTCTGGCAGCAGGATTCACACCTGCCACGGTTCTTCACCTGAATCCAAACACCACCAGCCCCATGAGCCAATCCATTGGGAATTCTTCTGAGTGGAGCTAGAACCCAGAAGCCCCATGCTGGAAAAAGGGGAGTGGGCCCCTTTGACTTGCTGAAGTTGAAAAGTAAGCAACACAGATCGGAACAGGTTGAAGGAGCCAGGTTTCCTTCTGTCTGGTCTGCCCACAACGCCAAGTTCTAGCATCCAAGGTCCTCTTAACTCTGCCTTATGCTGGCCCTAGTTGGGTAGGGTTCCTCTGAGGCAGAATCTGAGATAGAGTTTTTTTGTGTGCAAATGATATACTGAGGGATAACTCTCAGGATGAAAACAGGATAGGGCAGGTGAAGAAACCCAACAGAGCTGTTTTCAGCTCAAGTCTGACCTCAGCCTGATCTCATGGGAGCTCTGGAGTGTGAATAGCATCACAGAGCTGTTCCACCTTGACACAAGGGGATGGGCGTTTGTAACCCCGTGTCACACAGTCATTGTCTGCAGGTCACTCCCTGGGGGGTGTAATGACCAGGTGACTCATGTCAGCCAAAGGCAATGCTCCAGAGAAGTGTATAGCTGTGGGCTGGAAGCAATGAACATTTACAGCTGCTGGGGAACGGTGCGCCTGCTGGTGACGGGGATCTGGGTGGGACATCTGTAGTGACTCCTACGGCCCCAGCATGAACCACACCCCTCCCCCAAGGTGCCTTTGCCTCCGCCATCTCCCCTGCCTCCAAGGGCCCCTTCCTACTCCTCTGAAAGCCCGCCTGAAATGCCTACTTGCACCCTTTGATTCCTACAGTGCTTACTGAGCCCAGTCATGGCCTCCTTAGTCCACCCTTGCATCGCATCTGCTGTGTGGGTCTTGTCTCCACATGCCCATGGAAGGGCGCCCCTCTTTTCCTCTGTGTCTCTAACAGGCTCGCACAGAGCTGGGCATCTAGGAAGTGACACAACAGAACTCAGAGGTCCCTAAGCTCAGGAAGCCACAGCCCAGGGTCTGCCAAGGTCTTCGGGCCATAGGCAGACCTGGGATTAGAACCCATGATGCCACTCAACTCTCCCACGTTGCCAAGTCTAGAGGAGGGTCTGTATTTTCTAACTCACTCACCTGGGCTCAGTGTTCTGTGTTTCCGCGTGTTAGCCTTGTCAGAATTGTAAACTTTGCTCTCCCTGGCCGAAAGCTCTAACTTTGTGTGTGCTCTTACTGAAGTTGACCCACTGCTCAGAAAATGCTGGAACCAAAGCCTCCAGGGAAATTAGGATACACACATATTGCAGTAGGCTCAGAGGTCAAATGCGTGGGGTTTCCAGAGGAAATGAAAGCTTGATGTAAGCACCAGCCAGGACACGCAGACCGGCTGGCCAGAGCCCTCCCCCACAGCCAGCTTTGCCCTGCAACCCAGAACAAGCTTATTTTCCCTGAGCCAAAGCTCACAAGCCCCCCCCCCCCCCCCCGCAGACAACAGAAGTTGGCCACGTGTCAGTGCCACTGCCGCAGTGTGTCCCCTGAGGGTCTGGGAGGCGTTAGAAAGACCCTGAGGCCTGGTCACGGACATTGCACTTAGAAAGCATATAGGGTCAGTCCCGCTCTCTCTCTCAAGTGAGCAGTTGCCCTAGGACCCAGCCCTAGGACACCCCGGAATGAACAGAAGGACAGACAAAAAGCACAAAAGATGTTCCCTGAACAATTTGGAGGCCAGTGTCGTATCTGTCTCAAACAGTGCAAAGAAAGGACATGTCCGTTGATGATAATTTGAGCAAAAGCCCAGGCAGCAGCTGGGCTGTGCCTCCGAACCAATCTGGAGGAAGAAAAGAGCGCAAAGAAAGAAGTTATTCAGGGCCACAAATGCCTTCTCTCTCCTGCTCAATGCCCCCCCACTCTCTGAAATTCTTCTTCCCACCCATGAGCGCCGGCCTCTTCTGCCCCATGATTGGTACGTGGGTGGAATGGAAGAACTGGCTGCCCGACTCTGCCTGGCCAGCTGGCTGCCAATTGTAGGTCGTGGATGGAGCACAGGGGGATCCAGTCTCAGAGTGATGTTGCCCAGACACCATCTGTCAGCACTTTGGTGTCTTCCATTTGCTACCACTCAGGGGACCAAAGGTTTTTCTCTCCTTCAAACCATACAATTGGACTCAGAACCTTTTTTTTCAAGAGAGCTTATCAGGGGTGGATAGGAAGAGTGCCTGATGAAATGTGGGGGCCACCAGCTTCCCCAGGGAGAGTGACTTCTAGGCCAAGACCTTGTAAAGTCTGTTTGTGTTTATCTGAGTTGGAATGTTGTTTGGGATGAAAAAAGGGAAAGCAGTTTTCAGCATGTGCACATTCCTGGGCAATAAAAAGGAAGCAGAGATTGATACAAGCAACAACTTGAAGAATCGCAGAGGCATCACGCCGAGTGAAGGAAACCAGTCTCAAAACGTCCTATACTGTAAGATTTCATTCAGACGATATTTTTGAGGATAAAACTCCAGGGAAGGAGAAGAGAGTCATGGTTGTCAGGGGTTATGAGTGGAGAAAGAGAAAGGGACAGCAGGGGGGAGTTTTGGGGGGATAATGGAACTGTTGTGTATTCTGATTATGGTGACAGTTGCATGCATCTATACGTGCGCTAAGATTCAAAGAATTGTACACCAAAAAGGTCAATTTTACCGTAGTGATAATTTTTCAAATAAAAACTTAAGTTCACGGTGATAATAATGGCTGGCGTTTGCTTCCCATGTACCGGATTCTGTGCTAACTGCAGCACACCCGTTATCTCATTTATGTCTCTCAATAAGGCCATTTGGCACTCACCTTATGCAGCTTGCTCAAGGTCACATAGTAAGTGGCAGAGCTGAAACTTGACCCTGTGTCTGTCTGAGTCCAGAGCCTGAGATATAATCACTGTGCACTGGTGTCTCCTTTGGGGACAGGAGTGAGAAATCATGACACAGTGGTTAAGACCCTGGCTTGGAGAGAACACCAGCGAGAGAGTGTCAGGTTCTAACAGAAGGAGATTGTCAGGGGTGGGGGAGGGTTAGCCAGGGTTGTATATGGGGCCATGGGGTTGAATTTACTGCCGTCTGCTTAAGATGGCTTTTTAAGACCCAAACCCATTTCTCGAGCTCTCCCCCAGGGTCGGGGGCGGGTAGCTAAGTGGAACTGTCATCCAATGGAAGCCACACCCACCCTGAAGGAAAAACATGGTTGGATCCGTTAAAACCTTCTGCTCAGGGCCAGGCGTGGGGAAATGGGGCCTGAGAGATAAGGGGGCGTTTTTCATTTTCTTCTTATTCATGTGTCCCATAAATTGACTTCTTTTTCTATTTTGTTAAAGAATGTTTAACTTGTTGGACCACACGGGTGGGTGAGGGACAACGGATGGGCTCCCCGCAAGTTACTGAAGTGGCTCCACAGAAGCCAGTGGCCCTATAGAGTCCTGTAGGTCGAGTGGGAGTTACTCAGTTGGGTACGGAATGTTGAAGAAGAGGAAATGCCGGAGGCAAAGGCCCGAGGTTGAAGAGGAGCCACACACATTTAGCAAACTGACGATTTCGCTATATTTCGGGATAGCTGAGCATCCAGCTCAAGGAAAAGAGCATGAGAGCTGAGCCTGGAGAGGGACCAGGGGCTTGAGCATGTGGGCACTCCTATGCTGCCCAGAGGACTTTGAACTTTATCCTAAGGGTGGTGGACAGGCGGGGTGGCAGTGACGTTTAGGAAGATCCCTCCAGACTGGCCAGCATCAGTCTGTTATCTCCAGGTTATATCCAGGTGTGAGTTGAGGGGGCCTGAGCCTGGCAAGGCAGGAAGGCCATGTGGACAGTTTCAAAAGGTATTTAGAGGGTAGGATCGATGGGTGGGAGATGGTTCAGATGTGGGGGCAGGAAGAGAGGACTCACAGAGCTCTGACTCGGTAAGGATAGTTTTCTTGAGAAGGGAACACAAAAAGAAGAGGTGGGTTGTGACCAGGAGTTCACTTTTGGAAACATTCTATTTTAGGTGCCTGTGGGTCGTCAACGTGGATGGCAGGGGGTTAATTTCGCCGCTCTGGACGGAGAAAGCTGACCTGGAGATGCAGGCTTCGGGGTCATCAGCATATAAATGGTTCTAAGAAGGCTTGAGAGTGGACAAGCTGACTGGGAAGAACCGGGAAGACTGCAGAGGGAACTGGGAAGAGAGCCAAGAAGAAGGTCATGGCAGAACCTCAGGACTCCCCACATTTAAACCCAGTCATTCACATACCACTCTCACCACATTTGCCGTATCAGCACACTACCTCTATTATTTTCGATTTAATCTTTTTCTTTAAGTTGTCTCATTGGCAACTTAATGCATTTATGTGAAAGGAAAACTTACATAACAGACGGAAAATCAGCCTCATTGCTGTTACTGAACCAGATTCGTTTTGTCCCCTGCTCGCTGTGCTAATCACCAAGATGACAAGTCTGCAGCAGAGAAAGGGTTTTCTCTCAAGGCAGCCAAATGAGGAGATGGGAGCATAAGTCTCAAATCCACCTCCCTGAAAATGGGATTAGGGATATTTATGGGATAGAGAGGCAGCGTGGTCTAAAGGGTGGGAATAGTTGATTGGAGGCAAGGAGAAGTGAGGTAATTGATGATCTGCGCAAGCGTAGTCAAACCATGCAGCTTCATAGGAGGCATGTTTACAAAATGGCGGCATTAGCATGATCTGAGGGTGGAGTATTTGGCTCCCTGACGTCAACGGGTCACCTATAGGGCATTTGCACATACCCAGTTGATGGGTTTGTGGTCTCAACCAGCCTGACCTGGACATGAGTCGACTCTCAGTTCCCAAAAAACAACTTAAGCAACTGTTACCATGGTGACCCAAGCATCAGAGATGTTATCTATAAGGAACCTGGTGGGAGTCTGATAATATATCGCTTATCTACATGACATTTAAGAATAATCATTAATGGCCATCTGGCCACCAGTTCCATTGCCATGAATAGACGTTGATAAAAATAAACACAGTGAAAATAAACCAATACTACACATGTCTTGCGAGATGCTGTTGCCTCCTTTCCTTGCTCGGAAAGGAGGTCCACAAATGTTACACCTGCATTCAAGATGTACTTGCACTCAGCTAGGACTTGCTCCTGGAAGAAATCAGGATTGCGAGAGAACTGAAAAGGGAATAGCTTTCTTGTTGACACTTCGGTTCAGCTCAGATCTCACCTACAACCAGCTCACTTGGTACCAATGGCAGCCACGCCCTTTGTTTAAAGCAAGAGTTCTAACTTTTGTCTGTAAAGGGCCAAATAGTAAATATTTTAGACTTCAAGGGCCACTTACGTCCCTGTTGCATATTCCTCTCCTCTTCCTCCTCCTTCTCTTGCAATCCTTGCACACCATTTTTTGTTCTGGGTTGTATAAAAACAGGCCTAATGGGCCGGCCCTGTGGCTGAGTGGTTAACTTCACGCACTCTGCTTCAGTGGCCCAGGGTTCGGATTCTGGGTGGGGACACGGCACCACTCATTAGGCCATGTTGAGGCGGCGTCCCACATGCCACAACTAGAAGGACCCACAACTAAAATATACAACTATGTACAGGGGGGATTTGGGGAGAAAAAACAAAGGGGGGAGGGGGAAAGAAGATTAGCAATAGTTGTTAGAAAATAAATAAATAAATAATAAGAAAAAATACAAACAGGCCTAGAGTTGTAGTACTACCCACAGGCTGTAGTTGGCCAACCCCTGATTTAAAGGACTGATAGAAGAGCAGAGCCCAAAACAGACTGGTGTTTATGATGTCTCAAGGGTTCCTAGGTACTCCACTCCTGACCACAAATAGTCACCCTCATCCCAGCCCTGAATGGCCCTTTGTTGTCTCTGTTTTTAGGGCCCTCCTAAAGGGAAACTCCTGATCCCCCAGAAGTCTTGTAGGAGATTTGGCCATACCTTCTTTGCTCATAGTTTCACAGGATTAGAGGCTCAGAACCCATTGTTCAGGAACTCCCTCTTGGGCTAGGTCAGCATTTCAGTACCAACGCCTCCGTCTGGACTCCCCAAGTTCCTCTTCTGATGTCACCCCTTGCTCAATTCCTTCCCTTCAGGGCCTCTCTGTGGCTCCGCCTGAGGCCCCACTGTTCCTTCTCCCATCACTGAAGATTAGCCACACTGAGATCACCATATGATCTCCAGATCACTATGGCTGCCATCAACTCTTCCCTCCCTCCTGTCATGAGCTGGAGGTCAATGAACCCTCCCCGACCTTGGATGTGAGTAGGTCTTCCATCTGAGGTAGAAGTGATGTTCCAGGTCTTCCAGGGCAAGGCCATAGGAAGCCTTGCAGGTTCTTATGGAACCTGTCTTTTGGACACTCGTTTAGGGTGAAGTCAGGTGCCTTGAAAGAAGTTTGACAATCCCAAGACCACCATGCTGTGAGGAAGCCCAAGCTGGTCCAGCGGCAAGAACCTATGGAAAGAGATGCTCAGCATCCAGCTGTTCCAGCTATCCCAGCCCAGGGACCAGACATTTAAGTAAAGAGACCTTCAGATGGCTCAGGCCCCACTGCAACCTCATGAGACCCCAAGTAAGACCTGCCCGTTGAGCCCAGTTGACTCGTAGACCATGAGAGATAATAATAAATTATCTCTTTAAGCCACTGCATTTTGGGGTGGTTTGTTACACAGCAATAGACAACTGGAACACCACCTGAAAGTGATGTCTCATCAGGAAGTTTTCTGTCACACTCAGGTGTAGGGTTTAACCTCTTTTTTCTCCAGCCCTAGCCAGAAGATCTTTCCTCAGCTTTGCAGGTCAATCTTTGGTCCCCTTGCCAGAAGAGCGTATGAATTTTGCACCGAAATCTAGTCGCTCAAAACCAGGAGTCCTTAAGCTGGTCACTTGTGGCAGGTGCTTCTGGTTGGCTACCCCAAAGTCATTCCCAAACCCTTTCTTCCTGTCCTCCTCTCACTGTAAAGCCTGGGATGGCCAGAGACACACTCTCTGGCTTTGCTGGGGAGGACTTTATAAGCTCTCTTTGGCCAACGATGTGAGGAGAAGTCAGCTGTTGGGTTCCTGAACACAGTCTTTGCTTGCTGATAAGGGAGAAGCTGGGAGAAGAAGCTCTGCCTGATATCACCTCCTGCTTCCTGCTTCTGAATGTGGTATGAGGATGTGATGTATGGGGCTGCTGCCACCATCTGAAACCGTGAGGGGAAAGCTAAGAGGATCAGAAAGGCCACAACTCAGAGCCGTATCATCTTCTCATATGAGAAAAAGAAACAACTATTTCTTGAAGACTTTGTTGGTCAGGTTTTCTATTCTTTGCGGCCGCGTCTATTCCTAACTGTGACATCAATCGTGTCCACTCTAGAGACAGAACGTTTGCATTTGTCCCTGTCAAGGGAGTCTCCTTTTGGAGTCCTCCATGTCGAGCCAAGTTTTTGTCTCCTGGAGCTGGAGATTCAGGTGGAGGGAGGAGGAACGTCCCTCTGCCTGGGGCTTGAGCTGGGGATTGGGGGTAGTAGATTTCTGGCAGTGAAGTCTTGGGGTATGGCTGATTTGTGCTCTCCCCACTATGGAGCCCAAGGGCCTTCCCTAGCTTCAGCCCTGGGTGTTGGTCGCATGAGGAGTCAAAGATGCCACCTCTGAACTGACCACCAGGGAGCTCCCCTGACACTGATGGTGGACAAAGGCAGGAGATGGCAACAACCACGGACGATGAATCGAATCAGGAGTCTGGGCTCCAGTCCCAGGTCTGCCACTAACTGCCTGTGTGTCCCTGCGTCTCAACCAGCTTCCTCAGGGCAAGTGCTCTGAGCCCTCTGTGTTCACAGGGAACCAGCTGTCCCCAGGGCCCTGGTCTCTGAGCCTCTTCTCAGAAACACAAATAATCATGTGGGGAGGGCCCACATCCAGCAGTCAGCAAGTGCCATTCTGGGAACTTCCAGCTTAATATGGAAATTGGGAATGGAAACCTGAGACCCTGGATGGCTGAGAGCAGCTCCAAGTCACGTGGCTTTCTGAGCTCCAGGTGCAATGGGGGCCCGGAGGCGGGGTGGGAGGTAAAGATGAGTCAGAGGAAGACCCTGCCTTGAGCAATGCACAGTGAGGAAAGGAGCCAAGTTCCTAAGCCCGCAGATCTGCTGCCAGCCCCCTCCGGCTTGCTTCCTGCTGCTGGGGCACTGAGCTGGGGGCCTGGCTACACGGTGGAGGTGGGAGGGGTGTCTCAGAAAGCTGCGAGTCCTGGCCTCTCAAAAGGCATTGTTCAGGCTTTCTCTCTGGCTCCCTGGGATGCTGAGCTGCTGGGAAGTTCCCACCAGCCACCGTGGTTTCCTGGAAACTTCTGGAGAGCCATCCAAGAAAGGATCTGCCCACAGGCCCCTGGAGACACAACTCCTCTCTCCTCCCCGCACCCAGGGAAGATCCTCTGCCCACTCCCCTGAGTGAAGGCCTTCAGGGACAATGATAACAAGCAGGAGTATGATTGCGGTTTAGGGAATGCTTTGAGAGTGCCAGGCCATTTTTACACACTATATCTCATTTAGTTCTTTCAACAAGTCTAAGAAGTATTCTGTTGGTTTTATAGATGAGGAAACAGGAGCAAGGAGGCTGAGTAACTTCCAAGGGGTCACACCTGCCAAGAAGTGACTCAGCCACAATTCCCACTTGTCCCCTACCTCAGGCCCAATGCCCCATCCCCTGGAGGGTAAAGCCCACGGTCTGCAGCACAGCACACAGGGCCGTGTGGGGCTGGTCCCCACAAGTACTCCTCTCCTTCTAATGCTTTGGCCACACCGCATCCTCTAGACCAACCTTTGCCTGGAAAGTCCTTGTCCTCCCCCGAATCCTCCCTATTCTTCTTGGCTAATTCCTATCACGGCCTTAAGGCTACTTCCTTCTCGTGGGCTTGCATCTTAGGTAAGGGCTAAGTTCCAAAGTCAGGGGGTAAGGTGAAAATCTCACGTGGGAGGACATCATACCGTTTCTCCAGGAGTCAGCTCAGCCAGTGCTCCCTCCAGCAGTGCAACCGACGGCCCTTTCGTCTGTCGAGCATCAGGTGAGGGGGTGACCTGCATTTGGGGGCCATGTCATGTATTAGAATTATCCTCTACATGGCGGTACGCTCTCCCTGCGTAAATGGCCAATTCACACCTCCCATCTCACCTCCACTCTGGCACCAATCTTTGAGCGGGATGGTGGCCTGGTTTGGGGGGGCTGGGGCCAAGGAAGCTTCCTGGAGGTGATGACGGTGGTGTCATGTCATATGTGCTTCAACTCGTTTGACTTTAATGATGTGAGTTCGGCAAAAAGACACTAAGAATATAAAGCCATGCTTGCAGACGATAATGCCAAATTTAAGAAAATGCTTAAATTCCCTTGAAGAGAAGAAAAGTTTAGGGAGAGCTACTCAAGGGGCTTCAGCTGAGTCTGCAATATACTGTTACTTAAAAGAATAAGAAGCAAATACGGTACAATGTTGAAATCAGACAAAGCTGGGTGGCGAGTATACAGGTCTCTATTACATTACTGTTTGCATTTTCCTTGAAATAATAAGCTTGAAATAGTTCACAACTAAAACTAGATTGCCATGGATGTCCTTCTGTGGGGCATTGTGTTTGGGTGAATAATGGACCCCCAAAGATGCGAATGGACCCCCAGGACCTGTGAATGTGTTACTTTACACAGCAAAAGAGAACTTGCGGATACGATTAAGTTAAGAATTTTGAGATGGAGGGGTTATCTGGGCAGGCCCGATGTACTCACAAAGGTCAGACAGGCAGGAACCTCAGAGTCAGGAGATAGGAAGACGGAAGCAGAAGTTGGGGTGGTGTGGTCACGAGTTAAGGGATGTGGGCAGCCCTTAGAAATTGGGAAAGTCAAGGCCGTGATTCTCTCCTAGAGACGCCAGAAGCATCGTGGCAACTGTTGACACGTTTCCAGCTCCTGTAGGACTCATTTCAGACCTCTCACCTCGAGAAATGTAAGATAATAAACCTGTGTTATTTTAAGCCGCTAAGTTTGCGGCAATCTGTTGCAGCAGCCATAGGAAATGAATATAGGCATGGTCAGCAGCTATGCCAACGGGTGGAGAGGCAATTTCTCAAAGCAGGAATAAGAGGCCCAGGGAGGGCCCCCCTCCGACCCAGGATGGCACGGCTGGCGTTCCTGAGTCCTGAATCTCCAGTCCTATGCTTTCACTAGAGTCCAGCCAGCTCTCTCTAACTTCAGCAGGAGAACAAGGATGCCGCAGCCTCATAGAACCAAGAGCTCTGACCTGTGGAGTCAACGTCAACACTTTATCATGGCCTCAAATACCCAGTTCTTCCTGGGTTCCGGGTGCCAAGAGACAGGATACTCCTGGTCCGGGGTTTAACTGCCTAGGCCTTCTCTTCTGGGTCTTACAGATGCAAAGACTGATTTTCCAGCAGGTGGACACCCGAGTGCATCTGATCCCTCACCTCGTCCCCTCTACTTCCTTGTTCTACTGCTGCCCTGGAGGTGGCTGGGCAGATAACGGTGGCTTCTCGCCTCCAAGCCAAGTCCACAACTCCGTGAGCACCCAGGCTGCAATGGGGCTGAGTTCCGGGGCACATGAGATGGAGTCCTTTTGGAGATGCCCTGCCCCACTCACCTTAGGAGATTACAGTCTAGTGGGGGCAACTGCGACATGTACCTGGACAGCCATAGAACAAGGCAACATGTGACTGTAGCAGAGTGAGGGATCCAAGATTCCACACTTACTGATTCACTTACTTGTCAAGTCTCCAAAATCATTTCCCAACTGCCCACCCAGACTCGAAACACTGAAAATGTTGGTCCCTTGTCTCAAAGGAGCAAAGAATCTTAGAGAGACAGAAGCACGGGCAAATAAAAGATTTATTAGCAATACCAGGCACAATTGGTAAGGCTGTGACTGTCCTTTCATTGTGGGGACAGCCACAGGGATGCAGCGAAGGGAGAGCAGGGAAGGCTATTCAGGGGAGGTGGGACTCAAGTTGGGTCTTGGAAGACCCTCAGAGCTGGTACTGGAAAAGGCATGGAGGCATTCCCAGCGGTCGGGGATGCAGTCGGAGATTTGAGGGAGAAAGGACAGAATGAGCAAAAGGACGAAGACGCTGACAGCAAAAGGTGTCACAATTACGAGCGGGTCAGGAGCGGCTGGAGTTGGCTGTTGGGGAGGTCAGGTTTTGTGTTGGGAGATAATCTACGTACATTACGTTAAACCCGTGTCAAACCCACGTGTGCCTTTGACGGCATATCCGTGGTGCTGCAGTACCGGCTCACCCTTCACTGGGGACTCTGTCAGGGCAGTGGGACGCAGGGACTCAGCTATTCCAGAGCAGCTGGCGAGAGCAGGTGCCCTGAGCAAACAAGATAAGGAGAACGCATCTGACAGGCTGGAGCAGTCTTATAATTATAATTATAATAAACGTGTGCTCGAAGACATAGTTGCGGAGGGCTGATCAGAGGTCAAACAGCATGAGTTGAAGCGATCAGGGTTACCTGAAAGAGCTGAGTAAAGGAGATTGTTCCCAGGAAACGAAAGAGTCACCACCAAGGATTCACACCCAGTCACCTTCCCTGGAGAAGAGAAATCGATCAGAGCTTCAGGAAGAAGCAACCAGGAGTATTTCGTTGCTTACACTGAAATCTGACCGAAGGACAATTTAGAGCCACTGTCGCACAGCCAGAGGGGGCTGCCCTCCTCCCTTGGTTCTCCAGAGGATGGTCGGGAGTAAGACAGTGAAGCAGAGCGGCTGAGCCTACGTGGAGGATTGGGGGGCTCAGGAGCCTGTGTGGAGGAGGTGGGAGGTGGGGACAAGAAGGACAAGGAGAAGAGTGACATTGCATGGAACCAGCTCCAGTATGGATTTAGGATGAAAGCTTAGGGGAAAAAGAAGGGCAGAGAAAGGACGGGTGGATAAGATGTCACTTGAACATGAGAAAGGAAGAGGTCAAGAGGAGAGATAAAAGCTGGAGGCAAGAGTGAAGGATGGGGAAAACATAAAGATAATGAACAGTCACTGAGATGAGGAAAAACAAGATGACAACGCAGAAAGCGAAGGATCAGAACAATGGGTCACAGGAGACAAGAACAAAGGCCCTAGAGCCAGCACAGGCTCCGGGAAGCATTGTACCGCAGTCCCCAGGACTCGGTTACACAAAAGGACTAAGAGCATGGGCCAAACACAGTGACAAGCGCCCTGCTGTCTGGCTGGGCTGGGAAACGGGGCTCTGCAGTTAACCGAATGTTCACTTAGTAAAGTTCTGACACACGGCAAGCCTTAATGCACCAGGTGGGCTTTCTTTGCAGAGCGAGATGTTCAAGGTCTTTCACTCCAATAGGAATGTGAAGAAATCAGGCCACTGAGATGATGACAAGTCTTCATTGAGGTGGGTCTGGAGGCTGGAATATCAAATGGCAGCACTTTTTACCACGACTCTCAAAATGAAAGTCAGAGCCAACTCAATTCCCTGTATTTGATCATTTCTGATAGTTGTACCTGGCCTGGATGGGACTGTCACGTACCTTACAAGGGACAGTGAGACGCAGTGGCTGAAGTGCACGCTCTGTGCTCAGTGGCCTGGGCTCGTATCCCTGCTCTGCTGCTTACTGGTAGTGAGAACCTTGGGCTTGGTTTTATGATCTGCAAAATGGGTACAATGATTATACCCACCTCATGGGGTTGTTTTGACTATTAAATGAGGGCATACATGTGATGTGCTTAGAACACTGTCTGGCACATGGAGAGTGCTCACTCTATGTCACTAATTATGATTTATTAGAGTTTATGAGCACAAAATATTAGGACAGACAGTGAAAGGAGGCCCTAAGCTGAGGGAGGGGGAGTTACTTTGGAGTAGGCTGTGTGCATTGCCTACGTGGTGGAGGGGTCAGAGAGATGGGAAGGGGCTTCCTACGGAAGCTGGAGGTTGGGTGTGGCCCTTCCTGGGGTTCGCCAGCATTTCTGATTGAACTAGTTCCAAGAGATGGAACCAACGGCCTCATTCTTTTACCAGGTAATTAATAATGCTCTGGGCCCGGGCTCTATTGCTCCCTCGCCCTGGAGGTCTGTAATATGGTCCACCTATTTGATATTTGAAGAAACAAAATCAGATTTGGGTTCTGCCACTTGCTGGCATTTTGACCTTCTTTGCCCTCGGTTTTCTCCTCTACCTCAGAGAGCTGTTATGAAGGTCCAGTGAGTAAAGTCAGTAAAGACACGCAAATCTGAATCCCTGATCAACACCATTTACAAAGCTAGGGTGTGGACAGACAGCAGCCCTAACTGTGACATAACAGCTATGACGTTAACGGAGAGAATCTCTGTAAGGTCACATCATTATGGACTAGAGGTGAGGACGGACTTCTTAAAAAAAACTCCCCCCCAAAAAATCATAAGACTCAATAGGGGAATGGACAGGTAAAACCTGGCGGCTGCACTCTATGGATCATCACACAGCCATGAGAAACGGGGTCAACGCGCAGACAGCAACTCAGGTGGACCACGCTAACAATGCTGGAAGAAAGGGCAGTGCACCCTAATTTACATAAACATATCCAACATACATATAAATTAGAATACACACATGGAAAACAACAATTGAAATTTCAAAAGCACAAACAAGGACATATAGGAAACATGTCAGGATGGTCGCTTATAGGGAAAAGGAGAGTGGGAATTGTGATCAAAGGAAATAGCTATTTAAAAAAGGAGTGCAAATCAAGGGTTTAGCACAAAACTGGCGTACAGTAAGCACTCCCTAAGTGTCAGTTATTATTAATTAATTAAAAAAGAATAGCCCCACGATATATGTAAGTGAAGTCATGATGCTGTATGGCTGAAACTTATACAGTACAGTATGTCGATTATATCTCAATAAAACTGGGGGAAAAGAACAGCCCAGAGTGAATGCTATTCCCCAACCACACATCAGGAGGTCCTAAAACGTAAAACTTCTGCTTTGCAAAAAACAACATCAAAAGAATTAGAAGACAAGCCACAAACTGGGAGAAAATATTTGCGAAAGACACATCCTATGAAGGACTGTTATCCAAAATATACAAAGAACTCTTAGCACTCAATAATAAGAAAACAAACAACTCCATTTAAAAATAGGCCAAAGACATTAACAAACACCTCATCTTTGGAGATATACAGACGGCAAATAAGCATATGAAAAGATGCTCCATCTCATATGTCGTTAGGGAAATGCAAATGAAAACAACGAGATTCCACTGCAAAATGGTCCAGCTACTTTGGAAGACAGTTTGGCAGTTTCTTACAAAACTAAACATCCTCTTACCGTATGATCCAGCAATTGTGCTCCTTGGTATTTACCCAAAGGAGTTGAAAACACGTTGACACAAACACCTGCGCATGATGTTTGTAGCACCTTTATTCATACCTGCCAAAACTTGGAAGCAATCAAGATGTCCTTCAGCAGGTGAATGAAGGAATAAACTGTGGCACACTCAGGCAACGGAATATTATTCAGCCCTGTAAAGAAATGGGCTATCAAGCCATGAAAAGACGTGGAGGAACCTTAAATACGTATTACTAAGTGAAAGAAGCCAATCTGAAAAGGCAGTGTACTGTATGACTCCAGCTATGTGACATTCTGGAAAAGGCAAAGCTATGGGGACAGTAAAAACATCAGTGGTTGCCAGAGGTTGAGAGTCAGGGTGGGAGGTGAATAGACAGAGCATAGAGGATTTTCAGGGCAGTGAAAATACTCTGTGTGACGTTATAATGATAGACACGTGTCATTGTACATTTATCCAAACCCACAGAATGTGCAAGACCGAGAGTGAACCCTAACGTAAACTGGGGACTTTGGGGAACTATGATGTGTCAATGTCAGTTCACCCTTGGTAAAAAGTGTCCCATCCTGGCGAGTGCTGTTGATAATAGGAGAGGTTATGCCTGCGTGGGGCAGGGGGTATATGGGAAATCTCTGTACCTTCCTCTCCATTTTGTTGTAAACCTAAAAGTGCTCTAAATAAATAAAGTCTTTAAAAGAAAGAAAAAGGAGGCAAGGTCCATATCTGTCTTTCCATGGCCATTTTTCAGGAGCCTAGAACACTGTCTGGCAATGAAGAGGTCTTGAATGACTGAACAAAAGCTAGTTAATGTCAGAGTTGCCCGCAGAACACTCAAGTCTTCCACACAACGAGGAGAAACATTCTGGTCCTCTCCTCAAAGGTCTAAATTAGGATGGCCACATCTTGTATTTAGGCGTCTCCTTTCCTACAATGATCTCAGGGCCCAGAAATACCACCTAGCTGTCCATGCAGCCTCCTCCCGCCCCCCACCCCGCCAACAGTGAGAGAGTCAAACTAGAATTCAAGGCCCTTGCTGTAAATCAGATGGTGTTCACCCCTCCCGTGAACTCTGGGGGGTTGTTGATCCAGGAAGGAGTGTAACTCCACGGGCTAAGGGAAGTGAGTCAGCATGTTGCCGCTCATGGATTTCAAAACAGATGAGACGGTCGACTTCACTGTATGAAGAAACACATCTGACAGCTTTGCTCTTACGTCAAGAAAGCTGAAGTTGGCTGGGGCCTTCTGCACTCAGCAGACAGCCACAGGACGGCGTGATGAGGTTTGTTTTGGCCACACCTCTCCCAGCAGTGACAGAGCAAGCCAAAGGGAAAAGCCCAGACACCATGACTGGCAGAAAAGTAGCCATTTGGGGGAACTATTTTGCATTTTACAAAACCATGTTTTCAACACATAAGGCAGGGCCTTCAGGCCACTGTGTGTCCACAGACCAAACCAGCTCCTGGTTAATGGCTCCTGACCGCGAGAAACAGCGGAATGCCGCCTGGTCCGTGATCCTTCCTTGTGAAACCATCACTGTGGGGCCTGGCCTTCCCTGGCTCTTTTTAAGGTCCCTCTGCTGCAGTGCCCCCTTTGTGCATGGAGGCCACAGTCTATTTGATCTTTAGAGCAGTGGTGTTCAACCTTGGGTACATATAGAATCATCTGGAGAGCTTTTAAAAAAATCCAAATACCCAAGTCACATCTCTACCAATGAACCCAGAACCTCTGGGAGCTGGGTGTGGCCTCAGGATTTGTTAAGCTCCGTAAGGTGGTCTCAATGTGCTGCTAAGGCTGAGCGGCACCACTTCTCAGTCCTGCTTATAGGATGTATTCAGTAAAGATTTATTAAAAAGAGCGTGGAAAAGGATTTCTCCAGAGAAAGCCAGTGACAGGGCCCCTGCCCTTGGCATTTTATTGGGCCGGATTATAATTAAGGATCACCCACTCAAGGCACTGGCCTGCTGGCCCTCACCTCCATGGGTCCCAGGGGAAAAGGGCTTTGCTGAGAGCACGAATGGGACCCAAGGACCAAGAAACTCAACAGTCACCTGAGCCTTAGTATTGTTCCTCGCGTACCTGCCATAACCCTGGTGCTAACCTAAGGGGACGCCACCAGAACCCACTTCTGTAGCTCCCCAGCGGGCATCCAGCTTCTGGGGAAACTGTTTTCAGCGCAGCAGTGCACAGGGTTAGGATGGTGGGGTCGGGAGCTGCAGCCAGAGTTCCAGCAGAATCGGGGAGCCCCTCTGCTTAGAGCTCCCACTGCTTCTCCTCTGGCTTCCCTTGACTCCATCATCAAGGATATTTGTTCCATATCTCTCCTGGTGCACAACAAGGATAGAATTGGACTTAAAGGGGAAAAGATAACTTACTGTATCAGAAGGTTCGAGGGGGGAGCAAATTTGAGCCCTATCTCCCAGAGGTATGGGGCAGACAATAATCGTCACATCCGTTTGGGCTCTCCTCTCTAGAGAAACTGTCCAGAGAGCTGAGACCAGAGATAACAACAGTTAATAGTTTTGTTTTTTAAAAGTTTTTATTGAGTTTATGATAATTTACAATCTTGTGAAATTTCAGTTGTACGTTATTGCTTGTCGGTCGTGTGGTAGGTGCACCCCTTCACCCTCTGTGCCCACCCCCCACCCCCCTTTCCCCTGGAAGCCACTAATCTGTTCTCTTTGTCCACATATTTAACTTCCACACATGAGTGGAGTCATACAGGGATCGTCCTTCTCTATCTGGCTTATTTCACTTAACATAATACCCTCAAGGTCCATCCACGTTGTTGTGAATGGGACGATTTTATTCTTTTTTATGGCTGAGTAGTATTCCATTGTATATATATATATACCATATCTTCTTTATCCAGTCATCAGTTGATGGGCACTTAGGTTGCTTCCAGGTCTTGGCTATTGTAAAGAATGCTGCAATGAACATAGGGGTGCATGGGACTTCTGGAATTGCTGATTTCAAGTTCTTTGGGTGGATACCCAGTAGTGGGATGGCTGGGTCATAAGGTATTTCTATTTTTAATTTTTTGAGAAATCTCCATACTATTTTCCATAGTGGCTGCACCAGTCTGCATTCCCACCAGCAGTGTATGAGGGTTCCTTTTTCTTCACAACTTCTCCAAAATTTGTTACTTTTTGTTTTGGTTATTTTTGCCTTTCTAATGGGTATAAGGTGATATCTTAGTGTAGTTTTGATTTGCATTTCCCTGACGATCAGTGAAGATGAACATCTCTTCATGTGCCTATTGACCATCCATATATCTTCTTTAGAGAAATGTCTGTTCATGTCCCCTGCCCATTTTTTGATTGGGTTGTTTGATTTTTTTGTTGTTGAGTTGTGCGAGTTCTTTATATATTATGGATATTAACCCTGTGTCAGATATATGACTTGCAAATATTTTTTCCCAATTAGTGGGTTGGTTTTTTTTGTTTCAATCCTGTTTTCCCTTGCCTTGAAGAAGTTCTTTAGTCTGATGACGTCCCATTTGTTTATTCTTTCTATTGTTTCCCTTGTCTGAGAAGACGTGGTGTCCAAAAAGATCCTTTTAAGACTGATGTCAAAGTGTGTACTGCCTGTCTTTTCTTCTAGAAGCCTTATGGTTTCAGGTCTTACTTTTACGTCTTTGATCCATTTTGAGTTTATTTTTGTGAATGGTGAAAAAGAATGGTCAATTTTCATTCTTTTACATGTGGCTTTCCAGTTTTCCCAGAACCATTTGATGAAGAGACTTTCTTTTCTCCATTGTAGGCCCTCAGCTCCTTTGTCGAAGATTAGCTGTCCATAGATGTGTGGTTTTATTTCTGGGCTTTCAATTCTGTTCCATTGATCTGTGCATCTGTTTTTGTACCAGTACCATGCTGTTTTGATTACTGTAGCTTTGTAGTATGTTTTGAAGTCAGGGATTGTGATGCCTCCAGCTTTGTTCTTTTTTCTCAGGATTGCTTTAGCAATTCGAGGTCTTTTGTTGCCCCATATGAATTTTAGGATTCTTTGTTCTATTTCTGTAAAGAACGTCCTTGGGATTCTGATTGGGATTGCATTGAATCTGTAGATTGCTTTAGGTAGAATGGACATTTTAACTATGTTTATTTTTGCACTCCATGTGCATGGAATGTCTTTCCATCTCTTTATGTCATCATCCATTTCTTTCAGGAAAGTCTTGTAGTTTTCGTTATATAGGTCTCTCACTTCCTTAGTTAAATTCACCCTGAGGTGTTTTATTCTTTTTGTTGCAATTGTGAATGGTATTGTGTTCTTGAGTTCTTTTTCTGTTAGTTCGTTATTAGAGTATAGAAATGCTACTGATTTATGTAAGTTGATTTTATCCCCTGCCACTTTGCTGTAGTTGTTGATTATTTCTAATAGTTTTCCAATGGATTCTTTGGGGTTTTCTATGTATAAGATCATGTCATCTGCAAACAGTGAGAGTTTCACTTCTTCACTCCCTATTTGAATTCCTTTTATTCCTTTCTCTTCCCTAATTGCTCTGGCCCAAACCTACAGTGCTATATTGAATAAGAGTGGTGATAGTGGGCATTCTTGTCTCGTTCCTATTCTCAGGGGGATGGCACTTGGTTTTTGCCCATTGAGTATGATGTTGGCTGTGTGTTTGTCATATATGGCCTTTATTATGTTGAGGTAATTTCCTTCTATCCCCATTTTGTTAAGATTTTTTTGTCATAAATCGCTGTTGGATCTTGCCAAATGCTTAATCTGCATCTTTTGAGATGATCATGTGGTTTTTATTCCTCAGTTTGTTGATGTGGTGTATCACGTTGATTGATTTGTGGATGTTGAACCATCCCTGTGTCCCTGGTATGAATCCCACTTGATCATGATATATTGCATCCTTTTGATGTATTGCTGAATTTGGGTTGCCAAAATTTTGTTGGGAATTTTTTCATCTATGTTCATCAGCGATATTGGTCTGTAGTTCTCCTTTTTCATGCTGTCCTTGTCAGGCTTTCATATTAGAGTAATGTTGGCCTTGTAGAATGTGTTAGGAAGTGTTCCATCCTCCCTAAGTTTTTAGAATAGCTTGAAAAGTATAGGTATTAAATCCTCTCTGAAAGTTTGGTAGAATTCCCTGGGAAAGCCATCTGGTCCTGGGGTTTTATTCTTTGAGTGCTTTTGATTGCTGTTCCAATCTCTTTGCTTGTGATTGGCCTGTTCAGATTGTCTGCTTCTTCTTGATTCAGCTTTGGGAGGTTGTAGGAGTCTAAGAATTTATCCATTTCCTCTAGGTTAACCATTTTGTTGGCATATAGGTTTTCGTAGTATTCTCTTATAATCCATTGTATTTCTGTGGAGTCTGTTGTTATTTCTCCTCTTTCATTTCTGATTTTGTTTATTTGAGCTTTCTCTCTTTTTTCCTTTGTTAAGTCTGGCTACGGGTTTGTCAATTTTATTTATCCTCTCAAAGAATCAGGTCTTTGTTTCATTGATCCTTTCTACTGCCTTTTTTGTTTCAATAGCATTTATTTCTGCACTGATTTTTATGATTTCTCTCCTTCTTCTGACTTTGGGCTTTGTTTGTTCTTCCTTTTTCTAATTCAGTTAGGTGTAATTTGAGATTGCTTATTTGGAATTTTTCTTTTTTGATAAGGTGTGCCTGTATTGTGATGAATTTCCCTCTTAATAAAGCTTTTGCTGTATCCCATATGAGTTGGTATGGCATGTTATCATTTTCATTTGTCTCCAGATATTTTTTTATTTCTCCTTTAATTTCTCCAATGATCCATTGCTTGTTCAATAGCATATTGTTTAGTCTCCACATCTTTGTCCCTTTCTCAGCTTTTTTCTTGTAATTAATTTCTAGCTTTATAGCATTATGATTGGCAAAGACGCTTGTTATTATTTCAATTTAATTTATTATTTCAATGTAAAATTTATAGAGGCTTGCCTTGTTTTCCAACATGTGGTCTATCCTTGAGAATGTTCCATGTGCACTTGAGAAGAATGTATATTCTGCTGTTTTTGGGTGGAGTGTTCTATATATGTCTATTAAGTCCAACTGTTTTAGCTTTTCACTTAATTCCATTGTTTCTTTGTTGATTTTCTGTCTGGATGATCTGTCCAGTGATGTGAGTACAATGTTGAGGTCCCCTACTATTACTGTGTCATTTTTAAAATCTTCTTTTAGGCTTGTTAATAGTTGCTTTATGAACTTTGGTGCTCCTGTGTTGGGTGCATAGATATTTATAAGCATTATTTCTTCTTGATGGAGTGTCCCTTTGATCATTATATATTGCCCCTCTTTGTCTGCCTTATCTTGAAATCTACTTCATCTCATATAAGTATTGTGACTCCTGCTTTCTTTTATTTGCCATTAGCTTGGAGTATCGTCTTCCACCCCTTCACTCTGAGCCTGTATTTGTCATTGGAGCTGAGATGTGTTTCCTGGAGACAACGAATTGTTGGATCTTGTTCTTTAATCCATTTTGCCACTCTGTGTCTCTTTATTGGAGAGTTCAAGGCATTTACATTGAGGGTGATTATTGATGTATGAGGGCTTAATGCTGTCATTCCATCACTTGCTTTCCAGTTTTCCTGCGTTTCCTTTGTTTCTTGTCCTGTGTGTTTTGGTCTACCCATTGATTTCTGCAGTTTCTTATGCTGTGTTTCTTAGTTTTATCCTTATTTATTTTTCGTGTCTCTGTTCTGCTTTTTAGTTTAGTGGCTACCCTGAAGTTTGCATTTAGAATCTCGTGCATAGCATAGTCCATTTTCTGGTGCCCTCTTATTTCCTTAGCCTAAACTGATTCAGTCCCTTTCCTCCTCCCCTCCATCTCTTATTCCAACTTGTGTTGTGAGTTTGTGGTTAAAGTGACAAGATTGTCTTCGTTTTTGGTGTTTTCCTTCCCTTTATCCTAATGCTATAGCTGAATATGTGCTATCCTATTCTGATTCTATCTGTCTCCTTACTCTGTAATTTGTTACCCCTTTCTCCCTTTTATTCTTTTTTAAGGTATGAGGGCCTTCTTGAGGATTTCTTGTAGGGAGGGTCTCGTTGCTACAAAGTCCCTTAGCTTTTGTTTGTCTGGGAAAGATTTAACGCCTCCCTCACATCTAAAGGATATTTTTGCTGGATGAGTATTCTTGGCTGAAGATTTTTATCTTTTAAAGTTTTGACTATGTCGTTCCATTCTCTCCTAGCCTGTAAGGTTTCTGCAGAGAAATCCGCTGAAAGTCTGATAGGGGTTCCTTTGTAGGTTATTTTCTTCTGTATTGCTGCACTGAGTATGCTTTCTTTGTCATTCATTTTTGCCAGTTTTACTACTATATGTCTTGCAGTAGGTCTTTTTACATTGACAGATCTAGGAGATCTGAAAACTTCCTCCACACACATTTCTCTCTCATTCTCTAGATTTGGGAAGTTCTCTGCTATTATTTCTTTGAGCATGCTTTCTGCTCCATTCTCCTTCTCTTCACCTTCTTGGATACTATAATTCTTATGTTGCATTTCCTCATTGAGTCAGATATTTCTTGGAGACTTTCTTCATTTCTTTTTAGTCTCAGTTCTCTCTCCTCCTCTGTCTGGAGCATTTCAACATGTCTATCTTCGATTATGCTGAGTCACTCCTCTATGGTGTCCGCACGAGCATTCAGGGAATCCGTATTTTGTTTTGTCTCTTCCATTGTGTCTTTCATCTCTAGTATGTCTGATTAATTCTTCTTTACAGTTTCAATCTCTTTTGTGAAGTAGCTCCTGAACTCATTGAATTGTTTCTCTATATTCTTTTTTACCTCATTGAGTTTTTTTGACAATAGCTATTCTGAATTCATTGTCATTTAGCTTACTTATTTCTGAGTCCTCAGGATGTAATTCTGGGTATTTATTGTTTTCCCTCTGATCTGGAGCTTGGATGAACTGCTTGATGCTGGAACTACTGGTTTTTTGCATTGTGATATTATTCGGTTGAAGTTACAGCCTATTGCCACTGGATGGGGGTTGAGAGGCATGTATTCTGAGCCCTCCTCCTTCAGCCGAGATGTCACGCCACAGCGCGGGTTGGGGGCGTAGCGGGGCTTTTTCTTTTGCGTGCAGATCCAGGTTTCCTGGTCAGCTCTTGCTATCTGGTCTCCTCGGGTCTCGGCTTGATGAGGTCCCCCCCATGCAAAAGCTTTTGCCCCATTAGAGGGCTTCCCTTTAGGCTGCAGGGGCGCTGGGTGATCCTCTGGATGCAGGGCCCCTCCCCCACTCCTTCCCTCATGGAGCGTCCTGTGGCGGTGATCCCAGTCTTTAGGGGAGGGAGCGAAGTTCTCTCTTACCCTGTTCCAGCTCCTCCGAGGGGGGCTCCAGCCTCTCTGCCCTCCGTCGCTTGGCGGCTGTGACTCTCCAAGGATTCCTGTGCTATTAGGATATTTTCTGTTGGACTATGGTTGCTCCTTTTTGTTGTATGTTAGAGGGGAGAGAGTCCCAGGCAAGCTCACTCTGCCATGACACTGACGTCACTCCAATACTTTTTTTTAAGTTGTGGTAAAATAGACATAAAATTTACAGTTTTCACCATTGTTAAGTGTACAATTTAGTGGCATTAAGTCCCTTCACATTGTTGTGCAACCATCACCACCATCCACCTCAAGAACTTTTTCCATCTTCTAAAACTGAAACTCTGTCTCCGTTAAACAGAAGTCAACATCCCCACCTCCCTAGTCCCTGACAACCACCATTCTGCTTTCTGTCTCTGTGAATTTGATACACTAAGTACCTCATATAAGTGGAATCATACAGTGTTTGTCTTTTTGTGTTGGGCTTATTTCACTTAACATATTATCTTTGAGGTTCATCCATGTTGCAGCATGTGTCAGAATCTCCTTCCTTTTTAAGGCTGAATAATAGTCCATTGTATGGATAGAATACATTTTGGTTATCTATTCACTTTTGTTTATCTAAATCCTTGGGTTGCTTCCACCTTTTGACTATACGATAGCTAATACTTTTTGAGCACTCTCTTGTGCCAGACACTCTTCCAAGCACTTCATTTATATTAACTCATTTAATCCTCCCAGCAACCTGTCAGTTTGGTTCTATTATCACCGCCATTTTTCAGACAAGGAAACTGAGGCACAGAGAGGTAAAGTGGCTTGCCTGGGCACCTAAGCAAGTCATGACTCTGACCCTGCTAGTGAGTGCTGCAGGCTACACTGTGTCTAGTACCTAGGGCCAGAGTCCAGGACTCTTAGACCAGGAGGGAACTGTAGCAACCACGTGTCTAAATTATTTTATTGTTACGAAAACTGAGGACATAGCATATTAAATAACTTGTCCCATAACTATAGTGACTGTATTATCTGAAGCCCCAAATCAAGATGTGTGGTTTGGTATTTTTAATACTTCTTGGTTAAAAAAAAAAAGCCAGGAGGCATAATTTGAAAGCGCCCCAAAATATCAGTGATCCTGGATCATCTTGAGGGTTTATAATGGGGTCACCTAGACAGAGCATTCTAAATCAGCATTGTTTTGGAGAACAGGCCTATCCCACTAGCTGGTGCTTGTATGAGTTTTCATTTAGCAATTACCAAACTTGGGTGAGTGAACCTTGAGAGTGACTCCTCACAGCAAAGATGAGTTACCTGAGGAAGATGGCATATTTCTCCTCCTTTGCAACAGGGACCACGGCTACCATCCCGCCTGGTCACAGCCTGGCTCTTGGCCCTAACCAGTCTTATTATTGTTATCTATCCTTGCACACAAGAAGACCAGGGAGGAGAGGGGATGTTACATTAGCTCAACCCATTACCTTCCATGGGAGGGACAGCACAGCACTGTCCCTGTGCCGGAGGGGACAAGGAGATGCTCCTTCGAAGGAGTCCGGAATCAACATCCCTACCTTCAGGTTGTACCCAGTTTTGTAATTTACAAAGAGTTTCCATTTCCATTGCAACAGCCACCTGGTATCCATCCTTCGTTCCTGATATCCAATGCACTTTTTTGCATTGCTACCAACGATCTTCTAAGAAGTGAGTTTGACAGCACCACTCTCCTCTGCAAAATCCCAGGGAGGCTCCCCATTGCCTACAGAGTGAAATAAGCTCCAGTCCCCCTGCCATGGGATGACCTCCATTGCGGAGCCCCAAACTTCCTTTCCAGCCTCATGGGCCACTTTCCCCTCCACACCCATACACGCCTACACACGCCATGTGCTGCCTGCCACCACTCACTGCCTTCCTCATCTGTTCTCCAGCTTCTCCCACTCTCTCAATGCTTCCTCCTTTGTAAACCTGCCCCCTCCTTGCTCCTTCTGGGTCAGAATTAGCGGCTTCTTTCTCAATGCCATCACTGCAAATAGCAAGCAAGTCTACTTAGCCCTTATGTGGCCCTGCCTTGAATTCCTGTGAGGTGTTTACGGATTGCTTCCCCTGTAGGCAATAAATTCCTCAAGGGCGTTGACCATGAATTCACCTTTGTGTAGGGCAGAAACCCAAACTCTGCTGATTATCCATATGATATCCTTTATGGTTATAGCATCTTTTCCTAGACACCATCTCTCCGTCCATTTTTTTTTATAACAGTGTTTCTTAAAATGGGATTGGAGGAAGATGACCACTTGACAGTCATGCTGTGGTGAACACTGCTACTGATGACAGTGTGAGTTACTAATCTAGTGTAGAAGACAATGGAGAAAAGGTCAAGAGCACTGCCCTGTATCCTCTCCTATTGCCTCAACCCATTGTAGATGGAATGTAGTCCCTACAGAGTTGCCAAAATTGCTTTTTTAAAGATGATCCCCATAGAGCAAAAGCCTACCACACTCTATGGCTGTCTATACCATCAGCAACATTGCTTTGTTCTGTTTCAAACTCTCTCCTTCCTTAGCCCTCTCCTTTTGCCCCTCTGCTGGTCCCCGTCTAAATCCCCTATAACAGGTTATCTTCCTGAGCCCAACTCAACGTTAGTGATACTCTTGCTTCATCTGGGTACACTGTCCCCAGACAACTCAGTCACTTGTGGGACATTGGTTGATACCTAAATGCAGAAGAACCAAACCTTGGTCTACATTCTAGATCTTTCTGAGCTGTAGAGATCAAATTTCTGACTCCTAACTGGATGCCCCAAAACAACCTCAGTTTCTCTCCTAACCAACTATTGGGAGAAATATACTTGCATTCTTGGCCCCAATTCTTTACTCTTCTGCTTCACTGGGGGCTGAAAATACTCCCTGACCCCTTGATTTTGGACTTGGCCATTTGACTTTCTTTGGCCAATAGGGTGGAAGTGACAGTGTGCTTTAGATGAGCCTCTGGCATTGCCATGAGAGGAGCTTCCCCTGGTAGCTGCTGCCTCCTGAGTCTGGGCCTGGAATGAACATACATAAAGCAAAGCTGCCCCCACCAATGAGCATACCTAAACCAAAGAGCAGAGAGCCCCCACCACTGCAGATGCATGAGAGCCACTGGCCCTGCTGACCCCCAGAGCTGGGAGAATGATTGATTGTAGTTTTAAGCCACTGAATGTCCATATGGTTTGTTACAAAGCACTATTGTTGTAATAGCTAGCTGATACAATCTAATATGGAGATGAAGGTGTAAAGCATAGACATACAAGGTTAGTTCTGCTGGGAAAACTCACATAACCACCACAAAGGCCAGGAAATGAAACACTGCTCAACATTCCAGAAACCTCCATGTGCCTCTTCCTCATCACCACCTCCTCCCTCAACCCTAGAAGTAATCACAGTTTTGGCTTTTTTTAAAAAAAATAATTTCTTACTTTTCTTCATAGGCTTCCATCCGTAAACGCATCCCTAAATTAGATACTTTGCTTTTGACTGTTTTTGATCTTGATAGGAATGGAATCTCACTGTTTGTATTTTTTCATGTCCTATTTTATTTGCTCACTATGGTTTATGAGAATCATCCAGATTGTTACATGTAGCTATAGTTTCTTCATTTCCATTGCTGTGTAATATTCATTATATGAACAAACTACAATTTATTTGTTTTCTCTACTGTTGATGGATAGTTCAGATGTTTCCAGTTTTTGTTATCATCAACAGTCCTGTGTGAGTATTCTAATATACTAGGGGTTGGCAAACATTCTTGGTAAAGGAACAGATGATAAACATTTGGGCATGGTGGTCACATAGGGTCTCTGTTGCATATTCTTCCTTATTTTTAGATAATTTAAAAAAGGTTTTAAAAAAGGTTTTAAAAAAACGTTTAAAAAATGTAAACATAGTTCTTAGCTCATGCGCTGTGCAAAACAGATTGGAGGCAGAACGTGGCCCAGGGGTTGCAGTTTGCTGACCTCTGCTATCTGAGCTTCCTGGTGCACGTCCACAAATTTTTCTCCAGGAGTGTAATGGCTGGTCATAGGGGTCATACATCTTGAGCCTCATCCCCTGGACATCCTGTATCTCATTTCTGCAATCTTCTCCCCTTAGCCGAAGGAACAGTTCAAATATCCTTGGAAACCCACTGTGAGTCCTTCCTTGGGTGACCCTGCCTCACTCTAGACTCCCCCAGCGGACGATGAGATGACCTCACTTCATATGACTTAATGTTGAAGGTGATACATGCCCTAAGTCTATTTCTTCACTGAACTGTAGGTAAGTCTTATCTTTGGGTTTTATCTTTGTAGTTCTGCCTACTGCAGGCCATGGAGGGGGCACTGAAGGAAAGAATGTACAACATTGTCTGGCAACCACCCCAGGACATCAGCAGGGCAGATATGATCCTGAATGTGGAGATTAGAAAACTGAGGGCCACACAGATGAGCCTGCAGCCTGGGTCACCAGGAAAGCAACAGGTTGGTAAAGTGGCCGAGCCGAAACTGGAACCCACAGGGTATGTGGACTCCTTGAAAGATTAAAGACAGGTGGAGAAGAGATGGAGTGGCTTCTGGAATAATCGGCACCACTCTGTGCCTGAGGGAATGAAGCTAGAGGTGCCCAGGGTTGGAACACCCCTAAAGTGGAAACCAAGAACACACCTTACTATTGCCTAACAACGGATTAGTCTCTCATTATCTCTCCTCCTGCAATGTTAGCAGTTATTACAACCACCTCTGCCCCAAAATATGACCCAAGGCACTACTCTTATCCCATGTGAGTGCTTGGCTCCATTCCAGCCTGATATCCAGAGAAGCTGCAACACACAGAGATAAATTTACTCATAAAAGAAACAAATGGCTCCAGGGGAGAGGGAGAGAAAATGGGGACAGGATTTACATTGTTTTTATTATAAACTCGTTATTGTATTACTTATAATAATGTTTGTCTGAAGTTTGTGTTAAGTTGGCCAGCGCCAGCTTGTAAGGCCTTGGGAAACGGACAGTTTTAGTTTTCAGTCATTCCAAGTCAGAAGGGTGGGAGAAAAATCAGAAACGTTAATTATTGATGAAAGGTACAAAATGGCAGGAGCCAGTTTAGAAAGAGGAAAAGAGCTCAAAGTTAGTGGATGTGACACAGTTTGGGAAGCCAGTTTACTTATAATAGTATAAAGAGAATATGTTTTATGAAAACACAGCAAATTATTTCAAGGTTGGCTAGACCCAGTGCTACACAAACTGGGTTCCAGGGACCAGGACTGATCCGTGAACTGTGTGTTACTAGCCCAAGGAGAGAGAAGTACAGAAGGAAAGAGAGAGTTCGTAGAAAGTTTCATAGAAATTTGAGAGAATAATTTTGTGTCTGTCAAGTCTAATAATGAAAACAGGACTTGTATTTTGCAAGTCTTTTTTGTAAATTTCATTATCCTAGTGTAGGAGAGGCAAATCTTACCTCTACCCTCTTAGGGTTTTTGGCCGGGCCTGAGAATTAAGTTGACCTAAGACAGAGTAACAGGAAAAAAGCATACACATTTATTTAATACAAGTTTTATGTGACACAGGAGCCCTCATAAGGAAGTGAAGACCCCAAGAAGTGACAAAACCTAAGTGTTTTTATGCTAGGTTGAACAAAGAGAGGCAATTGTAGAAAAGTCACTAAAGGTAAGGAAAGGCTAAAGAAATATAAGAATTATGTTAACAAGGCTTGTTTTTACAGAAGTCTCTCAGCTTCAACTTCCTGTCC
Organism: Equus quagga; assembly: GCF_021613505.1. Taxonomy (NCBI): domain Eukaryota; kingdom Metazoa; phylum Chordata; class Mammalia; order Perissodactyla; family Equidae; genus Equus; species Equus quagga. The sequence goes on along the minus strand of NC_060283.1, from coordinate 10,184,409 downwards.
GTGATGATAAAACGGTTACCTTCCTCATGATATAGGGAGGGCATATTCCATCTGGGGGTTTCATCTCCCACTTTTAGGAAGAAAAAGGGGAGGGTCAGAGCGCCCTTCTTGAACCTGCTGTTTTTTAAAATTGCCTTTAGCTCGAAGCAATCCTTATGCCAAAGGAGCATATTCTGGAGGGACATGTTCTGCCCCTCTCCAGTCCCTCTTAGAAATTTCTCCAAGAGCTTTGCTAGTCTGGACTGAGACAGAAGCTTGCTCCATCCTCACTGAATCAGTCTCTTAGTCCTGAGAATGTCAGTTCAGTTAAACAGTCACCTCTCACCTCAGGCAGTGGTGTTGCTGGTGGGTTCCCCCCAAAGTCAGGCCTCTGTATGATGACCAATCAAGCATTTAACGAGAGGCATTTATATAGAAACAAAGAAAAAACAAAAGTTAACGGTTTGAGCAAATTATAAGCCTAATGTTTTAGTCCAAGGGGCAGTCAGTTGAGAAGATTTTTACATGTTGGTCTTGAAGCATCTTTAGACGGTGGATTGAAGACAGATAGGGGCAATTTCGATGAATTTTCTGGTTTGTAGTTTGAATGTCTCTGGGGATGGCATTAGGTGTCCTCATGAACTTTCTGAGCGGCCCATATAGCAGCAGGCAGGAAGCTGGTCCATACCTGATCGGTGGTGGTGATTTCTCTGAAGTTTGTGTTAAGTTGGCCAGCGCCAGCTTGTAAGGCCTTGGGAAACGGACAGTTTTAGTTTTCAGTCATTCCAAGTCAGAAGGGTGAGAGAAAAATCAGAAACGTTAATTATTGATGAAAGGTACAAAATGGCAGGAGCCAGTTTAGAAAGAGGAAAAGAGCTCAAAGTTAGTGGACGTGACACAGTTTGGGAAGCCAGAAGGGTGTGCTATGGCTTTTATTGAAACAAAGAATTCTCTCCCTACAGTCACCACCACTTTTATCAAAGAAAATAAAAGTGAGACTAGTTTGTTTGAAAAATAAGTCTAGTTTCATTAAATTTGGCCTATTTACATAAGTGCAGCAAAAACAGTGGTTGACCATATAGGCTCTTTTAAGTCTATTTTGCTGGAACTTTTAAAAGGAATCTCAGATTAAACTTTTAAAAGTCTCTTGAGGCTAAGAAGCTGTGCAGGAACATGTCACCAGACTTTACCTTCAGTAGCTATAAATTTGGATGAATTCCTCTCTTGACCTCCCCAAGATATCTTGAGGTTTTGGGCCTGCCAGGAAGTGACCTTCTTTACTCATCTGTAACGCTGGGAACTCTGTAAGCAAGCTACCAGGCTGGTATTTCAAGGGGCTTTATAAGCATTAACTCCATAAATCCAACCTAAGTTTTTTAAATCTGTCTGATCATATTTGATTTTATGTACATCATTCTCAACATGACATTCCAGTCAATGCCTTAGTAATAATAACCAATGCTTTTAATTATGTCTGGTTATAAGGACAATGGATTCTTATTGAACTGATGTAAATAACTATATTGCCATGAAAATGAGAATATTCAATAAGGGCTTCCAAATTCTGGAGGGATAATCTAGAGAAAAAAATAAATGTTTCAATTCCAGTAGAAAAGTATAATTTTCCAGATTGCCATAAGCTATGGATAGCTTAAGAGAAAAGAAAAAAAGGGTTTCTTAAGTCTGGAAAACAAAATATTAAAGAACCAGCAATGCTTCAATCAAAGAGTCATAATCATTCTCATCAGTTCATTCAGTCCCGTGGAATTAATTCTTCTTTTGCTTGATCTTGGGTTAGCAATTTTATGAATCCATCAGCATCTGCATTTGAGTTCTAGAATTTTTTTTTGCCCAGTTTACTGGTATGACTTTTGAATTACCAGAACCCTGTATTCCAGGATACTTATTAGAGTTCTTTGCATGGCTTTTTTTTTTTGAGGATAAAGCAGTTGTGTTTGTATTTGATTGGAAAAGCTTTCAGGAAGGCATCAGAGTAAAACAATACCTATCTGTGAATGACAAAAGACTTAAAAATTGCCATGGTTAAAGATCTGATGAGACCTTATTATAAAAATGATGGAATTAGCAAGGAAATTTGGTTAATGTTTTTGGCATATAACATTTTAAGTTAATTAGAATTATGACTGATATACAGACAGTAAGGATATTGACAAATTTTTAGGAATCTTATATAATTTCTGAAACACTTATATTTGTAAGATATACCCATACAAGTATAATTTAAAGCAGGTTTAGTATCACTTTTTATTTGACAATGCTTTCCATGTAATTTAATATATCAAATCAGCTTAATTAGTTTAATATCTCTCTTTTTATAAGGAGAAAGAGCAAATCTTTTGAGATTTTTCAGAGTCTTCTGGAACATTTTAAAGTTAGTTTGAGGCTAAAAAGACTTTATTTAGAAAGTGATTTTGAGAAGTTTGTCAAAAATGTCAAAAGATTTAAAATATTTGATCAAATAAGATCACAGTTCTTTGGAAAACAATACTTAGTTATCCACTAAAGTAAACTGACAAAGATTTTAAAGTAATACAGGAAGTAACATACATGAGGGGAAAAAAACTTAGCTCTTTTAATATTGAAAAGACTCAATATTTATAAGTAATAAAAGATCTGATAAAGACAGCATGAAGCATAAGAAATTATTTTGATCAGGCACAGAAACTTTGTTTCCTAGGCAAATTACTCAAAAGGTAAAGAAAAACCTTCTATAGTCTCTTATTAAGAGCAAAGCAATAGTGTAAGAAACATTGTCCTTTTAACAGAGAGAAAGTGAAACTCTAGTTTCATGTCAGTACATTACTGAGCTCATTTTTTTAAAAAAAACCTCATAAATAAATCCCTTTAATCTTAGTCAATTTGACCTTGCAAAATAATTTTTTTTTAATAAACCTTCCACAACTTTCTATATCCATTTAGATCTCTTCTTTTTATTTTGGAACAACCAGTCATTTTACTTTAGGAAAAAAATTACTCTCTCTTTAAAAAAAACCAACAAAAAACCCAAACATATCCTACATTCCTTGCATACCATTCGTATAAAAACATGTCCTATCTTCTTACCATGTTTCCCTCTTGTATGAAGTTGTTTTTCTTCACTGTTATTGTTTCTGGTAGTTTTATTTTCACATATTGATCATAAATTTACTGATCAGTAACCTTTATTTTTCAGCGAAAACTATGAAGGAGGCAATTGTGAGCTGTCTGTCACATATTAGAATCTGCTAATTGATTAACAAATTTTATGAATATGCCATTTCATAAGTTTTAGAGACGCATACTTTTTCATAGCATAATTTTTTAATGTGGCAAAATACATGTTTATCAACAGATCCAAATATCTTTAGCCTCTCTGTACCATCATATAAAAATAAGAAACCAAAAGGATATAAACTTAAATTTATCTTTATTAATGAATGTTTCAGTAATTTATCTTATTTGGAAATGATATAGATATTTAATTAATGCCCATCATTTAATTTAACTTAATATAACGTTTCAACTTACCCGAAAGAGTTTGGAAATGATTTTTAAGTAGACGTATTATAAAACATAATTGCTGTTGAAAACTTCTTTTATAAACTTTTATCTTTTTTTTTTAAAGATTGGCACCTGAGCCAACAACTGTTGCCAATCTTCTTTTTTTTTTTTATTCTTCTCCCCAAAGCCCCCCAGTACATGGCTACACACTCCAGCTGTGTGTGAGTGCCCCTGGCTGTGCCATGTGGGACACGGCCCCAGCATGGACTGACGAGCGGTGCCATGTCTGCACCCAGGACCGGAACCAGCCAAACCCTGGGCTGCTGAAGTGGAGCATGTGAACTCACTCGGCCACGGGGCTGGCCCCTATAAAATTTTATCTTACATCTATTTAATTTTTTTTTAACAATTATGCTTGGATTACTCATGAACATTTTATGAGACATTAAACAGCTAGCCATTATCTTATTTTTCTTGCTGACAAATCCTGTAACATAGAGATAACATGAGCTTATTTGAATAGCAAATCCAGGTAGAAAAAGTTGTATGTCTACATTATATTTAATGTCGATAACTCAGAAGACTTGCCTATTTTGATTAAACCAACTAACTTAAACTAGTTTTTATTTATCAAAGATGATCCCGGGTCAGATGAACTTGAAAAAAAATTGGGTTAGTTTCTATGTTTCTTGGAGTTTTGGGAATACTTAATACTTATTTTTCTTTAAGCCAATTTAATAGAGCTCTTTTACAAATTAATGTTGGCAACACCATTTCTGGAGGTAGAAAAATACTATGTATCTATAACATACATATATAGATGCATGTAAACATACAGACAGACACACACAAAGCTTATAGCTTATTCTTTTATAGCTCTTATAGCTTCTTTTAAAAATTTTAGCTATGAGACACATATGATAATACAAATCTCACTAATTTATAAAAACAGTTGGCTCCAAACTGTGTTTCTGGCAGATGGAACAAGTTAAGGGTACCTGCTCATTCCCTTTTTATATTTAATATAAGTCGTAGGTGACACAGGAGCCCTCATAAGGAAATGAAGACCCCCAAGAAGCGACAAAACCTAAATACTTTTATACTAGATTGAGCAAAGAGAGGTGATTGTCGAGGAGTAACTGAAACACATGGGAGGCTAAAGGAAGGTCAGAATTATTTTAACTAGGTCTGTTTGTGGAGAATTCTCTCAGCTTCAACTTCCTGTCTTTGATGGCAAGAATGTTACTTTCTTCCTGGTGTAAGGAGGACATCTTCCCTCTGGGCGTTTCATTTCCTGCTTTTAGGAAGAAAAAGGGGAGGGTCAGAGCATCCTTCTTGCTGCTGTTTTTCTTCAGTGCCTTTAGCTCACGCTAATCCTTATGCCAAAGTGGCATATTTTTCCACCCTTCACTAGCAATTTTAAATGTGTGTTACAGAAGTATTGATCACACGTCAGCAGTAAAGAAAAACAAGCTCGTCCTTCAGCCCAGGAGCACTGAGCCCCGCTGGGGGAGAGTGGGGAAAGAGGTTGAGCCTCAGCTGACCAGGGGCGGGCCCTTCAGGGTCCTTTGAAGAACTGAGAACGATGTCCCCTGGGAAAGTCAGCATTTGGATGTTGACCTTATAAAGAGAAGAGTGGCTGGTGTTGGACAGAGAAGCAGCCACGACTGTGGACGGAAGCTGTTATAATGGACAGCTCGCCACAGGCAATCACAGAGAAACACTGAACTTTCTCCTCTTTGTTACGTTCTCAACTCCAAAAGAATAAACGCAAGAACAAAAGATTGTGAGGAGGTAGATGACTCTCCTTGCTCACCGCTACCTGCCCCCCTCCCAAACCAAGCTGTTGCTTTCTGAGCAGGGTTGAGAGGAGATTTGAATCCAGTGAGACTGGAGTTCTTATTAAGGATCTTAGCAACCACAACTCGACTCTCAGCACGGGTTCACCGTGGGGCCACATCAACCCAAGGCAGCACCTGCCCTCTGGGCCACTCTCAAGATTTCCATGGGTGTCATAGCTGTTGAAGTCAATTCAAAAGGTCCTGGATTATGCTGGGGAAATTCTGCTGCCTTGGGCTTCCATCTCAATATTTTGGGCAGGAGGCTGCCTCAACCAAAAATCAGACGAAGCACCTCGGAATGAATCAACCTTGGTGACCTCCACACACCTGCCTCTGTTGGGGAGGAAAAGAAGCAAGTCCTAAGAGGCTCTGAATCCAACTGGGGAGATGATGCAGTGCTGAAAGTGCCAAATGACAAGATGACGATGGATGCAGATAAGATACGGTGCAACAGGTTTCTCAGAGCAGCACATACTCTGAGTTCAAATTAATGAGAGAAATTACGGGACAAAGACAGGCTTCTTGGAAGACTGTGAGCTGGTACTTCTACAAGGCGGGTAGAAGTTTAATAGAGTGGGAGCAATCTGTTTGTTTTGCTTACTGGCTAGACGGCAAAGGGAAGAATGTGATAGCGTAGGACCAGCCAGAAGGCCAAAGGGCTTCTGGGGCAATGAAAACACATTAGGTGACTCAGGTCTGTATCTCAGAGTTATTTTCACCTTCAGGGGTTGTAAAATCAGACTCAAAGAGCACGCTTCGTGTTGCCCGTAATTGCGTGAATTGTGATAAGGAAGAATCACTCTGGAATGGTGATCAGCCTAGCCGGGCGATAACATCTCTGGTTACGGGTGGTGGAGGAGAAGCAGGAACCTCCGCACATCCAAGGAGACCAGGCAGTGTCATCCTGACATAGAGTGAGGCAGGCAGCTCCTGTCTGGAATGTGAGGAGGGGGGCCTGCTCCCTGTCCTAGACCCTCCGTAGGTCAGTGTGACCTGCTTTGGGACACATCTTGTCTCCTACGCCGTGCACTCTGAGTGTATTCCCAGAAACGCAGGGCAGAGAGAGAACATGGGCAGCTGCAAGGTAGAGCTGGATTTGGGGGCAGAGCCTGGGCACCTCTCCAAAAGGTGGAGCTATCAGCCTTGTTACCTCACCTGGTCTTTTTCCAGAACACTCTCTTGTATTCTTTTTTCATGCTAAACCTCTCTTTTTCCGGGAAAAAGGCTAGATGGTTATTTTTCATTTTCAGAAATCCTCAAGGGGCCAAACAATGTAAAAAGACTAGAGAGGAAATAAACCAGATGCCCTGCCAGCTCCGTCTGGCTCAGCCCTCAGGCTGGGTGGGTCCTGCAGGAGGCTCAGTGAGCCCACGGTGGGCACCACTATCCAGTGTCCTTTGCTTATTCACTTAATCGATATCAATGTAAGAAGTTGGGAGGTGGGGGTGCTCAAACAGCACAGCCCCCACACTCGACAGAGTCTCTGAGCACCCAGCTCATCGTCTTCCTCCAGACTGACTTGGCTTCTCATGTTCTCTGCCAGGCCCAGGCCAGAGGCCCATTCTGGATTCTTCCTTTTCTTTTGCTCTCCCTCCCCATCTAATCAGTGCCCAGGTCCTCTCAGTCTCACCTTCTACAACCTCTCAAATGCGGAATGTCGATAACTGATGAATATGGTACTGGATACATGGGGGTTCCTTATACTCTTCTCTCTACTTGTGTATAGATGACATTGTGTTCACCACCAAAAGTCTACTTTCTATCTGTCACCATGTAAATGTCCCCCTTTACCCATTTCACCTTCACCCCACCCCCCTTCCCCTCCGATAAACACCAATCTGTTCCTCATATCTATGTGTCTGTTTGTTTGTTTATCCTCCACATGAAGGAAATCATATGGTATCTGTCTTTCTCAGTCTGACTTATTTCGCTTAATATAATACCCTCAAGGGCCATCCATGTTGTTGCAAACGGCAAGATTTCATCTTTTTTATGGCTGAGTAGTATTCCATTGTACATATATACCATATCTTCTGTATCTATTCATCCATTCACGGGCACTTGGGTTGCTTCCACGTCTTGGCTATTGTGAATAATGCTGTGATGAACAGAGGGCTGCACATATCTTTTTGAATTAATGTTTTCATGTTTTTTGGATAAATACCCAGAAGTGGAATAGTGGGATCATATAAACTGCTTTTAATTGAAGGAGTTGTGAGACACGAGATGCAGTTAAGCACTCTGCCAGACATGCTTTACCTCGGACTGAGGGTCAGGACCTGGGTTCTAGTCCCAGCACCACCACCAGCCAGGTGTGGGGGAGAACCATGTCCCGGGCTTCAGGTCTGTAAGATTGAAATGCACAAAAAGCACCACCTGCCCTTGACCAGTGCTCTCACTCTCAAAGGATTTGAAGAATGTTATCATCTTGTTTGAACCTTAAAACAGACTCATGGGGAAGGCAGGGCTTGATGGTTGAAGGCTATATCACTCAGTGTGTTCTTGATGAGGCATGAAATGAGCACCTTCCCCACCACGGCCTCCCCAGAGGAAGGCTGACACATGTCTGGCTCAAGCAAATTAATCACCTCACCCCAACTGACTCATTTGTTTAAAATGTGTTCAAATGCCAAAGCTATAATAGAGAAGAGGAGAAGCCTTGTAGGAAGAAGGAAAGTGGACACATATTTCAACTTATTAAGATGTATTTTTCAAGGCATGTGTTTTTAACTGTGCAACATAAAAAGACTCATTCTTTGGATGGCTAACCTGTAGTTCGCGGAGGTGAGCTGGTCTGCCCAGAGTGATTTTTACAATAATAGTAACAGTAAATAATAATAGTAGCAGTATAAAATACTTATTATATATCAGGCACAGCACAAAGAGCTTTTCTCACTGAATCCTTACAATGACCCGTGATATGAGTAGCATGTCCTTTATATAGATGAGGATACAGAACCACAGAGTCCTAAGTCCTGGAACCAGGAATGGATTGCTGCTCCACTGGACTCCATGGCCCTTATCCCTGTCACTGCCCCACCATACATCTCCTGGCTGTGCCAGATTGTTTCCTAGTTAGCATCGGAGCAGGAGGGCACTCAGATCTCTGCCCACGGGTCTTTCCACTACATCCACTGTCCTCTCAAATGGTAGCCAAGGGCTTTCCCAGCACAGTGAGGATGTAACCAGCAAAAATCCAGACTGTAGGAAACTCTTCAGGTCTGCCACAGGGAAACCGTAGGGAAGAGAAGGATCCAAGGGGAATCAAGAAATTAAAGAGACCAAAAAGACACATCCAGTTAAAAAATGGGTGAGACTAAATAAACCGTAGTGTCTGGTGATTCACACCTGGGTGACAAGACTATGAAAACTCAAGTCTGTGATCCCTCAAAAGTGAGGAGGGAGCTGCAGCTGGGGGAGTGAGGGGTTTGAGCTGGGAGGGGGCGCTCAGAAGGGACTTTGGGAATAGGCTGGGGAAGTTCTGCTTTCAGACCTGAGTAGTGGTTACAAAGCTGTTCACCTTATAATAATTTATCAAAGCCCTACATTTGTTTTGTGTACCTGTGGTTGATTTTGTTTTAAGATTTATGTTATTGTTGTGTGTGTATTTGTGTTTTATTTGACAATAAAATTATTTTTAAATATTTACCCCAGGGCTGGTCCCAGGGATACCACACAAAGACCACCCCTTCCAGTGTCCACTTTCCCATCCTGCCTTCGCCACGATCTTGATCCTCTCAGAACCTTCTTAAGATAAGTTAAGGCCAAGACACGCTTAGGCTAGGCCAAAGTGTGCGTGTGTGTATGTGTGTGTGGGTACATGCAAAAGCACGTGTGTCTGTGTGACTCTCCTTTCTTCTCAGATTATACCTTCTGGGGCAGATTGAAACTTCTTTCCCTTCAAGTCCATTTTCTTCAGTGGCCACTTTCAATCTTCACAGCCTGAGCTTGAGAAAATCTACCCCTGAAGGAGGAATCCAACCTGAGTCTTAACTCTCTAGAAGGTTCTTAGCACCCCTAATTTGCTTACTGAGCAGGACTTCCTTACATGAGTTGGAGAGAACTTTTCTCTAAATTGTTCGTATCACCTTTGCTATGTGGTCATCAGGTAAGCCCCATGTTTTTACCAGGGGAGCGCCACCTTCCTTCCTATTTTCCTCTGTTCTTTTTCTCTCTTAATCTTCACTTCTTGCTTCACACTAATTTTTGCTCCTTTCTGTATTTGGGAAGAAAATAGGAGAAGAAATCCATAAAAAAGAAGTGGAGGGAAATGGAAAGTAGAAAGACTGCCCACTCGGCTCTATCCTGGATGCTGTCCACCTGGCCACACGTGCCCTCCACTGACCCAATGCAGGAAAGTCCATGATCCCTGCCTCATAATTCAAACAGGCACAGATGGGAGCAGAGGTTTCCAATGTCCTTCGTGAAGCATTTACAGAGTCTCTTCTCTCTAACAAGATGAGAAGCACCTTGTTGCAAAGGAACACGAGAATCCCCAAAGAAGCCTGGGCAGGAAAGAGAAAGTGGAAAAACCCACAGTCAAAAAGAAAAGAAAAACAGAAGTATAGCCTCAGGAAAACACAAGTGTCCACTATTCCCTAACATGGCTGCCAGCTCCTACCTACGCACTTAGGGATTTGCTCTTTATTTGGTGCCCAGAAGGCCAGATCACAGTTTTTTCTGTTCAGAACTGGTTTTTACTGACTAACCAACTCTGAGCTCCTTACTTTTTCCTTGGGCCTTCTATTTCTCCTGCTTTCTGGTGGGTATTTTTTTTCCTTTTGATTCTCTCTTCCACTGTCCTTGCCTCCTTTGCCTGGGAAGGCGCCAGTGAATGCCACCAGACTTGGGTGTGTGCCAACAGATGGAGCAAACGAGGAACTGAGAGCAAAGCCCGTGAACCTCCCCTTGGCGGTCCCCTTCGCAGCACTCAGTCGTGTTGACAATCCTAGAAGTCCCAGTCAGAGAACAAGGCTTAAAAACCCTTTCCACGGTAGTTAAGTTCAGGGGAGACTGAGGTTACAGAAGCTAAAGGCCAGACTTGAGGGACTGCAGATCAGCAAAATCCCCAGATCCATCATGGAAGCAGAGTCATTGCTTCGTAACCCGTGTCTGCTCTGACCACAGCACTCTGCAACCTGTGGTGGACAACACCAAGAAGTCAAACAGTCACACCCTTCCTTTAACTATCAGGTGATGGAAATAGGACGAGCACAACGGAAGATGATCACATCCTGGTTTACACGGTTAATTTAACGTCGGAGGGAACACACAGTACCGTGAGCCAGGTGAGTTCAAAAGAAGGTAAATTGGGGGAGTGTCCTCTGGCTGCCGTAACAAATTACCACCAACCGGGTGATTTAAAACAACAAAAATTCATTGTCTCAAGGCTCTGGAGGCCGGAAGTCTGAAATCAAGGTGTTGGCAGGGCCACGCTCCTGCCCAAGGCTCAAAGCAGGAGGATCCTCGCTTGCTCCTTCCCGATTCTGGGGGCTCTAGACATTCCTTGGTTTGTGGCAGCCTATCTCCACTCTCTGCCTCTGTCTTCACATGGCTGTCTCCTCTGTGTCTGTGTCTTCTCTGTGTCTTCTGTGTTTTATGAGGACATTTGTCCTTGGATTTAGGGCCCATCTGGGTAATCCAGAATGATCTCATCTCAAGATCCTTAACTTAATTATATCTTCAAAGACTGTTTTGCCAAATAAGGTCCCATTCACAGATTCAGGTCCAAAGGCATATGTTTTTGGGCACCACCATTCAACCCACTATAAGTGATATTCCTGATATCCGGGAAATTCACTTTAATCCTTCACTCCTTCACTCAGTCACACTTGTTGTGTGCCTCCTATGTGCCAGGCACCATTCTAGGTGCTGGGGACACTGCAGTACGGCTTCCTGCTCTTGGTGGAGTTTCTGTCCTAGCGGGGAGGAGACGACAATACAATATTAGACACACAAATAAATATTAGGGAATGATAAGGGTCATAGGGAACATACTGCAGGGACCTGTGATGGAGTGACTGAGTGGCTACTTTAGACTTAGAAGGAAAAGGCCTTTCTGTGGAGGCGACATGAAACTGAGATCTGAGTGCAGGAAGGCGCCAGCATGCGGGACCTGGCAGAAGAAACAGCAAGAGCAAAGGCCCTGAGGTAGAAGCAAGCTTAGCATGTTCAAGGAGCAGAAAGATGGTCGGCGTGGCTGCAACATGGTGGGCAAGCAAGACGGTGGCAAATATGGGGCTGAAGATGAAGATGAGACGGATCACTTGGGCCCTGGAGGCCAGGTTGCAAGCTTGGCTTTTATTCCAAGAGCCAGGGGGATCCATTAGGTTTCAAGCAGGGGAACACCATGTGCTAAGTCATGGTCTGGCTGCTGAGGGGGAGATGGGCTGCAGAACGGCAGTGGATCCAGGAGACGAGTTATGAGTTAGGAGGTTACCGCGGTGGTGATCCAAGCGGGTAGCTTGCACAAGGGCGCGGTGGTGGAGATGGAGGGGACGCATTCCAGAAGTCTTCTGGAGGTAAAGGTGACAAGACTTGGTAGTTTGGTAGACTGGTCGTGTGGAGTGAGCAAAGGAGAGACTCAAGAATGGATCTTAGATTTATTTTAGTGATCATTTCTCAATGTACGCCTGAAACCGATACAATGTTATATGTCAATTATATCCCAATATAAAAAAAAGCCAACATACTAAATGAAAAAAAATAGATCTTAGGTTTTAGAAGCAAGCAACTGAGCTTCCGTTTTTTTAATAATTGTGGTGCAATACACATAACATAAAAGATACCATTTAAACCACTTTATGTACAATCTAGTGGCATTACGTACCTCCACAGTGTTGTGCGACCATCACCACTGTCCACTTCCAGAAGTTTTTTGGCTTGATGTTTTGTGCGCTGAACAGTCTGAATATTCATCAGAAGCTGAGGAGAGCAGAGAGCCGGGGAAGATCCTTGGCAGTCGGCACTACTGCTATCAAGAGCTTCTCACGTCCTCCGATTGTTTCCAGTGGGCTCCTGGGCACCAGGAATGTGATATCATGTTTTACTTTTCATTTGATTTTGCCTCAGCAGAGGGCAGGAAAAATCCTGGGCACAGGGCTGACTAATAACTTCTCCTTGATGTGAGTTAGGACTGAGGCCCTGATACCTGATGCTCTCTCTGTCCTTCCTGCCTCCTCAGGGCACATGCACAGGAGGGATCTGAGTGGAGCAAGGATTAAAATCCTTTTGACATTAACCTGAAACTTTGCTCCCTCTCATCCACGGGGGAAGTCAGTTACAGAAAGGTCAGCTGAAGGTCTGAAGGTCAGACAGAGAGCGCTGATGCCGCCAGCTGAAAGCCTGGAGGAGGTAGGATGGGGACCGCAGGGCCCTGCAGAGAGGGAGCGGGGAGTGGCCTGGTTTGCAAAGAGACCTTGACCTTTAACACCTGGCTTTAGAGAAATCTCTAAGGACTTAAAAAAAAAAACAAAAAAACCCCAAAAAACCCTAGGCCACCTCTGGAGAACTCACAGCTTCAGAATATAGAATAAAAATGCTGCCCCCTCCGTCTCCCACTTCCACCCTCAAGATTGGGCTCCGATGCGTTCTGTGAGCGTGAATCAGTAACCATTTCTTCTACAGTTTAACTCAGGGTGAAGACAGCGCGGGCCTCTACTTTCTAAGTGGTTGCATTTTTATGACCCTCTGGGAAGAAGCGTAATGGGGTACCTTCTACACACTCCTGCAGAGGAGCAAGCACATGGATAAGCTGGCAAGCTAATTAAGAGACTGGCACAGGAGAAAGTTAAGTAATTCCCTTAACATCTTACTGCCCTCAGGAGCTTAGATAGGTTTAATGCCTGTATTTGTTTTCTGTTGCTGCTGTAATGAATTACCACCCACTTGTGTCCTAAAACAACATAAATGGATTATTGTACAGGTCTGTAGGTCAGATGAATCACTGGGCTAAAGCTGGGCGTTGCCAGGGCTGTGTTCCTTCCGGAGGCCCTAGGATAGGATCCATTTCTGTGCCTTTTCCGGCTTCTGGAGGCACCCACATTCCGTGGCTCATGGCCCCTCCTCCATCTTCAGTGCCAGCAATGGCACGTCAAGTCTTAGCACTCCAACCTCCTCTTCTGCCTCCCTCTTCCAAATTTAAGGACTCCCTGCCCGCCACGATTATACTGGGCCCACTGGACAATCCAGAACAATCTTCCTATTTTAAGGTCTGCTGATTTGCAACCTTGGTTCTGCCGGCTACCTTAATTCTCCTTTGCCATGTAAGGTAACACATTCACAGGTTCCAGGGTTAGGACATGGACATCTTTGGGTGTTGTGGGGGACTATTCTCCCACAATTCCTATCAAAAAAGCAGAAATAGGGGCCGGCCCCATGGCCGAGTGGTTAAGTTCACGTGCTCCGCTTTGCCAGCCCAGGGTTTCACAGGTTCGGATCCTGGGCCCAGACATGGCACCACTCATCAGGCCATGTTGAGGTGGCGTCCCACATGCCACAACTAAAAGGACCCACAACTAAGATATACAACTATGTACTTGGGGGACTTGGGGGGAAAAAGCAGGAAAGGAAAAAAAAAAGCAGAAATAAGAAGAATATTTTTCATTTCATCAAACTGGGAACTTCTGAGAGGTTTCTTTTTTTGTGAGGAAGATTGGCCCCTGAGCTAACATTTGTTGCCAGTCTTCCTGTTTTTGCTTGAGGAAGACTGTTGCTGAGCTGACATCTGTGCCAGTCTTCCTCTATTTTATGTGGGGTGCCACCACAGCATGGCTTGACAAGTGGTGCTAGGTCCACGCCTAGGATCCAAACCTGTGAACCTTGGGCCACTGAAGGGGAGCATGTGAACTTAACCACTATGCCACCCGGCCGGCCCCTTCTGAGAGTTTTGCCACAATCCCAGCCCTGAGCATGTCTACACAATCATTTACTGACACTCAGGTTTTGTCTGTTGTCCTGTACTTCCTTCTAAGCAGAAGAAAAACATAGTAAAATAAGAACTCCTGTCACATGTTATTCTAGAATACACTGCTGGAAGTGGTACTAAAAAATCCTCCCCAAACAAAAAACCAAACGTGGTGAATGCTTCCTGGGTTATAGGTTGTTTTCTGCTTTTTTTTTTTTTATTTTTTGAGGAAGATTAGCCCTGAGCTAACTGCTGCCAATCCTCCTCTTTTTGCTGAGGAAGACTGGCCCTGAGCTAACATCCGTGCCCATCTTCCTCTACTTATATGTGGGACACCAGCTTGGTGTGCCAAGTGGTGCCATGTCCGTACCTGGGATCCGAACCCAGCGAACCCCGGACTGCCGAAGTGGAACATGAGCACTTAACCGCTGCACCACCGGCCAGCCCCTATTTTCTGTTTTTTTCTTCCCTGTTCATCCTCTCTCTACCAAAATGGGAAGGTATTATCATCTCTATTCTACAGATGAGGAAACACTTTCAGCAATTCAAGTAGAAGCAGAATTTATATCATGTTCATAACAGTTCATAACCAATTACCGAAATTCTGATTTAGTCTGCGTTTCAAATCAACCCTTAAAGCTAAAACCTCACAGCTTGTCCTCCCCCTGCACATGAGAACAGGCCTGAGGGTCATCATTCATTTATTCAGCAAATATTTCTCCAACACCCTCCGTGTGCATATTCTTAGTAAAGGTTTATGCAAAACAGTAGACAATAGTTCTTGCTTTCCACAACTAGAAGGACATGCAACTAAGATGTACAACTGTGTATGGGGCGGGGGTTGGGGAGATAAAGCAGAAAAAAAAAGTTCTTGCTTTGAAAAGCTAACAAAGATGACAGATAGACCTCGTGTATTGTGTATTTATCTCCTCTCCCACAATAATTCAAAAAGGTAAAACGGCAATGACAATGGCAGGGGGAAGGGAGGGAATCAGAGGATGGGTGAGTCAACTAGTACCTTTGTGGGGAACGGTGACTAGAGGGAGTGACCAGAGCAACAGGGCACAGACGCAGCAGCCTGTAGCATGTCCAGAGAGGATGAGGCTCAGAAGGAACCGGCTGCTCTGCCAAACCCTGGAGAGGCACAAGCCTCAGGAAAGCCTGAGGGCAGGATTGAGCCATGCAGAGGAAAAGAGAGGGGCTATTTAAACCTCTGGACATCGAACTGCTTGAAGCCCAGAACCTAGATTGTCAGGTTCCTCCCCACTCCCACCTGCGCCGGGAAAAATGTGGAGCCTCTTTCTTTAAGGAAATGGGAAGGTCCATAAAAGAGGTCATCAAAACCAAAGGCTCCCCACCCCCTCACCCTAAAGTGAAGCCCATTGGTCAATGGTCAACAGTCCCTGCCCAGGAGCAGTCATAAACCCTTTATTAGTGCCTGACTTAAAAAAAAAATCAACTTTATTGAAGTGTGACTTGCATACAATAAAATGCACCCATCTTTATGTGGACATTTAAGTGAGTTTTTTTAAAAAAATTTTTCCTTCTTCTCCCCAAAGCCCCCCAGCACATAGTTGTATATTTTTAGTTGTGGGTCCTTCTAGTTGTGGCATGTGGGACGCTGCCTCAGCGTGGTCTGATGAGCAGTGCTAGGTCCACGCCCAGGATCTGAACGGGCGAAACCCTGGGCCGCTGAAGCAGAGCGTGCAAACTCAACCACTCGGCCATGGGACCGGCCCTAAGTGAGTTTTGACAAACATTTACACTCGTGTATCCACCACCACAGTCAAGATATAGAACACTTCCACCACCCCCGGAAGTCTCCTCATGAGCTTTGCAATCCATCTCACCCCAGTCCCTACCCCAGGCCAGGAAATCACGAATCTACTTTTTCTCACTGTAAAATAGCTTTTCCTTTTGTAGAATTTTATATAAATGGAATCATAGGTCTTCTTTTGCATCTGATTTCTTTTGCTCAGTATAATATGTTGAGACTCATCCATGTTGTTACATGTATCAGTACTTCGTTCCTTTTTTATTGCTGTATAGTATTCCACTCTATGGATGTGCCACAATTCCTTTATCCATTCTCCCGGGGATGGACATTTGGCTTCTTTCTAGTTTGGAGCCATTATGAATAAAGCTGCTAAGAACATTTCTGGTGCTAAGAGTACTAAGAGTCTTTGTGTGCACACGTATTTTTATTTCTGTTGGGTAAACACCTAAGAGTAGAATTGCAGAATTGCTGGGTCATGCAGTAAGGATATGTTGAACTTTATAAGACACCATCAAACTGTTTTTTAAAGTGGTTGTGTCATTTTGTATTCCCAGTAGTGTGTGAATGTTCCAGTTATTCCATATCCTCGTCAACACTTGGTATTATCCACTCTTTTACTTGTGGCCGTTTTAGTGGGTATCAAGTAGTATTTCATTGCAGTTTTAATTTGCATTTCTTTGACTATACAGTGACTCCACCCCCACACACACACACACACATAAGTATCCTTTAG
Source organism: Equus quagga (assembly GCF_021613505.1). Classification (NCBI taxonomy): domain Eukaryota; kingdom Metazoa; phylum Chordata; class Mammalia; order Perissodactyla; family Equidae; genus Equus; species Equus quagga. The sequence continues at coordinate 10,167,673 of NC_060283.1, read as the reverse complement.
AAAAGAGGGAGTTGCCTTATATTTGTGTCTTTATAAAGTACCTCCTGTAAAGGGAGAGCTTTCTCAATTATTTTCTGTAACAACTCTTTGGGGCAGACACATTGGTGAGCAACAAAAAAAAAAAAAATGAGAGAGTGGCTAAAAGTCTGTTTAAGATGCAATTAGATTCCCAGATCCTCTCCTCTATTCTAAGCAGATGGGCAACTGCCCCTTTTTCGACCTCAGCTGAAGCCTGGAAATTTATTCTCTGTAGAGAGCAAAAACGGAGGTCTGGAACCAGGCCACACCAGGAATGGTTAAGGGTAAGGGTCTTGTTCTCTAAAACGGATGGACTAAGTAAAGGATTTCAACCTGGCAGCGGAGGTCCCCGGCCTTCTGCCCACTCAGCTCCAAGATCGCTGGAGCTGGGCTTACGTCCTCCTTCCAGGGGAGGCTCAGATCACCTGCCACTCTGCCCTGGCTGGGCCAGCCCCAACCGCCAGCCCTGAGCTTCCAATCAGCTCTTTGATGTTTTACCATTACATAGGAACTGAGAGCCGGGTATTGGCGGACATCTGAGGATGACCTCTTAGCTGAAAGAGACGGGCAAGACAAACAAGAAACAGAAAAAAAGCAACTTAGAGGAAACAGAAATGATACAGGAACTTCTGAAAGGAGAGATTTGAGAAGATATTGCATCCATGGAATAAAAGGATGCTATAAAAAAGGGACAGAGACAGAATGGCTATAATCAACAAGACAGGAAACAAGAAATGTTGGAGAGGATGTGGAGAGAAGGGAACCTTCATACACTGCTGGTGGGAGTGCAAACTGGTGCAGCCACTATGTAAAGCATCACGGAGACTCCTCAAAAAATTAAGAATAGATCTACCATATGATCCAGCTATCCCACTGCTGGGTATTTATCCAAAGAACATGAAAACATGAATGCATAAAGATATTGCCACCCCTATGTTCATTGCAGCATGATTCACAATAGCCAAGACTTGGAAGCAATCTAGATGCCCATCAAGGGACAAATGGATAAAGAAGATGTGGTGTATATACACAATGGAATACTACTCAGCCATAAGAAATGACGAAATCCGGCCACTTGTGACAACATGGATGGAACGTGAGGGTATTATGCTGAGTGAAATAAGTCAGAGGGAGAAAGTCAAATACCTTATGAACTCACTCATAAGTAGAAGATAAAATCAATGACAAACAAACACATAGCAACAGAGATTGGATTGGTGGTTACCAGAGGGGAAGGGGGAGGGGGGAGGGTGAAAGGGGTGATGAGGCACATGTGTGTGGTCATGGATTGTAATTAGTCTTTGGGTGGTGAACATGACGTAATCGACACAGAAATAGAAATATATAAGGATGTACACCTGAAATTTATGTAATGTTATAAACCAATGTTACTGCAATAAAAATTTAAAAAATAAAAAACAATGTGTTATAATAAAATATAATGATAGAATTAGAAACTCTGGGAAGGGTGGAAGATAAATTGAGGGAATTTCCCAGAAAGTAGAGAAAAAGACATAGAGCTAGAAAATTTGTCAGAAATAATAAGAAAACTAGGACACAACCCAGGTAGCCCAAAATAGGAATAACCAGGGAGAACCAAGATAATGGAGAGTAGAAATCATTGGAAAAATAACTCAAGAGAATTTTCCAGAACTAGTGACATGAGTTAGTGGGATAAAAGGGCCCACTGAGTGTCCAGCTCGATGGATAAAAGGAGACTCAGACGATAGACATCATCATGATGGCTCAGAGCAGTAGGGACAAAGAGAAGATCCCTTCTAAAAGCTTCTAGTGAAAAGATAAAAAACCAGACTGGCCCAATGGCATAGTGGTTAGGTTCACGAGCTCTGCTTTGGCAGCCTGGGGTTCACCAGTTCGGATCCTGGGTACAGATCTACACACTGATAATCAAGTCATGCTGTGGCGGCATCCCACATAGAAGAAATAGAAGGACCTGCAACTAGGACATACAACTAGGTACTGGGGCTTTGGGGAGGAAAAAAAAAGAGGAAGATTGGCAACAGATGTTAGCTCAGGGCCAATCTTCCTCACCAAAAAAAGCCCCCAAAAACCACACCAGACTGGCATCAGGCCTCTCGGTGGTAAACTGGAACAGAAAGACAATGGAGCAATGTCTTAAAAACATCTTTGATTCAATTCCTAGCCCCATCATCAGTCAAGGATGAGGGCTGAATGAGAGCCATTAACAGACATGCAAAGGTTTCAGAAAATTTTAGCTACCATACATACACCCATTTCCAGAAGGCTTCTAGAGGATGTGTTCCACAAAAGTGAAGGAGTAAACAAGAAAGATAGGTAATACTTGTAGCCACATGCCAGGAAGTGGCGATACATGAGTACAGTATAAGACACAGAAGTAAAGCCCAAAAGAATTGGTTAAAATGTTTCAAGTTTTGATCTCGGGAGCACTCTGAAATTATGTGCCTGTATGTCTTTGGTTAAAAAGGAAACAAAACCAGACAAAATTATATCCATTGACTTGAGAAAGTAATTGCAATATAATGTTAAGTTAAATGATAAGATATAAGATGTATATTCAGCATAGTCTTATTCTATACATTAAAGTATGTGTGTGTGGGGTGGGGTGAAGTTAGAAAAAAGATTAGAAAGAACTTTCTAAGTGGCAGGACTAGGTATAATTTAAGTTTTTTTCGTCTTATATTTGTCTGGATTTTCTAATTTCTACTTGGCGATTAGCATTTATTAATTTGTAATTAGAACAGAAAGCTTAAATATTGAAGGTGTGTCTGTGGCTGCCAGCTTTGCAAACCCCTCACTAAGATGACAGTGAGGAAGCGGCTTATCCAAGCTCACTCAGACAAGGTTTTGCAAATCAAAAACCAATGCTCCTTTATAGCTTTCTGTTTCTCCACTTGGGATTTCTTCCCACTGAAAGCTTAACCATTATAAGAAGGCTCAGGTCTGGGGTCGAACGTCACCCTGTTCATAGAGCTTTTCCTCCCTTTCGCTGCTCAGTTGAACCTGGTGTCTTGCCTACGTTGCTTGCACCGGCTGCCATGTGGATTTGGATGGACGTGCTTTCAAGTCTTCACTCTGCTGGAAGCTCCGTGGGAGCAAGGACCATACCTTATGAACCTTCGTATCTCCTCATGGCGCACCCAGATGGATCACTCGTTACAGGTGCTCGACATGTATGTGAGCTATGTTTTAAAGCTTGGAGAGAGCTTGGCTATGAACACAAGCAAGTTAACTCACTTACATAATTTTGTTATCTGCTTTCAAGCGCTGTACCCTTGAGCGAAGCAGGCAGCTTGTGGCTATGGAGTAAGAGGTTTTATATGCCCAGTGGGAAGACAGCCCCACACACGATGGTGACCCAACACCACCTAAAGGCATTCTTGTGTTGCAAAGGAGGAATGCTCGGGTGCTGAGCTCTTTGTCTCCATTAGACAAGTAAGCCACTCAAAGGCATCCTGTCAATTCCCAAATGCAGCGCAAAAGACTTGTTCAAGCCTTAAGATCAGAACTAAGGACAAAGCAGCTGGGGTTTCCTCTACATGACTCACATGCTTATTTTAAATTTATGTAATTTATTTAAAGCAGAGAGATTCAACAGCAGGCTCTGAAGTCAGCCCACCGGGGTGGGAGTCTTGGCACACCACCCACCCTGCCCTTGGCTTCTGCCTGATTTTAGCAAATTACATGTTAATTTCCATGTACCTCCGGGTCTTCATTTGTGCACTGGGATAGTATCTACCTCACAGGGTACTGAGGATTACGTGAGATAACACGGGCCTTGTACTTAGAATAATAACTGTGCATAATTATCCACTCAACAGAAGACACTCCAGCTATTAAAAATTATATATCATAAAGTCCTGGCGTGGGGAGATGTTCCCTACATATAAATTCTTTTAAAAGTTAAAAGCAATATGTTAAATATGATCCCAGTTTTGTAAAGAAAATTTCTTTGTAAAGAGAAAGGTGTGTATTTTTAAGCACGTTTGACATCAGTACATAAAATTTACAAGTATATACATCCAAATTTGAATTCATTGTACACCTAATTTTCTATAGGGTATATAGTTAGCAATACAAAAATACATGTTGAAAAATATCTAGACCTGCGCTGTCCAGTTCACCAGCCACCAGCCACCAGGGGGTACTTAAATTGAAAAGAACTAAAATTAAAAATAAAATGTAAAATTCAGTTCTTGCATCATACTAGCCACAGTTCAAGTACTCAATAGCCACACGGGGCTAGTGGCTGCCCTATTGGACATCGCAGATGTGGACATTTTTGTCATCGCAGAAAGTTCGATTGGACAGCATTGGTCTACAGGACTACGAGAGGTGAGTTTTTGGCGATCTTTTCTGTTCCTTTACTATAACATGGGAAAACCTCCTCCTGGTCGTGGCCAGATCGTTTTAATAAGACCTCTCAGAAGACCCTTCTCCTAGACAGGGAAGGCTTTCCCCGGTTTGAAAGCTGCTTGCTTACACATTTTCACCAGGCATCATGTAATTTGCTTTATAACATTTGGGTGCCAACCTTGATGATCTCTTTTTTTTTTTCTCTCAAGATAGTTTTTAATACATGACCATTGCTCAAGAGATGAAAAAGGATGAAAGTTTATCAGGTAGTCTCATTTCATGCTAATGAGGATCCCGGGGGTGTCAGAAAAACAGCTCAGCCAGATTAATTTTCCGAGACCCCATGCAACGAGAGACCCATTGTCATCCAAGACTCAGTTCTCAAAGCTCTGAGTATTCACATCGAAAATAAGCTGCGTTTCAGGGGCTCCGCAAACCCTTGTTATATCAAGTCAAGGGTATTAAAGACAGCATGTGTTACTGTCATCAAAACTCACACCAAGAGGTAAGAACCCGCTGGCAGTTTGATAATTAAACAGCGTGGAACAGGTGAACGCGCCCCTCTGCTCCCCAGGGAGAACCCGGACCTGTGCTGTCCTTTGGCGCCCCCAAACGGGCGCTTAGGGTTTATCACCGACAGGAAGTTAAAACCACAATATTTACAATTTAGGATGAACTGAAGACTTCCTGTCTTGGTTTCTCTTCATTCGCCTTCTCTTTTTTGGTGAAAGTTCTAAGAGTCACGGTTCAGAGAACCAGGATCATCAGATTAAGGTTTCACAATGATGAGTCTACTGTTGTTCTGGAGGATTAGCCCCCAAAGACACTAGAACTAACTTTTAAGTTTTTCAATAATTTTCATAATATTTTAAAGCATGCAAAACGTGTAGATAACGATACCACAGACCTTCATGTTTTTATGACTCAGCTGAACACCTAAAATATTACTGATATATCTGAAGCCCTGATCCTATTTCCTTTTCTTCTTGGAGGTAAAAATGAAATTCAGGATAGCATTTTGCAGCCCTACGTGTGTATTTATTTATTTTCATTTTTTACTGCTGAAAACTTCCCTGAACAACTATGCTTATTTTATTTATCTAGTCTCATAATAAGTGATGGTAATTAGATAGTTCATCTTTTTCTTATTAACATGTTTGAATTACTTTTATATTCTGAACACTAGTGCTTTCTTTGGTTGTATGATTCATAAAATACTTTCAGTCTGTGGCTTATTTTTTCTTTTTGTTTGTGGTGCCTTTTCGAATACAAGATTTTTGCATTTCAAAGCCAAAGGTGTCCATCCTGTCTTTTATGGTTCATGTATTTTGAATCCTATGAAATCCTTTTGTATGCCAAGGTCATAAGATAGTCTTCTATATTCTTTAAAGAATTTTAAAGATTTTCTTTTTACATTTGGATGCTTAATTCCTCTTGGTTTTATTTAGGTATTTGGTACAGAATGGATGTCTCTTTGTCCACATGAATGAGTTTCTTTCTGGCAGGGTGCTCATAGGAATAACCTTGGGAGCTTTTAAAAAAATCCGTTTCTGGGCCTCGTCCTAGAATTGATGAAATCCTAATCTTTGAGGGTGGAGCTGAGACATCAAGATTAAAGAAAAAAAACCTTCCTCCAGGTGGCTCTAACAGGCAACCAGGGTTAAGAACCTCTGTTCTAAGGTCAGACCCAAGAGTAGAACTCCTGGGGGGTGTATGACTTCCTTGGTTGTACTGGGCTTTGCCAGTGCTCTGTAAAGGGGTTATAACTATTCATGGTCCTTCCAGCAAGAGAGTTCCAGTTGCTGCACGTCTTTGAAAACACGTGGGCATTATTATCCCAATTAAGTGATAAGGAAACAGGTGCTCAGAGAGTTGTGATTAGGGGACTTACCTAAAAATCACACAGTAGAGTGCAACTGTGTCCTCCACTGTCCTCCCTTCTCCATTTGCACATGTTACTCCTGTCAAATGTGCTTCACTCGCTGGCATCACTGGCAAGGACACTGGCGTTCGTTTTGGTTCTTTATAGCCCATCTGGCTCCTATTCGGATTCTAGATTCAACCTCACCTTGAAGAGACAGGTTCCCCGGACAACTGACTTCTCCTAAAATTCTGGAGTCAGCCACTCCCATAAGCCCAGACTTTCAAAACACATGGAACCATCAAATTAAGGGGGGCCGAATATTGACCAATAAGCTAGTCTTCAAATGACAATTGACAACCGAGAATTCGTCAAGTTTACAAAAATATATGTCTTCCTACCTAGGTACCTATGTTTCAGAAGTATAAGGCAGGGTTCCTGCCCTTTGGAGATATTGAGATGCTAACGTAAGTGAGAGAAGGCGTATGCAAATCAGCTTGAAATTATCAGAAGAGATTTTTAAATGTATTATTGAACATAGGATTTTAAAGAAGTGACACACGAGCTAGATGTTTGAACTAGTTGACCTGAGAATTTCTTTCCTACTCTGCAACCCTGGGGATTTATGAGATAAGAAAGACTTTGTGGCTGAAAAGAAAACAAAACCTTCTCCCCCGTGGTGGTAGGCAGCCTCTAAGATAGTGACCAACGATCCTTGTTCCCTGGTATTGAGGCCCTTCTGTAGTCCCCTCCATATTGAATAGGACTGACCTCATATTGAACTGGACATTGAGGACATGATGCTATGTGACTTCTGGGCTAGCTCATAAAAGGCACTGAAGCTTCTGCCTTGCTCTCTCTTGAACTGCTTGCTCTGTGGGAAGCCAGCTGCCGTGTTGTAAGGAGACTCAAGCAGCCTTATGGGGAGATCCTTGTGATGAGCAACTGAGACTTTCTACCAAGAGTTAGCACTCACTGGCCAACCATGTGAGCCAGCCCCTTTGGGGGCAGATCTTTTAGCTCTAACAAGACTTCAGATCAACTGCACCCGTGGTTGACATCTTGACCACGGCCCCATGAGAGACTTGGGGCCAGATCTCCCCAGCTAAGTGGCTCTCAAATTCCTGAGCCACAGAAACTGTATGAGATAATAAATGTTTGTTGTTTTTTCAAATCACTAAGCTTTGGTGTGATTTGCTATGCAGCAATAGATAACTAATACAAAAATTTTCACATAGATACATCACCAACATAGTAATGATTCTAATCATTACTAATTACTACTACATTACTACATTACTAATTACTACATTACTAGTAATTACTAATCTAAAACAATTCTAATGACTTAAAAGCCTTTAAATATTGTTATTACTCCCACAAACTCTGAAAGAGGCAGATAATAGAATGGAAGTCTTAGAGAAGATGAATTCTTTCTTTAAGTATCATGGGGATTAGATCACAGAGACAAAAATGGTATCTCAGATTTCAATGCGTTTTTGTCCCATACTTGCACTATCAGGTTATAACTATTCCAAAAACAGTCTGGCAATTCATTTATGGCCTTACAGTGTTAGGTTTTTAGGTGCACATATGGTAAAGTATATGTGTGATTTAGAAAAAAGTTTTGCAACTTTTAAAGCACTGAAAATATGCTAGCTAGCATTCTACGTACTCCTGTCATTACCAATCTGTTTTTCCCACTTTAATAAATGGTCGAGATTTGTTCCTAGAGAAAGGGTCACCTTGTGGGAAAATCCAGGTATGATAGACCTCCTCAGCTCCAAACACAGAAAAAGAAGGGGAGGTTTAAGAAAATAAAAGAGAAAACGAAACAACAAAAAGACCCAGAGACAGTTTCCTGTGGCTGCTGTAACAAGTTCCAAAAATTTAGTGGCTTAAAAGAACGCAAATTTATTATCTTACAGTCATGGAGGTGAGACGTCCAAAGTAGGTCTTACTGAGCTAAAAATCGAGTTGTTGTCAGGCCTGCATCTATTCTGAAGGCTCAACAGGAAAATATGTTTCCTTGCAGCTTCAGGGGCTGCCTCCATTCCTCGGCTCATGGCCCCTTCCCTCATCTTCACAGCCAGCAGTATAGCATCTTCAAATCTCTCTCTCTCTGACCTCTGCTGCTTCTAATGTCGCATTTCCTTCTCTGAGTCTCCTGTGTCCCTCTTTCCCTTTTAAGGACCCCTGTGATCACATAGCCCACCTAGAGAATCCAAGATAAACCTCCATTTCAAGATCCTGAACTTGATTCCATCTGCAAACTCCCTTTTGGTATGTGAGATAATATATTCATGGGCTCCTGGAATTAGAATGTGGCCATCGTTAGGTCATTATTCTGCCTACCCGGTGGGCTCAGAGCCATGGAGGAGGAGCAGAATGGAAATGCACTGTGGTAAGTGGGCTGCAGTGGTTCACTAGAAGCCTCCAGTTTTATTCCTGGGCGGTGGGTGATCATGGGAACTAAAGGCTTCAAGTTCGATGGAGGATGGAGCTGGATCTCTGCTTAAAGTTGTGGGCTGGGCCAGGCTAAGCTAGAGGCTGAACTAAATGGCTGCTGGACACCGCCTGGGCTAGGGTGTATGACAAGCTGCAAATCTAGAGAAGTGGGGGGACCAGGACTCATCCTAAAGCCCAGGGAGTGAGCCAGGCCACCTGCTGGTTTAGTGCCTGGATCTGTGTCATCCTTAATCTCTTGATGGGGCAGCGGTCCCCAACCGCCATAGTGAGAGCTGGTTCCGGACCAGAGCCCTTGAGGATGTGATGGAGGCAAATGCAAAACCATAAGACCAGGAGAGGTGAGCACGGAGGAAGAGAGAGAGATGAGGAGAAGCAAACATACAAACAGACCCTGAGCCTAGGCCATAACCCAGTATCATAAAACTCTGAAAAAATGTAATATGAAGGCAGTCAACAAAATCAGTAATTAGCATGTGAGCTTATTTCAGATGAAATTAATCTAATAAAATAATCCGACAAAGACTTTAAAGTGTGTTTCGTTTGCCCAAAGAGATAAATGAAGTGGTTCCAGGATGCTGAGGTCCTGCTTGTGTTTGGGAGGAAGATACAAACATTACAATTTGGATTTTGTTAGAGAAAAGGGGTGTTTCCCGACCGTGGAGGCCATTTGTGGGGAAGATCTCACACCTGGGATTTTAAGGCCCAAGCACCTGAAAAGGTGGTTCCTTTGCCAAGGGCATAAACATGTCTTGAGAGGCCACGTCACCCACAGAGAGAATGTGGATGTATCAGGTCCCAAGAGGGAAATAATTCTGAGTCTGCAACACGATATCATTTCATCTGGAAAACAGGACAAAATTTTGTCTTTGAAAGTTGGACGGATGTTATACGTTCTACCCTTTGCTACATCTCACTACATAGTTTATCACAGCTGATTGGTTTTTCTGTAACAAAGAGTTGCTCAGATTAACTATTCTATTCTAGAGGCCGGCCCTGTGGCTGAGTGGTTAAGTTCGGGTGCTCTGCTTCAGCAGCCTGGGGTTTCGCCGGTTCGGATCCTGGGTGTGGACCTGGCACTGCTCGTCAAGCCATGCTGAGGCGGCGTCCCACATAGCACAACCAGAATATACAATTATTGGGGGGCTTTGGGGAGAAGAAGAAGAAGGAAAGAAATTGTTTTCTCATCTCATTCAGGTTATTCCAAAGACTCTTAAAATGCTCTAATCCACCCCAGCCCCAAGTAATGTTCCTAGAAATCCTCAACTAAGTGAGCTTATAGTTTGTAGAGAAGCAGAGAAACTGCTTCACTTGGAGACGTAAAATCTTTTAAACAAGTAGATCCCCTTTTGACTCGGCGAGGATTTTAATGAGCATATACCGTGTGCAACTGTTAGGCCATATTGAACGAGATTTAAGAGTAGAGTATATTTTTTAGGCCTTGGCTGTGAAGCTGCAGGTTTGAGGTGATATGTTGTAATGGCTCTAGAATCAGAAGGACCTGAGTTCAAATCCCTGCTGCTCCTCAGGCACCTGCTGTGGGTCCAGAGCAAGCTGGCTCGTCTCTTTGAGACCCCGTGCCCACATTTGTACAATGGGGATCCTAGTACCCACCACACAGGTTGTCGTAAAGATTAAGTGAGTAATGCCTAAAAAGTGCTTAGCCCTGTGCCGGGCGCAGGCAGTACTCAAAAGACGTTAGTTACTAATATAAAACGAATAGAAATGACCTCAAAAAGAATTTATGGTGCCGATTAACTGAAAAGGTATAAAGAAATGAGACAATGTGGCAAAATAGTGAAGACAGAAATCTGATGGTAAAACCAGTCAGACAGCCTTCAAACTATTTCAACAGTAGTAGAAAAGGACCTAAAATTATACTTTTGGAATCTTTGAGTATGTGAATCCTTTATTCTAAGGGGCCCTCAATTAATAATCTTGTACATGGCGCTCGCCCAGCAGTTAAGTTCACGCGTTCCGCTTCAGCGGCCCAGGGTTCGCGGGTTTGGATCCCGAGCACGGATCTAGCACACTGCTCATCAAGCCATGCTGTGGCAGCATCTCACATACAAATAGAGGAAGATTGCCACAGATGTTAGCTCAGGGATGATCTTCCCCAAGCAAAAAGAGGAAGATTGGTAACAGATGTTGGCCGGGGGCCAATCTTCCTCCCCACCCAAAACAATAAAAAATAATCTTGTACATAACTGTTTTCTCTTCTTCACTGACCATTGGAAGAATGAGACAAAAAACTGGCCAGTTCAACTCACATGTAGGTGTGTTGAAAGTCAAATATATGTGTTGGACCAAATTAAAACTACTTTGAGGATGAAGAGCGAAAAGAGTTCTAGTCTTTCATTTTGAATAACATTTCATCTATGTATAATTATATTTAAGATTGTATATTTGATCACTGCAATTAAGTGGTTTAGACCCCTCACACCCATTCTCTACGGAACGCTCCCCCTTTGAACACTTACTGCTGATCATTCCAGTTGGTTCTGCCTGAACGACTTAACCAGGACGTCACCCAAATAGAAGGTGCAAACAAAAGAACACGGAATAGTGTCCACCTTTGCTGGTAATCAAAGAAATATATTAAACATGAGCTACTATTTTTATTTATTCGATTAATAAAGATTTTGAAATATAACAGTGGCTAACACAGGCAAGGGCTTGGCAAAATGAACTCTTTCGTAGTTTTCCAGGGGACAACAACAGCAAAAACAAAAAGCTTATTGTCAGCTCAACAAGAGAATATTTAACTAAAATGTGCCACCCACAAGAAGGAATTTCAGAGCCAGTAAAAGTGAGGCTCATGAGGTGGTGACGTGGTAAAATGCACACACGCACAAAAGTAACAAAAGAATACAAGGTTACTAGGATACCATGATTACAGCTGTGCCTAAAAAAATACAAAAGAAGAAGAATAGGAAGAAATATAGCATTGGTGCGATCAGGTGGTAAGATTATGGCAATAACTTTCATTTCTGTATTTCCCAAACTTTCTATAATGAGGATAAATTATTTTAATATTTTCTTTTACTTTCTATTTTATTTTAAAAGTTATTTTAATTACGTAAAAATATGGTGGTCAAACATCACAGCTCTTAAGGTGACAAGAGCCTAAGTTGCAGGGACAATAGAACCATCCATAACAGTCTCCTGAAGGATTCTAGAACATTCCTAATAGCCTCAGAGCCTACCCTAGTGAAAAAAGCTTTGCCAATAATCTATACTTATCTTTGGGGAAAACTGAGCTTAATATAATAGCAGAGACTTTATCATCCTAAACAATTTTTCTTCTTATTTCAACTTTTCCCCCTGTTTCAGCCCACCGAGAATGTTTTCTTTCAGCTTTTCTGAGGAAATGAGATCTTTCAAGAGAGAGATGAGATCTGAACTTCAAGTTCAGGAGAGATGTCATGGTAAGAACCCGTCTACCTTCCAAGCAGTTATGTTTTCCTATAGGTGGACGTCCCCCTGAGCTTGTAGTTTTCTCAGAAGCACCCAACGCCTGGGGATAGAAAGTCCCTACTATCCAGGAAGAGTCCTAGATCGATTCTTACCTGTTAGAAGGAGAGAGCAGAGTACAGTAAGAGATAGCAAAATGCGACATTACTGATAGAACAGAACATGGCGCAGTCTTATGACCAAAAGCAATTGTAGGAATTATACCCTGACCTGTGCATACCTACTAAATCCCACAAAAGGATGAAGACTTTTTAAATATATCTTTTCTCAGACAATATAGTTTGAGAGACAAAGTGAAGGGCACAATTGCCGTGAGGAACACGTGGCTTGTCAAAACTGGAACACTGTTTTAGAAGAAGTTCCAGAAAAGATATGTGCACCGCTATGTTCCTCGGAGCATTATTCACAATAGCCAAGACTTGGAAGCAACCCACGTGCCCATCAATGGATGAATGGATAAAGAAGATGTAGTGTGTATATATACACACACACATATATACGCATACAATGGAATACTAGTCAGCCATAGAAAAGAAGAAATCTTGCCATTTGTGACAACATGGATGGACCTTGAGGGTATTACGCTAAGCAAAATAAATCAGACAGAGAAAGACAAATACCATATGATTTCACTCAAATGTGGAAGATAAACAAACAAACACATAGGGGCCGGCTCGGTGGCCAAGTGGTTAAGTTCGCGCACTCCGCTGCGGCGGCCCAGGGTTCGGATCCTGGGCGCGGACATGGCTCCGCTCGTCAGGCCACTTTGAGGCGGTGTCCCACACCCCACAACTAGAAGGACCTGAAACTGAGATATACAACTGTGTACAGGGGAGGTTTGGGGAGATAAAGCAGAAAAAAAAAAAAAAGATTGGCAACAGTTGTTAGCCCAGGTGCCAATCTTTAAAAAACAAAACAAAACAAAACAAAACAAAAAAACACATAGCTACAGAGAACAGATTGGTGGTTACCAGAGGAAAAGGGGGATGGGGGAAGGGCGAAAGGGGTAAAGGGTGATGCACAGTGCAATCTATACAGAAGTTGAAATATAATGATGTATACCTGAAATTTATAGTGTTCTAAAGCAATGTGACCTCAATACAAATTAAATAAATAAATAAATAAATAAATAAAAGAAGTTCCAGCATTATCTGAGTGAGTATTGCTAATAATTGTATGGTGTTCTTTAAAACTGTGGACTGGGATTAGGCTCTTTGCCAAAAAAGCCATTGAGCAAATAAAAGCAGGAATTCTGGTTTCTCGATTTCTCTTTGGGATTGTTACCCTCCTCCTTCACCGCCTGCTCTGCATTTGCAGAATGTGAGTGTGAAGGGTCCACACAGCGGCAGTCTACACCATGGTTCTAGGATTTAACCCACATCTTACTGGTCTAGCATATTTGCATCCACAGAAGGAACCCTTTTCTTTTTTTCTCCACTTTTTGTTTTACGTTTAGTGCATTTTAGATACTAGAGAGTGAGTGTTTTATCATATAGAAGTAGAAGTCACAATCTGCTCCCAGGCAGTCCTCTGGAGGTTCAGCTTTAGAAGACAGACCTTCCACTCTCTTTGTTTTCTCCTACCAGTTTGGCCTCTTGAAGGGAGCCATTCATAGGCAGAAGAACTCTTCTGTAGAGGAACTTCTGTCACACTGGCTAGTTCCTTAAAGCAGTGGTTCCCAGGGCTGACGGGTAGGCTGGGTTTGGTGGGTGACAGGATTTTACTGATTTGTGTCATATGAGGAAAACAAGAAAAATGCAAGAGTTTTTCAGAAAGGAATTTATTTATCTCACTGTGTTGTATGCTGAGATTGTGTACCCTCTACTTTTTGAGTTAAAATCTCTTTTATGATAGTAGGATCATAATAAGTGATAGATTTAAAATAAAAAAAACTCAATAAAAATAACCCGTTGTAGATGCCCAAACATTTTCTGCTGATTTTATTGCTTTGTGAAGTCCAAAAGTCCAGCGAACCACCATTTTAATGGATTTAGTTGGAGATAATGGATTTAATGAGATTTAATTGAGCCTCATTCTGATGAGGAAGGTTTTGAATAGTCCATCTCTGCACATTTTCAAAAAGCCAACCTACTTGGAGGCAACCAAGATGTCCTTCAGTAGGTGAATGGGTAAACTGAGGTACACCCGGACAACAGAATATTATTCAGCACTAAAAATAAATGAGCTATCAAGCCACTTGAGGACTTGGAGGAACCTTAAATGCATATTACTAAGTGAAAGAAGCCAATGTGAAAAGGCTGCATGCTGTAGGATTCCAACTATATGACATTCTGGAAAAGGCAACACTATGGAGACAATAAAAAGATGAGTGGTTGCCAGAGGTTGGGAGGAGGCAGGGAAGGAGGAATAGGCGGAGCCCAGAGGATTCTTAGGGCAGTGAAACTGCTACTGTGTACGATACCATCATAGCAGATACATGCCATTATAAATTTATCTAAATCCACAGGAAGTACAACGCCAAGGGTGCACCCTCGTGTAAGCTCTAGACTCAGGGTGGTGATGATGTGACAGGGTAGGTTCATCAGTTGTAACAAATATACCACTCGGGTGGGGGATGTTGAGAACAGGCAAGGCTATGCATGTGTGGGAGTAGGAGGTACATGGGAAATCTCCGTACCTTCTACTCACTTTTGCTGTGCATCTGGAAAAATGCTCTAAAAAATAAAATCTATAAAAAAAAAAGTCAACCTGCCAAGCAAAATATAATGCTTAGTTAGAACCAACATGGAGGAGCAGAGATCACTGGCCAGATAAACAAGGCCAGAACGTCAGACTCTCAGGGCTAAAGGAACCTCAGAGATCACCTCTCGTTACAGAGCTGAGAGATTGACTTTGCTGGTTTCTAACCCTGGACCTGCCACTCACTTGCCATGTGACCTTGAGCTAGCCACTCGTACTCTGGTCTGTTTCTTCAACTGCAAAGAGCCCTTCCAGGTCTGAAAATCTGTGACTTAATAAATTAATGATCTTCAAGTTTGACATATTAGGAAAAAAGTGATGCTTCCTCAAGGATAAGGGGTCAAGTCCGGGGAAACCAGACTGATGCAGAAAGTCACAAAACACTCAGTTTTTCTTATTGCCCTAAATGGCCGTGACTTATAAGTCTTTATTTTAGAGTAACTTGGTATTGAGGGAAAAACTAAAAAGAGATTTCTTATCCCACCTCCTCCTCTATTTTTTTTTCCCCAAACTGACATCTAAGGTGAGGCATCCTGTTCAAAGGGCAGTGAATCCAAACGCAAACAATTACTGCCTCCTAGTGGACACACAGCATGGGGCTCGTCTCTAAATTCCATAAAATAAAATATAATTTGATTTCTGAGCTGCTTCAAGAATTTGTCGTTAGAGCTGGAGCGACCTTAAGAAGCGACTTGTTTCACTTCCTTCATTTTGCAGATGGGGATGTTGATACTCAGAGTTACCCACTGGGGCCCAGGGGTTTCGACCCCAGTCCAGGGCTCATCCCACTACATTGCACTACAACTTTGTCAGGCTGCACAGACTCCACCTACTTCTGTAAACTTCCTGAGTGCTGGGGAACTACCATCAGCTGTGGCAGGGAAAGAAGGATACCACCTCCTGTCAGTTTGCCTCCCACTGGAACTTCAGCTGTGGGAGGACCCCTCAGACACAGCCACGTGACCTAATAACACAAGCACACAGGGAGAACGCCATGGAACATGAAGGCAGAGATTGGGGTATGCCAAGCTTGCCAGCAAACCATCAGAAGCTAGGGGAGCAGCATAGAACAGACTCTCCCTCACAGCCCTTTGGAGGGACCAACCGTGCCGACACCTTGATCTCGGACTTCTGGCCTCAAGAACGGTGAGACAATAAATTTCCGTCATTTAAGCCACTCAGTTTATGGTACTCCGATTTTGCAGGACCAAATTAAGTTGCCTTTTCTCGAAGGCAGCTGATGACTGTGAAATTTCAAAATGTGAAAAGAACACGTGAACTTAGTCTCTCAGAATCATTAGATGGAAGCAACAGAGTCCAACTACTCATTCTGAGTGGGAACTCCTTATTCAGCGTCTCCTTCAGCTGCGGACAGAAAAGAGTGCTGTACCCTTAGGGCACAAAGAAGGCAGGACAGCCCAGAGCCAGACAAGATATTCTGTAATAGAGATGCAGACTTAGAATACAGCAAAGGATTAATGTGCTTGACTACCTTCAGTACTTGGAGCTACAGAAAGTGCTTCCTACAAATCTTGAAATGAGGAAAATGGGGTTGCCATCTGTGAGCTCAATTCTAAGATCATGCGTAAGGGATCAGAGCCGAGATATGCAAAGTCACCCAAGCAAGGCAAAAGAAAGTCACAGCAACACATGCTTCCTATCCAAGGGTTGTATGGGGAGAATGAGTTTTAGTCACCAAATTTCAAGTATTTCCTGTTGCAAAGGAAAGGTTCTCTCTTAGGTGGAGATGGATGCAGGAGGTATGACAGACCTTATGTATATCTGATCCCACTGGCCAGGCTCCCTGTTCGTTATACGCTGGACGCATCAGGCCGTCACAGCTTGCTGCTATTAACCATTCATCTAAGTCCATGCTGATTCCATTAGCTGGACAACCTTCAGATGACATGTGGCTTCCATCGTGCCTTAGAGAGAGACCGTACTTGGTGACATCCAGGCTGATTCTGGCTACCCGAGACAGTGACTACTCATACTAAATCCTCAGTAAAAGAGCTTCCGATTATGATTTCCCTCGGTGCCCTGCTTATGAAGGAGACTGCACAGATAACACTTACACAGGAATTTTAGTTTGGTGAGTTTTATTCCCTGGTTGATAAACCAGGCCTTTTAAAAATAACCTTCCTTCTGCACATTTTTATTTAATATAGATGAGTCTTTCAGCCATTCTTATCACGGGGCATCAACAAAAAAGATTGATTCTTTGAGACTTCAACACGTAGCCCCCAAATGAAACACAGAGCGTGGAGGACTTCCACTACCAGCTATGATGTAGTAACTAGTACAGAATAAGCTCTCTTCTTGTAAACGACAGTAAAACTGGACCAAAAAAAAGGAGACAACTCTTTTTAGGCAGTAGACCCCAGGAAGACCGTAATTGGACCACAGGCTGTAATCCCTGAGGGAAGGGAACCTCTGGGGGTTGAGCCCCTCGAGGCTTAGTCTCTATCTCCTTTTGGTGCAGCGAGCTGGAGCCCCGTGAGATGAGGAGGTGGATATCAGACTTATGGGAAACCGAAGTGACTGGAGTCTCCGGGTCAGGGGCAGAAATCCGTGGGTCCTCTACCAAGTAGGGATAATGTGGAGCAAGTAGAACTTTCATTAACTGCTTGTGGAAGTGTGAAATGGTACAACCACTTTGGAAAACTGTCCAACATTATCTTATAAAGTTAATACACTGGCTATATGCCTCCGCAATTCCACTCCTAGCTATCTTCCCAAGAGAAATGAAAACATATATCCACAAAAAACTTGTCTATAAGTGTTCATAGCAGCGCTATTCAAAATAGCCTCAAACTGGAAACAACCCAGATGGTGAATGAATTAACAAATTGTGGTATATTTATACCATTTAATGCTATTCAGCAATAAAAAAGGAACCAACTACTGAGATGATTCCATTTGTATGGAATGTGGGAGGTTTGACCGCAAAGCTGCAAGAGGAAAATTCCTGAGCTGAATAGAAATGTGCTGTATCTTGATCATAGGTGCACACATTTGCCCAAACTCACTGAACTGTACATTTAAAATATAGTCTTATAGGGGCTGGCTCTGTGGCACAGTGGTGAAGCTTGCGCACTCCACTTTGGTGGCCGGAGGGTTGCAGGTTCGGATCCTGGGCAAGGACCTACACACTGCTTATCAAGCCATGCTGTGGCAGGTGTCACACATATAAAGTAGAAGAAGATGGGCACAGATGTTAGCTCAGGGCCAATCTTCCTCAACAAAAGGAGGATTAGCAGCAGATGTCAGCTCAGGGCTAATCTTCCCCCCCCCCCCCCCCCCCCCCCTAAAAAAGAAAAAAATATACAGTCGTATATAATTATATCTCAATAATGTTGAGAAAAAACAAAGAGGGTCAGCCCTGGCATATGGCTAATGAGAGGTACTCCACATGAGGTCCTGCTAACTTCAGCGCTCCCCTTATTGATTTCTTCACAGGAAGATTCCGAAACCCTCTCAGGAGGCAGAGTCTGCAGCTAGAATCTGCCTCCCCCACTTACTAGCGTCATTGCCTCGAGGAAACGACTTAACCTTTCTGAGATGCTTTTCCTCATCCCTAAAAAGAGATAATGCTTTTTTTCAAGAGCTATTGAAAGGATTAAAAGATCCATGACAGCATTATTCACAACAGCAACAATTGGGGGAAAAAATCCATATCCCAAATGCTCATCAACAGTAGAATGAATAAAACTGCAAAATATTCATAAATTGGACTGTTATACAGAAGCAATAAGAATGAAGGAATGACAGCCACGCACAACAGCAAGGATGACTCTCGCAAACCTAACATTGAGCAGAAGATGCCAGACACAAGCAGACTGGATAATGCTAATAATGTATTTTAAAAAAATTTAAGGCAAACTAAAGTATAATATTGAGGGAGGCATGCTTGAGTGGTAAAACTATATAAGCAATAAAATGATGGCCATGCTTGTTTTAAGGGCGTTGCTTTGGAGGAGGCGGTGATTGGAGAGAGGAGGAGGGGCTTCTGGAGGCTGGCGAAGCTTGCTTTCTTTGGGAGGTGTTTCTTAAAGAATGATTTTGATAAACTAATAAGCTGTATATCTTTTTGTGCACTTTTACAGAAGTGTGCTATATTTCACAATAAAAATGTTTGGAAAAGAAAAAGCAAACGATAACCTCATCCAGGATAAACTGAGGTGGCCGAGAAGCCAGGACAGGATTTGTGCCCTGGCCCATCCATCACCCGCAGCCTACACCCCCAGCCCCGGGAGCCTGGCCTCCGCTGAGCAACAGACCCGCCGGCGAGGCCACACACTCCAGAAGCGACAACTCCAGCCCCCAAGACCCAGGGCAGTGGGTACAAAACCCTGCGGCACAATCCGCCTAGAACACGCACCGCACAGCACAGAATCCACCCGCAAAAGCGATCAGCAGCCTCTAACCGTCTGCGCCTGCGCAGAAGCGCCCACGAGAGACTCGATTGCTCATGCGCTCTGTGCCCCGCGTGTCTAACGCCGGTAGGGAGCAGCTAGAGCAAGGGAGGAGCTGCACAGCTACCTTGGGGGCGGCGGAGGAGCTGACAGCTGCCCTGTGGGCGAGCGCCTTGGCTCGGGGCCTGCAGTCACGTGTTTCTTGGGCTGAGTTGCAGATTTCTGAAGGAGCACCCATGTTTAGTTCCAGAATGTTGTTCCAGCGCAGAACTCAGCAAACTTCTATAAAGCCTAGACAGTGCATAGTTTAGACTTTGAGGGCCAAGAGGCAAAATTGAGGATCTTACGTAGGTACTTACATAACAAGAGAGGAAACAAATATCTTCAATTTTTAACTGAAGAAATTCAAAATACAATAGTAATAATTGAGTACAGTTTTTTTTTAAGTTGAGGCTTACTAATAGCAATGGAATTCTATTTTAGGGGTGAAGGTGGAGTGTGGAGGATAACATTTCTCTCATGGTGGCTCAGAGTTGGTGTTCTCTATCATCTAAAATTGATTGCAAGTTTCATCTGTTGATGCAGACCTACAATGAGATTTTTACCCACTTCATTTTTGAAATGTTTTTTCACACAGGTGAGTACTGCCAAATATTGATATCAGCCCTGAGCATATGATCTCAATTGATCGTATGCATCACCAGAAGGCATTTATAGAATTCTGTTAGATTCCCTCTTGATATTTGCCCTTTAGCAAGTCATTACGTTGTAGATTAATCGCTTCTGATGGAAGATTAGGTGGAAGCTCCTGGATCATGCAGTTAAATGGATTTTGAAATAATGGAAATTTCCTTTGCATTTGCATCAAGGTCTGAAAACCCACGCTAGAACTGTAATTTGAGCTTGAAAAATCCATCTGCAGCACATTTGTGTGGGAATGGAGGCCTCGAATCTTATTTGAACTTTTGACAGCACTCGAAGCATATAAAGCAACTCGGCTTTAGTTGTGGCTCAGATGCTGTTAATTGTTATCAAAATGACTTCACTGCATTCTAAGTTTTGCATGTTAATGCTGTTTTGCCTTGTAATGTTAAGTTGAAATCATTAAGTATCCTTATCAAGTCTATAGCAAAAGCTGAGTTTCAAAGCCGTGCAATGTTCTATGATATGAGTTAAGGGCAGTTCTTCTCGTTCAGAAAAACTTCAGGTTTAGCCCTAAGCTTACAAAATCGCAATAAATCTTTACCGCTGATAATCCATTGAACTGTCGTATAGTAGAGCTAGTCAAGATATTCAGCTTCTATTTTTTTTTCTTTTTGTGCCTTGAGGAAGATTAGACCTGAGCTAACCTCTGCTGCCAATCCTCTTCTTTTTGCTGAGGAAGACTGGCCCTGACCTAACATCTATGTCCATCTTCCTCTATTTTATATGTGGGATACCTGCCACAGCATGGCTTGATAAGTGGTGCATAGGTCTACACCCTGGGTCTGAACCAATGAACCCTGTGCCGCCGAAGCAGAACATGTGAACTTAACTATTATTCTGCTGGGCCAGCCCCTTAGCTTCTATTTTTGACAAAAATCCATGGATCTGAAGATGGTTAAGGTTATGAGGGTGAACGAAGTTTGCTGTTGACACTATAGGTCAATAACACATGATAGATTAAATTTTTTTTAATTTAGTTTTTTTTTGTTTGGTGAGGAAGATGGGCCTTGAGCTAACATCTATTGCCTATCTTCCTCTTTTTCCTGAGGAAGATTGTCCCTGAACTAACATGTGTGCCAGCCTTCCTCTATTTTGTATGTGGGACACTGCCACAGCATGGCTTGATGAGTAGTGTGTAGGTCCGCGCCTGGGATCCGAACCTACGAACCCTGGACCGCCGAAGCAGAGTGTGCAAACTTAATCGCTACACCATCTGGCAGCCCCGAGATTAAAATATCTTTAGGAAAATAAGTATAGTTTTTTAATGCCATACATTTTCACAAGGTTTGTAAATTTGTCCAATAAACCCATTTTCTGCCCTACATGTGTTTTTGCCCCAGTCAATTGTAACACATCTTAGCAGATTCCACTTCAGCTTGCGCTGCATTGGTGTTTCCTCAACTTCTTTGAAAACATTCTTACCTATAGTTGTTCCATGCAGACTATTCATAGAGGCTAACTCCTCAGTCACATCAGCCTCAGCCTTGACTCCTCAAATAAACAACAGCTAGCAGTATTTGTCAAATCTGTCAATTCATCAAGAGCCAATGAAAACCACTCAAAATCGTTTGACTTATTTTTTAATTGACTACTATATAAGTTTCCTGTGGCTGCTATAGCAAATTACACAAAGTTCGTGGCTTAAAATGGCAGAAATGTGTTTCCTCATCGTTCTGGAGGCCAGAAATCAGAAAGCAAGGCATCAGCAGGGCCAGACTCCTCCTGGAGGCCCTGGGGGAGAATCTGGTCTTTGCCTCGTCCAGCATCTGGTGGTCACTGTCTTCCTTGGCTTGCGGCCATGTCGCTCCAACCTCTGCCTCCATCTTCACATCCTCCTCTCTTCTTTCTGTATGTGTCTCCTCTGTCTTTCTTTTATAAGACACATGTCATTGGATTTAGGACCCACTCAGGTAATCCAGGATGATCACATCTCAAGATTCTTGAATTAATTATATCTGCAAAGACCCTTCTTCCAATATTTTCACATTCATGGATTCCAAGGATTTGATGTGGATGGATTTGACACGGATCTATCTTTTTGAGGGCCATTCTTTGGCCTCCCAAAACTACTAATATTGTGTCCAATATCCTCAACTCTTTAAGCAACTGTTCTTGCCAACAGGCTAATAGTTTTAAACAAGTTTATTTTCTCTGGGCTTATTTTTTTTTTGGCTGCTACAATCAAGCAATTTCACTAACTCATTCATAGCAAACAGTTTTCCTTGCTTGGTTAACAAATGAGACACTGGCTGCAGACTAATTTTCACTTTTTATTTTTGTGAAGAAATTCTGCTGTGATGAGATATAATGTCTTAAATGTTCTAACTTTTCTGATCGTGGCTGGTCTTTGGGAATATTTATTCTGATCATTGGGAATATTATGATGAATGCTTAGTCTGAAATAATGCCAATGGGTCTTGCATTCTTTTAGCCCAGCTTAGTGTCATTGCATAATAAACACAATGCTTTGCCATCTAATTGCATAACAAAATAATCCACGCTCCACTCTGCCTTAAAAGCACAACATTCTAAATCCACTTTTCTTGTTTTGGAATGAGGGGCATGCATTGGCAATTTTTTTTTAAATGTGGTACGGTTACATGCATGACACTCTAAATGATATTGAGTTATAACTTTATCACTGTGACTTGCAGTGTGCCAAGCAACAGTGGAAAGTGACGGGTGTCACAAATGGTCTCTACTGCAGATACCCCAAAGCAGCCCTAGACAGTCCTGTCTAACATTGGCTGTGTTCCAAGAACACTTTCTTTATGGATGCCGAGCTTACAATTTCCTATAGTTTTCTTGCGTCACAAAATATTTTTCTTTTGATTTTTTTCAACAATTGAAAAATGAGAAAACCATTCTGAGCTCATGGGCCATACAAAAGCATGCGGTGGGTCAGTTTCAGCCTGTGAGCTGTAGTTTGCTGATCCCTGGTCAAAATCTACACTACGAAAAGAAATATTCAGGTATGCAACTAGACCCAAAAAGGCCCAGAGAGAGGAAGGCATTTCCGTTTTCTGTCCCAGCATCATGCTCATCCAGAATGACTGACTTTGTGACTTGCTTGTGGTGGCGGGGAGAAACCTATTGCAAGGATGTGGATGTACTTCTAAACCTCCGTAACCCAACTTTATTACTGTACAACAGTTCAACATTGCAAGGAAAGTATTCCAAGGATGTAGCTGTGCCCTTAAGCCCTTGTAACCCAACTTTATCATTGTACAACAGTCCAACATCAAGGCAAAGAGTAATAGACACAATTGAGAGTGGGTGGAGACAGTCAGAGAACTTTTCTTTTACTGTTCAAAGACAAACTGTAGCATTTGACCCTGGATTGCATGAGAGAAGCAAGCGAAAGAAGAGAGTTTAGCCCAGTTTAATGCAGTTGGATGGCAAACTTACCGATAGTTGCTGTAGATTATATCTTAAGAGTTTTGTGGTGCTTTCGTTGTGCATCAAAAAAGGTGATTCAGGAGTGAGTGTGTTTTTTAAAATATTCAATTTATTAAAGTTAGATGTTAAAACCCTGATTCTTCCTGAAGCTTTTAAAGTTCATTTTACATGTATAAGCTAGCAAATTTTAATAATTACCTTTAAGATCTCATTTACAAACTTAGTTAAACTTTAAATGTTTTAGGTTGTATTTAAAATTTTACACATTTAATTTTCTTTTGGTGAGGAAGATTGGGCCTGAGCTAACATCCATACATCCATTGCCAATCTTCCTATTTTTGCTTGAGGGAGATTGTTACTGGGCTAACATCTGTGCCAATCTTCCTCTACTTTGTATGTGGGATGCCACCACAGGATGGCTTGATGAGAAGTGTGTAGGTCCGTGCCTGGGATCCAAACCACTAAAGCCTAGGCTGCCGAAGTGGAGTGCACAAACTTAACCACTATGCCACTGGGCTGGCCCCACACATTTAATTTTTTTTCGGGACTCCAGTAGTCTGATTTAACAAACCATCCTAGGCGTTAGGTTGAACCATATGAAATTGCGTTTTCTTAGGTAAAAAAATAGTCGAATACTGGCAATTTTATGTGATTCAATCCAGTACTTACATCATTCTACATATAATAAGTGAAATTTATAAATATGGTGTGAAAGTAAAAATTGGACAAAGTTGCACAGGCAAGGAAGACTTTATTTAAGGCTACAGCAAGGAGGGAAAGAATACACTGCAGCCTGAGCTCCGCTATGCTAAACGCAAGGGGGCGGAGTTTCAGTGCTGGGGTGGGCTAGTGGGAAAGTACTGGAGGACTGGAGGTTGATCAGCTGGAGGGTGACCAGCGGGATGTGGGTATCACATTGAGTTATTCTTGAGTTTGCAGAGGTTTATCTCTTGTGGCTAGGCCACCTGTGTTTGCTAATTGGCACCCACTGAAGTTAGACACCTGCCCTTCCACAGAGCCTGGGAGACAGGGGTGCTTTCTTTCTTGATGCTTACGTTTCAAAGAGATGGCTCCCAGGTCCTTGAGAAAGACATTCCTGGGTTGTAAAACTGGCAAGAGGCTTTTAAAAAATTTACATATAGTTCAAAGAGGCAGAGAAAGAATTTACAACTCCAAGTTTTCTAAAGAAAATGTTCTAAGAAAAGGGAGGTCAGGACATAAACTCAGGAAGAAACCTAAATTTTAGTCAAACTGAGGGAAATATTAAGCGCATCTTGGTCAATGATGAATCTTAAACTCTCTTAATCCAATTCTGTATATAAATTATGTAGGATTCCAGCATAAAAATACAAGTCTAAATTAATTAGTCAATTATGCATTTTATAATTTATATATATTTATGAAAGGATTTATAAGTTATAATTTTATAATACATATAATAAATAAATATAAAATAATTATAATTTTGTAACTTTATAAATTTATAATTTTTAAAAGGATCACAAGGCTAAACTGTTACTGATACAGGCCAATTTCTCTTAAACATTTCAAATTCTCCCACTAATTTATGCACAGCTTATTCTTAAAAAACAGCACTAATAATACTTAGGGATGCTGGCAGGATTCCTGCCTGTGACATTGATGAGCTACTCCAGGTCCATAGGCTGTGCCAAGGACTCTCTAACTTAAAAACGAGACCAGCCACGTAGCCCACATTCCTGAGAATCTGGTTACACGTTACCCAATTATTATTTCTGGTCCTGGAAGTCTGAAATCCTCTGGCCAAGCACCACGGTTAAACCAAGGCCAGATGGAAGTGGACACAATTCTAATGTTACCATCTTGCTTCACCCAACATGCTAGCCCAGGGCTGCTCTTTGCTCAGAACTCAGAGAAAACAGTTTTGATTTAGGCAGTCTTTCAGAGCTCAAGTTGTATCTTTTTTTTTTTTGTTTTTTGAGGAAGATTAGCCCTGAGCTAACTGCTGCCAATCCTCCTCTTTTTGCTGGGGAAGACTGGTCCTGAGCTAACATCTGTGCCCATCTTCCTCTACTTTTTATGTGGGGCACCTGCCACAGCATGGCTTGACAAGTGGTGCCATGTCTGCACCCTGGATCCAAACCGGCAAACCCCGGGCCACCAAAGCGGAACATGCGCACTTAACCGCTGCACCACCAGGCCAGCCCCCAAGTTGTACCTTTGACTATAGCATTGACCCAAGAGGCCTTCAATGTAGGGAGGAAGCTGCATGTAGCGCAGTGGTCTTCAAATTGGGGAACACCTCCCCCATTGAGGGTAACAACAAAAAAAGACATTCTGAGAATTTTAAGGGAGTCAATTTAATATTCTCTTAGATTTGTCCTGAATATACATTTCTTAAATTTGATCTGCTTGAGTATGTACCTGCCATCAGCTAGTTCTCCACTCCTTCCAACCCCCACCCCTTTCACAATGTCCTTCTCTCTTCTACCCAAGAAGGGCAGACTTTCATCCTTTTGGAAACTTACTAAAGTTGACAGTCAAAGAAACAGTTGAAGTATTGATGCTGGTATTGATAAAGTGAATGACTAAAGATTGGGTAACACACCTTCTTACTATTTGGTTAATTTCCAATTGTTTGCTTTTATGAAAGAATAATTCAGAAACGTTTAATTATTTTGCTCACAAATTATTTACTCACATGTGAGGGGATGAGTTGGTAGACTGAGTGAAACAGGAAAAGGAAAAACAGGATTGATAAAAAGAGGGGGCAGAGGGAAGAGGAAAAATGCTTGAGACAACCTGGAAACAGTGAATCTTGTTTGCAAAATTTTGGGGTAAATGATTAGCTGGTAGATAGCAGAGAGGTCAGTTCTTGGATGCACTGACTGGAGGTATCAAAGAAAACACTTTCAGTTATTTTTGTATTCTCTACAGAGTTCTTGAGAATTCAGTTGTGGACCATAATACCAGGCTCTGGGTAATGCCTGCCAATGTTTTTCCATTAGCAGCTCCACCTTAGTAAGGCTGGTTCTGCACCATTTCTCTCCTTAGAACTTCTCACAAATATTCATAAAGTTTATGGCATTATCAGCTGATCAGTTATTAAAAATAATTCTGGGGGCTGGCACGTTGGCGTAGTGGTTAAGTTTGTGTGCTCTGCTTTGGCGGCCTGGGGTTCATGGGTTCAGATCCCGGGCATGGACCTACATACCATTCATCAAGCCATGCTGTGGTGGTGTCCCACACACAAACTAGAGGAAGATTTGCAACAGATATTAGCTCAGGGCCAATCTTCCTCACACACACACAAAATTTTGGTTTGTATATCACCATGACATTTTTGGTTTATATCTCAAAAGGAGTTCAAAGGATTGAGTGATAATGCTATAACCAAATCTCCATTTCCATTTATGTGATTAAGTTATCAAGAGTTTATATGCATTAAAAAAAAAAACAGAAAAAATAGGAATATATTTTATACTGAAGCCTGTTTCATTATAGCAGTAAGCAATATTAATAGATACATTAATATACCATTAATCCAAATACAGATACATATATGTTTTTAAAAAGCCACATCCAGGGGCTGGCCTGGTGGCACGCAGGTTAAGTTCACACGTTCCGATTCCCGGCAGCCCAGGGTTCGCCGGTTCGGATCCCAGGTGGGGACATGGCACTGCTTGGCATGCCATGCTGTGGTAGGCGTCCCACATATAAAGTAGAGGAAGATGGGCATGTTGTTAGCTCAGGGCCAGTTTTCCTCAGTAAAAAAGAGGAGGACTGGCAGTAGTTAGCTCAGGGCTAATCTTCCTCAAAACAAACAAAAAAGTCCCCATCCAGATAATCAATTCACTTCCAATTTTTTTTACATTTTAAAATATATTTTATATTTTTAACATTTAAAAATATTTATTATTTATCAAAATATGTAACTATGTTTATGTCATTTTGATCAATTACATAAAAATAATAATTGGAATGATGACTCAGTCCAGAAGAAAAAAGTTTTTTTGAGGAAGATTAGCCCTGAGCTAACATCTGCTGCCAATCCTCCTCTTTTTGCTGAGGAAGACTGGCCCTGAGCTAACATTCGTGCCCATCTTCCTCTACTTTATATGTGGGATGCCTACCACAGCATGGCTTGACAAGCAGTGCATAGGTCCACACCTGGCATCCGAACCAGCAAACTTCGGGCAACTGAAGCAGAATGTGCGAACTTAACCACTGCACCACTGGGCTGGCCCCCAGAAGAAAAATTTTAACACATAGAGCTTTATGGTCACAAGAAAAATAAGTTCAATTTTTATATATATGTTTTTTTGTCTCAGAGAATTATGCTAGGTTAATCAATTACAGTTAGACAAAATTATGTGGCAAAGTGCCATATATATGAGTTCAAGAAGAAAAAGGAATAATGTAAGTTTATTTTTATTGTTAAAGAAGAACTCATTCATGCATTTTTAAAACGGATCATGATGGATTTTGCTGGAGACATGATGTCAGCAACATGGATGACTAGGAGGTCCCAACCCTTGTCCCTCCACAAAAATAACAATTTAAAAACTACCCATTGACAAAAATAGCTCTGGGAAAGCTCCAGCGTACAACACAGAAGCTTCAGCAACACAGTAGAGCACAAAAACTGAGGATGGCTGCACAGGAAAGTGTAGAAAGCATCTTATCTGCAACCCCATCCCCCCACCTGGCACAGCTGAGTGCCAAGAGAGATACCCTAGGCCACCATGGGGGAAAAGGAGAGCAAGAGGGCTCCAGGAGCCTTTTCCAGGGAGGACCCCAGCAGCCCTCACCACCCTTGCAGACACCCTTAGCCTTTGCTGCCAAAGGACCCTGCAGTCTTTGCTGATGCTGACCTCAGCTGATAGACCTTTCCAGAAGCCACGCCACTGCATTCCCTCAGAGCCATAGCTGCCACTGTGCTACCCTAGAGCTGGATCTGCCACACTCCATCCAGCTAGCACCCTCACATCCACCTGTAGGTGAAGGTTTTTCTCCACCATAGCCAGTGCAAAGAAGTCTAGAAGAGGTGATTTCTCCTTTAAATGCACAGAGATCAATGCAAGGCTACAAGAAGCATGAAAAATCAAGGAAACATGACAGCACCAAAGGAACACAATAAATTTCCAATAACCAGCCCTAAAGAAATGGAGATCTATGAATTGCCTGACAAAGAATTCAAAATAATTGTTTTAAAGAACCTCAGTGAGCTATAAGAGAATACTGATAGACAACTCAACAAAATCAGGAAAAAAACACATGAACAAAATGAGAAGTTCAGAAGAAAGAAATCATAAAAATGAACCAAACAGAAATTCTGGAGCTGAAGAAAAAAATAAGTGAAATTAAAAATTCAATAAAGAGCTTCAAAAATAGACTCAATCAAGTAGAAGAAAGAATCCGTGAAATCAAAGACAAGTCATTTGAAATTAACCAGTCAGAGGAGGAAAAAAGAAAAAAGAAAGAAAAGAATGAAGAAAATGTATGCTATTTATGGAACACCATAAAGAGAATCAATATATGCATTATAGCAGTCTCAGAAAGAGAGGAGAGAAAGGAGCAGAAAGCTTATTTAAAGAAATAATTCCTGAAAGCTTCCCAAATCTTGGGAAGGGAATGGATATCCAGATTCATGAAGCTCAAAGAATCCCAGATAGGATCAGCTCAAAGAAGACTACACTAAGATACATTATAATCACACTGTCAAAAATCAAGGACAAGAAAAGAATTTTGAAAGCAGCAAGAGAAAATTGAGTCATCCCACACAAGGGAATCCCCATAAAGCTATCAGTAGATTTCTCAGCAGAAACTTTGCAGGCCAGGAGAGAGTGGGATAATATATTCAAAGTACTGAAAGAAAAAATGAAAGCCATATATGAAAAGTCTATACCTAACATCATAATCAATGAAAAAAAACTGAAAGCTTTCCCTCTGAGATTCAGTATAAGGCAAGGGTGTCCACTCTTGCCACTTCTTTTCAACGTAATACTGGAGGTCCTATCCAGAGCAATTAGGCAAAAAAAAAAATACAAGGCATCCAAATCAGAAAGGAAGAAGTAAAACTGTCTCTGTTTGCAAGTGACATGATCATATATGTAGAAAACCCTAGAGACTCAACAACAAGAAACTGTTAGAAGTAATAAACAAATTCAGTCAAGTTGCAGGATGCAAAATCAACATACAAATATCAGTCACGTTTTTATACATAAACAATGAACTATCTGAAACGGAAATTGAGAAAACATTATTATTTACAATAGCAACAAAAAGAATAAAATACTTAGGAATAAACTTAACCAAAGAAGTGAAAGACTCGTACACTGGAAATTATAAAACATCGATGACAGGAAATAAAGAATACACAAATAAATGGAAAGACATCCTGTGCTCATGGATTGGAAACTTAATATTGTTAAAATGTCCATACTACCCAAAGTGATCCACAGAGTCAATGCAATCTCTACTAAATCCCAATGGCATTCTCCCCAGAAATAGAAAAAGCAATCCTAAAATTCATATGGAACCACAAAAGACCAAATAGCCAAAAGCAATCTTGAGCAAGAAGAACAAAGCTGGAGGCCTCACCCTTCCTGATTTCAAAATATATTACAGAGCCATAGTAATAAAAAAGTATGGTACTGGCATAAAAACAGACACACAGACCAATGGAACAGAATAGAGAGTCTGGAAATAAAACCACACCTATATGGTCAACCAGTCTTTGACAAGGGCACCAAAAATACACAATGGAGAAAGGCTAATCTCTTCAATAAATGGTCTTGGGAAAACTGGTCAGCCACATGCAAAAGAATGAAACTGGGCCTCTATCTTATGCTACACATAAAAATTAACTCAAAATGGATTAAAGACTTAAATATAAGACTGAAGGTGTAAAACTCCTAGAAGAAAACATAGGAGAAAAGCTGCTTGATGTAGGTCTTGGCAATGATTTCTTGGACATGATACTAAGAGCCCAGAGAACAAAAGAAAAAATAGACAAATGGGACTACCCCAAACTTTAAAAGTTCTACACAGCAAAAGAAACAATCAACAAAATGAAAAGGCAACCTATAGAATGGAAGAAAAGATTTGCAAACCATATACATGATAAAGGGTTATTACCCAAAATGTATAAAGAACTCCTACAACTCAAAAACACCAACAAAATAACCTGATTAAAAAATGGGCAAAGGACTTGAATAGATATTTCTCCAAAGAAGATAACAAATGGCCAACAAGCATATGAGAATATGCTCAACATCGCTCGTTATCAGGAAAATGCAAATCCAAACCATGAGACCTCACGTCACACCTTTAGAACGGCTATCATAAAAAAACACAAAGGATAACAAGTGCTGGTGAGGATGCGAAGAAAAGGGAACCCTGGTGCACTGTTGGTGGGAGTGTAAATTGGTACACTCACTATTGAAAACAGTATGGAGATTCCTCAAAAAATTAAAAATAGGTCTACCTATGACCCAGCCATCCCACTTGTGGGCCTATAGCCAAAGGAAATAAAGTTATTATTTCAGAGATATCTGCACTCCCATGTCCATACTAGCATTATTCATAATAGCCAAGATATGGAAACAACTTAGATGTCTGTTGATGGATGAATGGATAAAGAAAATGTGGTATGCATACAGAATGGAATGTTATTTAGCCTTATAAAGAAAGAAATCCAGACATTGGTGACAACTGAATGAACTTGGAGGACACTATACTAAGTGACACAGAAAGACAAACATTGCATGATCCCACTTGTACACGGAACCTAAAATAGTCAAACTCACAGAAGGAGAGAGTAGAACGGTGGTTTCCAGGAGCTGTGGAGAGGGAAGGGTGAGATGTTGGTCAAGGCGTGCAAAGTTTCCATTATTGAAAATGAGTAAGTTCTGGAGATCTAATGTACAGCCATGTAAATATAGTTAGCAATACTGTATTATATATTTGAAATTTGCTAAGAGGGTAGATCTTAAGTGTCCTCACTATAAAGAAAGAGAGAAAAAAAGAAAATAGTAACTATGTGAGGTGATGCTTATGTTAATTAGCTTGGTTGTGGCAATTATTTAACAATGTGTAAGTATACCAAAACCAATGTGTAAGTATATCATGTCATGCACCTTAAAAATACATTTTTTTTTTTTTGCTGAGGAAGATTCGCCCTGAGCCAACATCTGTGCCAATCTTCCTCTATTTTGTATGTGGGATGCCACTACAGCATGGCCGCTGATGAGTGGTGTAGGTCCCTGCCTGGGAACTGAACCTGGGCTGCCGAAGTGGAGTGTGCTGACGTTAACCCCTAGGCCACAGGGCTAGCCCCCAAAATACAATTTTTATTTCTCAATTATACCTTAATAAAGATGGGAATATAAGATATATGAAAAAAATGGATCATGATGGGTACTAAATTGCTATGGCATTTTCATTTCCTTGGATACATTTAAGAGAGTGATGCAAGACTTTTATCTTAGAATGTCACGATTTACAACACACTGAAAATTACACCCTTTGCAACCATTTAAATGAGGAAAAGAATTTAAAGGTCAATTCAAAAAACATGTACCTAGGTTTTAAAATTTTCTTGCTGGATGCTAGAGCAAAACTATTGGAAGACTATCGCAGACCTCTGGATTTCCTCTCTCTTTGCTCTAGAGACCTAGAGCTGCCAGTTTCTCTTCTTGGGCAGATGTTAAGAGGGTTTCCTAATCTCACAGGGAATCCACATTTCAGACCCCGCTTTTGTCTCCAAAGGACCTGGCACTGGGGGACTGCAGTGCTCATCAGGGAGAGGGCTTCCTCAGTGCTTTCCAGAACATTCCATCATAGGCTTCGTCACGCTAATCTCTACCTATGACTTCTTCTGCTCCATTTTACTGTCAGAAATCCATCTCTAATATCCCAGCATTCTAATAATATAAATATAGTCCACCAGACTGTAAGCTCCATGAGGGCAGGGTCACATCTGCTAGGCTCACCCATGTGTCCTCAGCACAGTGTCTGGAACACACGGACATGCAAAAAGTTATTGAAGTTGAATTAAGTGGGGCAGCTGATCTTGCAGGGGACGTTGTTTTGGACATGAGGGTTGGAGACATGGGCTGAAAATTTGAATAAAACCCAAGAGAAGTCTAATTAATTCATTTTTTTGTGGGATAGCCTTTCTGTTGTTCGAAGGCAGTTAAATCAATCTCTTTTCTCACATCTTCCCTTAAATAATTCTTTGTAAGGAGGAGGCAGGCTCTTCCTGAGCCATGAGATTTGATTCTAGTTCTTTAGCTAAGATATCTTGGCAGGTTACTTGTCCTCTCTTTTCATCAGTTAAAATAGAGACAAACCTTGATAGCTTGCTGCGAGGAGATAATGCATGGGAAAGTGCTCAGAACAAGGACTGTCACAGAGGGGGCCTTCAGGAAGTGGTGGCTTGGAGATAAGGTTCAGCTGCTACTAACCTGGTTGTTCCTTCCCAGGTTTCACTCCACTAAGTCAGTGTTCCAGGGTAGACACAGGCCCAGAGCTGGGCAGAGTAGAGAAAGATTTCTTTCCTCAGTTCATGTGCTTTCCTTCTGTGTTTGAGCTGCTAACTTTGCTTTAACATGATTTGGGGGCTGAAACTGTGGCAGTGCGGGACATCTCTGAAGGAGACTAAAGTAAGACAGACGTGAAGGCAGAAAAACCATCTGGGTGGGGAGAGTAGCTATTGTTCTCTTGAGAAAGGAGACAGTGGAACTAGACCAGAACTGAGTACATTTCATCAAGAGGGGTAGGAGAAGGTTCAGAATAAAGCAATGTCAGAGAAATGTAGGAACTACAAAGATGATCCAGCTTAAGTAGTTTTTTGTGTGTGTGTGTGTGAGGAAGATTGGCCCTGAGCTAACATCTGTTGCCAGTCTTCCTCTTTTTGCTTGAGGAAGACTGTCCACTGAGCTAATATCTCTGCCAATCCTCCTCTGTTTTATCTGGGATGCCGCCAGTGTGGCCTGTGAGCTGTGCTGGGCCTTGCCCAGGATCAGAACCTGCGAAGCAGGGTTAAAACATAACACGTAACATACAATTTACCATCTTAACCATTTTTAAGTACATTGCAGTATGTAACCAGTAAGCACGCTCTTGTGCAATGGATCTCTAGAACTTTTTCCTCTTGCAAAACTGAAACTCTACCTGTTGAACAACTCTCCTTTTCCCTCCTCTCCCCATCCCCTGGCAACCACCACTCTACTTCTTGTCTCTAACAGGTTGACTGCTGTTAGATACCTCATATAAGCAGAACTATGCAGCATCCCTCTTTTTGTGTCTGGTTTATTTCACTTAGCATGACATCCTCAAGGTTCATACATATTGTAGCAGATAGGATTTTTTTTTAGGATTTATTTCTTTTTTAAAGGCTGAATAATAGTCCATTGTACATATATACCACATTTTCTTTATCCATTTATCTACTGATGGACATTCAGGTTGTTTCCACCTCTGGGCTATTGTGAATAATGCTGCAATGAGCACAGATGTAGAAATAGCTCTTGGAGATTCAACGGCCTTATTTTACAGATAGTAGCCCTGACTCACAGAATAAAGCAGAGTTTCTCAACAGTGGCAATACTGGCATCTGGGGCTGGACAATTCTTTGCCGTGGTGGGCTGACCTGTGCACTGCAGAAGCTTAGCAGCATGGCTAGTCTCTACCCGCAGATGCCAGTAGCACCATGCCCCCCCAACCCCCCCAAAAACTAAAACGCATTCATACATTGCCAAGTTGGGGAGGATAGGGCAAAATCACCCCCGATTGAGAACCAGTGCTCCAAAGAATACATTCGGGGCCAGTATAGGCGGGACCCAAGTCGCTGACGCCCAAAAAATGACAGAGGGATCTACCTAAATACAAACTCCGGCGCGATTTACAAAGCGTTTTCTTTTTACTTTTCAAAGATGGCAGAGGTCGGAAAGATGTTATCCTGCATGGAGGAAAGGCTGGTTAGAGAAACTACAAAACGGAAGGTGCCCAGGATGAACACCAGCTCTCGGCCAAGACCCCGGCCCCACGAAGGCCCCCAAACCACCACCCACTCCCCGCGGAGCCTTCGCAGTGCATGCTGGGGCTTGTAGTTCCAGCGTGCGAGACCCTGCGCGCGCATCCCCCCCACCGCGGGCGACTTCCTCTCCTGGCCGCGGGACCGCGGCTCCCGGAAGCTGAGCAGGTTAAAGTTTCAACGCTTCCTTTCCCCGCCTCTTAGTCCCGCAGACTGCCAACCCAAGTAGCCAATAGGTGGCCTGACTGGCGCCTCCTTTTACCTGATTGGTTTTAGAGTTTTGCATCCTCCCAGACAAACTTGCCGGGGATTGGCCGAGCCTTCAGTTTTGAAAATCGTAGGTTTCGCCCGCGCTGCGCCGCCCATTGCTTCCCCGGAGCCTGAGCCCTGGACGCCGGGAGCGGAGGGTCTGGGCCGGCCGGGGGCTGTGCTTAGGGTGGCCGCTGGACTTGGATCGGAGTAGCACTTAGGAGACGCGGTGCAGTCGGGTGAGTGCGCGCGGGCAGCGGGCGGGGGTGGGGGATGGGTAGCGATTTGTTACCCCTCCCGCCAACTCCGGACCGGGGGTGTGCCCCGTTCCCCCCCCCCCCCCCGCTGCCCCTTGCGGCCTGGAAGTGGGCCGGTCACCTCTTGGTCCTGGAGCCTGAGATGACCCCCACCCTCTACCTAGGTCACCAGGATCCGAGAGAATAGCACGGTCGCTTCCCCCTCCCCAGTGCCTAGCACCTTCTGTGCCAAGGAAGCCTTTTGTTGACCTTGACGCGCAGGAACGCACACCGACCGGGTTGTGTGACCGAATTATGCCAGATGGCATATCTGTACAGTTAACCCTCTCTCAACACCTGCCCCTCCAAGTGAGCAGCATTTTAAACGGACCGTTTCCGGAGGCCAATGCTGCCCCTAATCTTGTCACGCCCCAACCACGTTCGCTGTCAGCTTAGTTTCATTCAGCCACCGTAGCCTTCTCTGGGCTTGCCCAGAGCCAAAACTTGGCACCTGCCTTTTGGAGGCTGAAATCGAATAGGCGGCTTAGTGGTGGTTAAGGGCACAGTTTAAAGCCAGGCGTCACCCTTGATTTACTGGGTGACTTTGACTTAACTTCTCTTTGCCTCTGTTTCCTCATCTGCACATGGGTATCCTTGAGGTTGTGGGGAGAATTAAATGAGATGATGGCCGACCTGGGCACGGAGTAGGACTCAGTAAATGGAAGCAGCTGTTATGACCGTCCTTCACCGAGGGGTGGTTGGATGCCACCTTCCTGCACCCTCAAAGGAACAGGCATTGCAAAGGCCGGCGGTGGGGCCTTTAGTCTGGTGTGTGGGGTGAGGGAAGTTTTGGGAGAGAAGGATGAGCTCCCTTCTCCTTGGTGGCACGTTGGGTGCTCTGGGTTTGCGCACAGGTTCTTACACTGGCTGAAGATGAGATTTTTGCTGCTCTTCCCTGGAGCCTCCTTCTTGGTGCGCTGATTCCTCCTTTCTCAGAGTCGTCTCCGTTCTAACGTGCACTGACTCTTTTAAATAGCCAAGCTGAGATCTGCTAAAAACAAACTTCCCCATGGAAGAAGCCCCAAACACTTCTGTGCACTTCATGAAAGAAGCTCTCACCCACTTTGCTATTTTGAACAAATACTTAAAAAAAAAAAAGATGGCAGGTTGTTGCTTTCTGTAGCTTCTCTGAACCTTTGTTGTGGTTTTGGCTTCCTTAAACGATTTTCTCATAACTGGCCTTGAACTGGGGTCCTGCACTTTGCCAGGGCGGAACTCTGGGGCAGAGGGGCTGGGAGGAGCAGCCGGTGGGCACGGGAGAGTCGGAGTCCGTGACTGGCTGGCTGCAGACCTGTCTCAGCCCAGAGCCTCTGCCGTCCATCCTGCCCCTTTGGCCCTGCCCTGTTTAGTGCTGCCTTGGCATCTAGGGCCAGGGGCTTTGGATGAGTATGGCGTGCTCTAACCTGTGTAGAGTGAGCTCATTGGGTGCCCTTTTGTGTGTGTGTGTTCGGGGTGTGGGGGGAGGAAAAACCTGTAGGATGTTTATTTCTAGGTGTACAGTTGCTAATAGATGGATTAATTCATCCAACAAGTGTTTCTTTTGCGCCAGGCACTGAGCCGGATTCTGGGCTTTCAGCTGCGAACAAGACAGATAAGGGCTTGCCCTCGGGGGGCAAATGTTTAGTGAGTAGAGACAAGTAGTAAGAAAGTGCGGTGCAGAGAACTGAAATCAATGGATGGGATCATGGCTGGTGGTCAGGGCCTCCCTGAGTCGCTGAGATCCAAGCGATAAGGAGTGACCTGTACAAAATAGGAGACAGAAGGTTCCAGACAGAGGGCAGAGATTGTTTGAGGAACAAAGGCTAGTTTGCCCTGGAAATCAGGCCCCAGCAAGTCCCGTGAGGCTGCAGCATGACCTGGTGTTAAGCTCTGTAAGCTGTCAAGGGGTCAGTGACTTAGCTCCTCCTGCAGAAGCTTCCATCTTAGGTGGGAGGCTGACCTTTGCGTGGTTCTTGGTTTTGAAGATCCGGGTTGTGGGTCACTGCCATGGTATGAGACACGCATTCTGTCATTATGGCTTACGACCATCACCCATTCATTTGTTCTTTCAATCATTCACTCACTAGTCGGGATATTTACCTAGTCCCCGCTATGACTAATGGAACACTTCTTCCTTGCCTGGGGCTTTGGTGATGATATTATAACCAAGTCTTAAGGAGGATACCTAAGCTGTTGGTTTTTTAAGAAATTAAGAGAAAACTGGTTTTGTGTTTTCCCTTGCCTGATATTTCTAGACAGGTTTTCTTAAAAACAAGACATTGTGGGGCCTGGCCCCGTGGCCTCCTGGTTAAGTTTGGTGCGCTATTTCCAGACAAGTTTTCTTAAAAAGAAGACATTGTCGGGGCTGGCCCCATGGCCTCGTGGTTAAGTTCAGTGAGCTGGACTTCGACGGCCAGGGTTCATGGGTTCAGATCCCAGCCCAGACCTGTGCCACTCATCAGCCATGTTGTAGCGGTGACCCACACACAAACAGAGGAAGATTGGCATGGGTGTTAGCTCAGGGCGAATCTTCCTCATGTAAAGAGGAAGATTGGCAACAGATGTTAGCTCAGGGCAGATCCTCCTCAGCAAAAAAAAAGAAAAACAACCCCCTCTCCCCCCAAAAACACAAGACATTGCTTATCTGCTCCCCTCATGCTCTCTCATCCATTTCTAGGGCATTTCAGCTCAAGGGAGAGAGTGTAGGAACCCCTTGGAGAGGAGCATGCCTCCGGAGCCCTACTTTCTTACCCACTCTTTTGCACCGCAAAACCCCTTCTGTTCATTGGGCTCTTCAAGAGGCAGTTGGATTCCATGTTCTTTGGCCTGATGCGTGGGGTCAGCATGTGTGTAGCTCAGGGTGGCTGTGTCTTAGTTCTTGCTCACCCACAGGTAGTAAGAGGAGAGCCCGCAAGAGAGGAAGAGCAGCCTTGTGTTTGTCAGGCAGAGACGGGGTCCTGTGGTGGCCCCAGTTTCTCCCTCATCCAGGAAGGCAGCTGGCCATGCCTTGTCATTTTGAGCTGCAGAAAAGGCCATTTATAAGAAAGATCATTGATACCAGAATTGGCTGGGAAGTATGGACTTAGGGGGACGGCGTGCTCTGGGTGGGTGGATGGATTGGGGGATGAGTTTGATGAGTGGAAGGAAAAGGGCAAGCTCTTCTTTTGCAAAAAAAAAGCTGTGGATTGACATCTCTGGGGAGTGGCTCTGAGCAGGGAGGGGCCCTGATTTAGGCACTGGGTGTTTTGTGGTGATCAGCGGCAGGCACTGTGGCTGGGCAGGCTCTTCCCCTGGAGAAGGCTTCAGCCCCCAGCCCTGAGCCCTTAGGCCTCTTCTTGCTTTCGCCAGACAGATCCACCATGGGGACGACAGCTCCAGGGCCCATTCACCTGCTGGAGCTGTGTGACCAGAAGCTCCTGGAGTTTGTCTGCAATGTGGACAACAAGGACTTGGTGTGGCTCCAGGAGATTGAGGAGGAGGCCGAGCGCATGTTCACCAGGTGAGGGCAGGGGTGTGCCAGCAGGCGGTGTCAGGGGCTGTGTGGCTGCTATGGCCTTGGGGACACAGCAGCCCACTTCCCCACCTGACAGGGAAGGTAGACAGGCTGCCAGGGGTCCTTCCTGAGTGCAGTGTGCTTGGGGCCCAGCTTAGTATAGTGGGAAGAGGAAGGAGAGATGGTGGGCTGGGCCCGGGGGATGGGCTATGGAGGCTTGCCTGGCAACGTTGTCCTCCTGCCGTGTCTCTGTGAGGAAGCTCCAAGTGCCTGGCAGCAGACCTGCACAGGCCTTGGAGAGCTCGCTTGATGCTTATCACCCCAGCTTGTTCTGTCACTACCAGGAAACAGACGGGGGCTGGACTGGGTCGGGGGGCGGGGCGCAGTGGTTTCCACGCAGCCATGAACATCCCCCTCCTTGTGCCAAACAGAGAATTCAGCAAAGAGCCCGAACTGATGCCCAAAACGCCTTCTCAGAAGAACAGACGTAAGAAGAGACGGATTTCTTATGTCCAGGATGAAAACAGAGACCCCACTCGGAAAAGGTAGGAGGGGCCGGAGGCTGCCCCCAGCCAGAGGAGGGTCGGCTGGGCAGGCGGGGCCTGGAGGCATGGTGCCCACTGAGAGGGTTTGATTTGCAGGTGGTAACTGGGAACAGAGGCTGCAGGAGTGGTGGTGGGTACCAGTGGGCCATGCTAAGGGGCGAAATGTCATGGGGAAACGAAGCATGACCCAAGACCATGGAGTCCAGAGCGTGCACTCATGCATGTTTGTGTGTGTGTGTGTGAGAGAGAGAGAGAGAGAGTGAGAGAGAGAGATCTGGGCCTTGGAAGATGGGAAGGCTTTCCAGAGGTGGGATTTCCAGAAGCAAGTACCTTCTTGGCAGAGAGCAACCAGAGGTGTGGCCCAGGGGGCTGTTCCTGAGCCCCTGTTGCTGTGCTTGTGCCCGTGGAAATGACTGTGGGCTGCAGAGGACGGGGGAAGAGGCTGGTTGTTGGGTCAGGTGGTCCCGGCTGCACAGCCCAGCTCCGCCCCGTAGCCGCGTATGTCCTTGGGTGAATTTTCCACCTCTGAGCTTCAGGTTCCTCATCTCCAAGGTGGGGAGAATGGTCCCTGCCTCTCAGGGCCGTCTTGTGGATTAAGCGACAGCATGAGTAAAGCCTCGGGCCGGGTGCTTGGCACAGTGTGACCTCAGTCAGCAGGAGGTCTGTGTGAATTTAAGCTCAGCAGTTCTGTGAGGACTGGCATTATCCCCAATTTACAGGTAGGGAGGCTGAGGCTCAGAGAGGAACGGCCTGGGGTCTCATGGCTTAGAGACGCCCAGTCTGGACTAGAAAGAACCGCAGTCTTCTGCCTCTAAGCTCTTGGCTTTGTCGTCCGTTCATAGTCCCTGCTTCTGCTCTGCGATCTCCAGCAGGTTGTCCCGCAGAAGGACGCGGAGCAGCCAGCTGGGTTCCCGGCACCTGCGCAGCAAGGACAAGGTGGAGAAGCTGGCCACGGTGGTGGGGGAGAACGGCTCCGTCCTGCGGCGGGTGACGCGTGCTGCAGCTGCGGCAATGGCGGCCACCGCGGCTGCTCCTTCGCCCACCCCTGAGTCTCCCACAGCACTGACCAAGAAGCCCAAAAGTAGCCTCGAGCAGTGCCAGCTGGTGCCAGTGGTGGAGATAGGCGTCTGCGAGCACCAGAGTGCCGAGCAGCATCTCAACCAGCTCCAGTCTGCCCAGGCTCAGTCACGGGCTCCGTCCCCAACCCCGGCTCCAGCCACAGCTCCGGCCTCCCACGTCACCGTGATAACGGATGAAAAATCAACACCCGAGAAGTCAGAGGCCGGGAGACTGGAGTCTGTCACTGTGAGCTCCCTGATGGCTACACCACAGGACCCCAAGGGCCGAGGGGTCAGAGCAGGGCGGTCTGCCTCCAAGCTCAGGATTGCACGGGCCTCCCCGGGCCCGCACGACTCACCTGGCTCTCCGGCCTCCCCGTGGCAGGAGCGGGTGCTGGGTCCCATCTTGCCTGGTAACTTCTCCACGCCCACGGGCGCCCGTGTGGACTCGAGGTCAGTGCGGCGCAGCCTGATTGCCCCGTCCTCCCCAGGGGCCCAGGTCTCACTGGTCCAGAAGTACTCCCTGGTGGCCAAAAAGGAGACCACTGTCCGCAGATCAAGCAGAAGGATTGCCAAGAAGGCCACCGAAGAGCCGGCCGCCTCTGCCCGCATCATCTGTGAGTCTGGGTGTCAGCAGTGGGACGGGGTGCGGTGCGTGATCCTTGGTCCTTGCTCAGCAGGAGGAGCTCTGGGGAACCATCTTGCAAGGAGCTGTCCTTTGAACTTTCTGAGATGATGTAAATGTTCCCCATCTGTGCTGTCCTGTATGGTAGCCACTAGCTAGTCACACATGACAGTTGAGCCCTCACAGTGTGGCTGGTGTGATTTAGGAACTGAATTTTTAGTCTTATTGCATTTTACTCAATTTAGATTTAAAGAGCCAGGCGTGGCTAGTGGCTACCACATTGGACAGCGCTGATCTAGTCCAACCCTCTTGTTTTACCAATGAGTAAACTGAGGTCCGGGGACGGTGGCCACAGTGTCCCTGTGGTTAAAGGCCATACTGAGGCTCAAACCTGGGCCTTTGGCCCAGGGCCACTGTCTTCCCCTTTCCTCCTGCAGAGGTTGGCTGAGATGCACCACATTTGGGGGCTGCCTCCAATTAGCAAAACTCTTTAGTCTGGAGATACTGAGACGAAGAGTTGTGAACTGTCCTCATAGCAGGCTCATTCTAGGAGGGACAGATAAGTGGGTTTGAGTGCCAGCTCAGCCATTTACCCACCTGTGACCTTGGGCAGGTGACGGGAGCTCCTTCATGGGCCTCAGTTTCTCCTTGGTCGGCTGGGGTAATAATGGCGTCACCTCAAAGCATCGTTGTGAGGTTTTCCTTGTTAGCCTGCATGGGGTGCTTAGAACAGTGCCTGCCAGGAAGGAAGGGCTCTGTAATCTTAGCTCTTCTTATCATCATCTGATCCCTGCCCAGGGGACCATTGTCCCAGTGGGAGCAGGTGTTTCGAGCCACTGAGGAGCAACAGGCAGCTCTAAGCGTCCAGGCTGGCTGCGTGGAGGAGGTAGATCTGAGCTGGGA
This sequence comes from Equus quagga, assembly GCF_021613505.1. Classification (NCBI taxonomy): domain Eukaryota; kingdom Metazoa; phylum Chordata; class Mammalia; order Perissodactyla; family Equidae; genus Equus; species Equus quagga. The sequence goes on along the minus strand of NC_060283.1, from coordinate 10,126,111 downwards.
GGGTTCCAAAGGATGCTTGGGCTTCTGCCAGGTGGAAAAATGTGGGGAAAGGTGTCCCTGGCAGAGGGACCAGCTTGTGCAAAGACCCTGAGGCATGAAACAGAAAGTGGTGGGTTATCTGGGGCTCATGTCCCACACAAGGGGCTTAGACTTGTGGCCCCTCAAGCATTGCTGGAAGCTTCCTGGCACTTTGTGAAAAAGGGCCAAGAGGAAGGAAGAGAGGGAGGCAGCGAGACCAGGTAGGAGGCTGCAGCAAGAGTCCAGCCAGAGGATGGTGCAGTGGTGGGATTGATGGAGAGGAGAGGCCAGGTTTTGTATTAATGTGTATTAAAATAGCAGCCACCATCTGCCTGGCCCTTCTAGATTTATAAAACACAAGGTTGTCTCGTTGGTCCCTGCAGCCACACTGTTAGCCTGTTAGGATTTCCGTACTTTATAGAGGGGCAAACTGAAGCTTACGGAGGCCACTGAGTCTGTCAGTTGGGAGGCTGGGGCTTGTGCCCCACTTGTTTCCTCCTTTCTAGGATGGCAGGCCCCTTGCTGAGAAGGCCTTGTGGAAAGCCCTTCACCTTGCCAAGTTTCTTTCCCACCTGGGAAGGGTTTGCTCCAGGCGGTGGGGCTCTGGGTCACGCAGCCTGGGGGATGTGCAGACTTGCATCCTGGCACACTGTCCATTTCTGGATTCTCGGGAGGGCCAAGATGATTCTGACCTGCCTTGGAGATTTCCTCAGTCCTGAAGTCCTAGAAAGGAGCCCAAGAGGGCAGGTGAGCCTGGAGCCTAGAGAGAGGGCTGGGGAGAGACTCCTGAGGCCCTCTTGTGCTTCTGGGTCAGAGATCCAGATCTGAAGCCTTCAGCCATTCCCCTTGCTCCTCCCTCTTGGCCCCCTCCCTATGCATGGTGGTTTCTGATTTGACCTGCGCACTCGATCCAAGCCTGTCTGACTCCAGGCCCAGGACTCATCCTCTTTCTTGAGGTGGAAAGAAGAGGGAAAGGAGGGGGACAGTAAAACATGGCAGTTAAGAGTCACCCCGGAGTCACACAGAGCCAAGGGTGACCTTGGGCACACCCTTCTCTGCACCTCGGTTTCTCTATCTGTTAAATGGTGGCAACACCTGCCTTGAATGTGGGTAGAGAACTCATCTTAGCGCTTGGATATGGTGCAGGCTCAGTCAGTCTTTGTCAAAAGAAAACGATAAAGGCCAAGAGCATCTGTGTCCCTGAAGCTCAGTGTGGGTGTGGCCATGCTGACCTGAAGGATGCTGCGGGCATGCCGAGCAGTGAGGAGCTTCCTGGAAGCCTTCTTGACGCCAGGCTCTGGGGCTTGGCTGGGCGGGCAACTCAGAGATAGGGTCTTAGTTTGGGCTCCCCCAGAAGCATCCTTGATGTAAGGGTTTGATGCAACTTGTTAATTTTGGAGGGGAAGGAAACACCTGCAGCAGGGAGTGGGGAAGTGAGTCAGGGAAAAGAAGGCTGCTGGGAAGGGGGCCTGGTGCCAGGGGAACCTCTGCATGCCCGTGGTGCCCTGGACGAGGGCTGCTGGGTGGAGGCATCAATCCCTTGCACTCCTGGCCTGGTACACAGTTGGCCAGAGAGCCCCTGGGCAGAGAAATGTGGGTGCAGCAGCTGATGGGCAGTTGGGCTTAGGAGTGGTTAGGCAGGGGCCGCTTTAGGGTTTCTGGAGGGTCCTTCTGTAGAGGCCAGGCTCCTCCTCAGGCTTCCCCAGCCACCTCTGGGAACAGAGGAACAGCCGTCCTTCTGCCAGGCCTTAGGCCACCAGACCGGTTCTGAGGCCCGAATGGCATGCGGATGGCACTTAAGGTTCCAGAGGAGTCCTTGCACTGGTGGAATAGTTGTGCGGTCACGTGGGTGTCTTCTCACTCTTCTGCCCCCCTCACCAGTGAGCACTGAGCTGGGATGGAAGGCACGGGAAATGAGGGAAACTGTGTTTTCTGGCCACAGACCCCCTCAGGTGGGAGCAGGCACTACCCGTAACCTCTAGCCTGGCCCTGCAGTGCTCCCTCCCACTCCCCCAGGCTTGGCTACTGCACCCCAGAAAGGTCGCTGCTTCTGGTTCTCTCTTTGTCCCACAGTTTGCTGCTCTGGCTCCTCATTCATCTTCCCTCCTTCCCTTAGTCCCATGGGCACCGCCTGGTCTCACACTGGCTGCCTCTCAGCCTCACCTCTGGCCACATTCCCGTGACTCAGGATGCTGCGGCCCAGCCAGCCTTCTTTCTGTTCCCCAAAAAGCCTGCTCTCTCCTACCTCACGGCCTTTGCACCTGCTTGACCAGCGGCTCTCAGCTTTTGGCCTTAGCACCTGTTGCCAGTCTTAAAAATTCTTGAAGACACAATCAAAGAGCTTTTGATTATGGGGGTTCCATCCATTGATAGTTAATGTATTAGAATTTAAAACTGAAATTTAAAAAAATTTAATATTATTTAGTATTTTGTTTCTTATATTAACATTAGTTAATATTTTAATATTAAAAATTAAAAATATTATTTAATACTTTAATATAAAAAATAAGCCAGTTGCCTGTTGCTGTTAGATTTTTTTTGTGTGTGAATAAATAACTGTTTTCCAGAACAAAAATTTAGTGAGGCGATTGGCATTTTTCTACATTTTGCAGATCTCTTTCATGTGTGGCTTCAAAGAAGATAACTGGATTCTGCATTCAGTCTGTTGCATTGTGTTGTTTCGGTGAAAATATATGAAGAAAATCTGGCCTCACACAGATTATAGTGGGAAAATGGAGGTGTACTTTAAAGCCCTGTTCAGATAATCGTGCATATTCATTTTTTTCAGATAATTTGTGCATACTCAATGCAACATGTTGTCGTTTCTTTCTTTCTTTCTGTTTTCTTTGCAGGGGAAGATTTGCCCTAAGCTAACATCTGTTGCCAATCTTCCTCCTTTTTTCTTCCTCACCCCCTTCCCCCGACAAAGCCCCAGTACATAGTTGTGTATAGTTTTAAGTTCTTCTGGTTCTTCTGTGAGAGCCGCTGCCACAGCGTGGCTACTGACAGATGAGTGCTGTGGTTCCACGACCGGGAACCAAACCCAGGTTGCCGAAGCGGTGTGTGTTGAACTTTAACTGCTAGGCCTTCAGGGCTGGCTCACAAGTGTAGTTTCTTAAAGGCTCGTTGCAGTGTGGACTCTGAAACCATATTGTTGATCCCACATTGATTGGTCTATCCTGCACTTTGAATGGATCTTTTAGCCATGCGTGATTTTGTAACCTCATGCACTGGTCATCTGGAAAACAGTATTTCACTGAGTTAGGCTCATCTTCCAAATGTTGACACACTTCATTACATATTTTTTAAAAGGAGTACATTTGTTTTCTGATCTCATCAGAAAAGCCTTTACGTACTGGGACGCAATGAAGTGCATGGTGGTGGGTGGGTACACGTTTTTCAAAATTCTGTTTTTGGCTCTTTTTTTCTTAGCTCAATCTTTTATTATTGGCAACAAATACTATTCATGACTTTATTTTAAGTGACAGACTCACTTTGTTCCTTTTTAAGAAAATGTCTGCCAAATACCCAAGATCGAATAACCATAGTTTGTCAGTTCTTTCAATTAAAAATAGTGTTCCCTGAGAAAAGCAGCTCTTCAGTGGGGGGCTCAAACCTGAGTGCCCTTCACAGAGACGTGGGTGTGCAGCACGGCATCCTGCATGCTTCGCACCTTGTCACACAGAATATTAGGACACGTACTCATTTAGATTTAATACAATTAGTAGTTTTACTCCTTCATCAAGGACATTCTTAAGTGAAAGTGCACATTTCTGTACTGAGTGTGGGGTCCAATCTGGTTTGCGACCTCATTTGGTGCACAGGCTTCAGCAGTTCTACCTCCCATTGCTTCTGTGCTGTTTGGAAAATCTCAACACACTGAAAAGGGAAAATAACGTTTTGGTATCCTGGTGAAAATAGTTACAACTTCACAGATCCCCCGAAAGCATTGGGGAGCCCCAGAATATGCTTTGAGAACTACTGGCCTGAACATCCTTCTCCCTCCCACCCCTCCTCCTTTGATGTCAACTTCTTATCCTTCACGTCAGAGCATCCAGACAGCTCGGGTCCCTCATTATAGGCTTTTAAAATCCCCTCTTTTCTCTGTCATCATACATATCACATGACGTTTGCAGAATTATTTGATGATTATCTAGACCAGAGAGGGGCTCTGTCTATTGTGCTCACCATTGGGTTCCCAGGCCCAGTACATAGTAGACTGTCAATGGATATTTGTTGAATGAATTAGTGGCTTTGTGTTGGGGCCCATGCTGGAAGTTGGGGGCCTGGAGCTGCATCAGATACTGTCTTATTTTCCCAAGAGACTCCCAGCTCAGTGAAGGAGCCAAGATGTGCCCACAGATGGGCATGTTGCCGTCTAGGGAGTAGCAGGAAACATAAAGCCAGGGCTCCATTGAAGATGCTAGTAGTTCAGGGAGTGCTGAGGGTGAGTGCTTGGGGCACAGCAGAGCCTCTGCCCCCAGTGAGGGGAGGGGTCTCTGAGGTGGAGAGGGTTTGTGTCTGAGGAAGAGGGGTCTCTGAGGTGGAGAGTATCTGTGTCTGAGGAAGAGAGGGGTCTCTGAGGTGGAGAGGGTCTGTGTCTGAGGAAGAGGGGTCTCTGAGGTGGATACGTTCTGGTTGTGAAGGCCGAGTGGCCAAGCCTCCACCAGAACCTGGTTCCCTGGATCTTCGAGGGCCATCTGGCCGGGTTCTGAGGGCGTCTTTTGTTCCTGTTTTCTCCTCAGGTCACAGTTACCTGGAGAGGCTCCTGAATGTTGAGGTGCCCCAGAACGTCAGGTGAGTTCAGTCCCAGGGCTTGGCCCCTTCCCTGGGCTGGGCAGGGCACGCTGGGGGCCGTGTCCGGTGAGTCCCGGGGGTGGAAGCGCATCCTGTGCCCGAGCCTTCCCTCCTCGTGGGGATGCCCACGGGTTGCCCCCTGCTGCGGCTCTGCCTCTGCCCCTGCCCCAGTCTAACCAGGCAGTGAGTGACACGAATGTCATGTGTTCCACGTCGCTCCTCAGCTTCACTCGTTAGTCCTGGCCTGCCCTAGACCCTCCAAGCCTCACCTTGGGGCGTGGGCTCCCTAGGTCATCAAATCCCGAGGCCTGTGGAGGAGCTAGTGCAGTGTGAGGAGCCACATTCTATGTGGGGTGGGGTTTGAGGGTATCCCCTGCTCCAGGGTTACACCCCCGCACTGCTTTGGGCCAGCACTCCTTTTCCTGGAGGCTACGTCCTGCCATCGGTAGAACTCGGCTCCCCCACCCCTGCTTTGGAGCAGAGGGTTAGTGCCTGGGATGGCGTGATGGGGTGACGGGGCAGACCTGCTGGCTTTGCTGGCCCTACGGTGAATGAAGGGCGGGCCTTAAGAGAGACGTGACTCAGTGGGGCCCAAGGGGTTGAGGCGGAGCTGGGAAAGGGTTCACCTCCCAAGTCAAGGCCCTGATGGGGCTGAGTGAAGCCAAATTCAGATGCTGACATCCCTCATCTGCCCAGGCAGCAGAGGCTCCGGGCAACCACTGGCTCTGGCTGTTGTCCTCCCATCCTGCCTGGGGCTGTGGGTTTGTGGCCCAGGCCGGAGTGTCCCATGGGTCTGGGAGAGGCTCCTGTGGGGAGGACTCGGGCTGGCTGAGTGGATCCCACAGTACCTCGTGCTCTGCTTTCAGCCCTGAGCAGAAGGAGCCCAGCAAGAAGGCTGAGCCCGTGGAGGCGGCTGAGCCGGAGGTAAGGTGGGCAGGCCGGGGGCGGGGCGGGCTCGTGCTCTGTGCTGCAAGTCCCAGGTTCAGACCCCAGAGCCTCGGTTCTTGCCCCAGGTGCCCAAGAATGACAGGAATACCTCGCAGTCCCACAGTGCCACCAAGATCGCCATTAGCATGCCTGTCTCACGGCCTGTGGCTGGTGGCCACGAAACGCCCTCTGAAGGCCTGCAAGGTGAGTCTTCCCGACCTGCCATGTGCGGATACCCCGGGCCGTGGGAACCTTGGCGGCCTTGGCCTGACTGTCTCTGGCGGGGAGGAAAGCCCCATCTTCTGGACTCATCGGCTGAAGGTAACCGAGACCCAGGGGTGCGCAGATCTCTTTTGAGTCTGCAGAGTTCATCTCTCACCTTTTGGCTGCAGCTGCTGCCGAGTGCCATGTGAGTGGCCATAGCTGGTTGGTGCAGGAAGCGGGGGAAGGGCCTGAATTGGGGCATTAGCTGTGAACCTGCCAGGTCCAGGCCTTGGCCCCGCTCCAGGGGGCGGTGGGAGGAACCTTGCACTGGGGTGTGAACACCTGGCCTCTTGTTTTGTCTCTGCCGCTGCTCACTTCTCACCTTTGTGGGTCCCCTGTCTAAAGAGGGTGGGAGATCTGTGGGCTCTGGCACCCCCAGACTGCTGGGGTATCCCAGAGTCTGGCTCACATCTCCCGCTGGGAAGAGCACCGTGGCTGTGAGATCTTGAACACTGCTTCCCCAGCTTTATGACGGGGTTAGGGACAATGGCCAGGCCAGCCACAGTCCCCCAGGGGGACTGCAAGGACCCTTTGGAGTGGAGTGTTAAAGGGCCTGGGAGAGCCTGGCGCTTTCTCCTACCAGGGAAACAAAATATTCACCACCCCATGTGGACCCTGCACAGGAACCTGGCCCTCGTCTTGTCCCAGCGGCCCCAGCTAGAAGGGACAGGAGGAGTGGGATTCCAAAACCCCCTTGATGGGATCATCCTGCTGTTCTTGTCACAGAGGCCAGGCATGGGGGTGAGGGGTCTACATAGGGGTGAGGCACTGGGGATAGCATGCTAAGCTCTCAGTGTCCACAGGTTTGTCAAGGCCAGTCAGTGCTAAGGCTGATGCTTCCGCCACTGGCTGCCTTTGGGACTGCCAGGAAGAGAGCCCTGCCCTGGCCATGGCTGCTACCAGTGGCCACCTTCCCCTGACCCCTCCATGCCGTCCCTGCAGCCTCCCTGAAACTGTTCTATTCACAGAGGTTAAGACTGACCAAGCAGACGGCCCCAAGGAGCCACCCCAGAGTGTCAGGTTTGCATCTGGGAAGGGGTGTTGTGAGGGGCCCAGGGGAGCATGCGTGAACCTCGAGTCCTCGTGTGGGCAGTGGGTGTGTGGTCAGGGGCATCTGTTGCCTCTCGGGTGGGGCCTGGTGCTCTGACTTAAGGAGCGAGGTGGCTTGATACCGTGCGATGAGCCTGCCCTGGGAGTGGGCGATCCGGTCATAGACCCCATCCTTCTGTGTCCTCCTGGCTTTGCGACCTTGGACTGGTCACGTCCCTACCTCTGACTAGGCAGCAGAGGGTCGGTCAGGAAGACCCTACCTCTTTCAGTCTGGTGTCCTGTGAACTGGGCCCAGTTTTGCTCACAGGGGTGATCTTTTATGGGGCGTGGCTGGGGCTCTGGGGAGGGTACCAGGGTCAGCCTTGTGACACTGCTGCCACCTGCACCTCGGCAGGAGGAAGCGCAGCTACAAGCAGGCGGTGAGCGAGCTGGATGAGGACCAGCAGCTGGAGGATGAGGAGCTGCAGCCCCCCAGGAGCAAGACCCCTTCCCCGCCCTGTCCAGCTAACAAGGTGAGCAGACATCCGCCCTCCTTCCGTGCTCCTGCCCCATCCTTGAGTCCTGACTCTGGTCCTTGTCTGCAGGTGGTGCGGCCCCTCCGGACCTTCCTGCACACCGTGCAGAGGAACCAGATGCTCATGACGCCCACCTCAGCCTCCCGCAGCAGCGTCATGAAATCCTTCATTAAGCGCAACACTCCCCTGCGTGTGGACCCTAAGGTGAGGGAGCCTGTGCCAAGCTTTGCTAGAGCTGGGGCAGCATCACTGAAGGCTCCAGTCTGTCCCCTAGGCTACTGAGAGCAGTGTGGGTCTGGGCCAAGGCAGGTGTGGCTTGGCACTGGTTAAAGGCCAGCTCAAGCCTTTGTGGCCAGGGGCTGCCTTGGTTTTTGGGGACTGTCCGGACCTCTTGGCCTCTATGCTGCAGCCTAGAGGCTTGACTGGCGCAGTGTGACCGCTAGGTCGTGGACCTTGGGCACACCCAGGAGGTTGGTCTAGCTGGCCACCGCCCTGCCCATCCATCCCCGTAGCCCCAGTGATTTGAGTGGTTAAGGTGAGGGAGATGTGGATGCGTTCACTCGTTGAGGTAGAGGGCTGGGTGAGCTGCGAGGAGGTGGTGGTGCTGCTGGCGAGAGGGTGCAGGCCCCGAGCAGACTGGCACAGCCAGGAGCCTGGCCTGCTTCCCTGGACGGCCCCCAGCCTGGCATTAACTCTCGGCTTTTCCTTGTCTCCTCTCCTCCACAGTGCAGCTTCGTTGTAAGTAAAGCCTTTCCTGTGCTTGTAACCTAGCTCCACCCAGCACTTACCCGCTGTCGCCCTGTCCTTGTGGAACTGACACCTGTAGAAGCACTAACCTCGGCAGCAGGAGTGTTAAGGGAGATGGGAGGTGGAGGTGAACCAGAGGCGCTGGGTGGCTGGCTGGAGGCGTCCAGCAGTTCTGGAGCTGGCCTCCTCCCTCTGCACAGCCTGCGCTCTCTGCCCTTGACTCTGCTTCTCTGAGAATGAGTCTCAGAGCCTCCCTGAGGCAGGAGGGAGCAAAGCAGAGAGGCTGTGACCTACGGCTGCTCCCCAGGGCCACAGCTTGAGGTGTTCCCCACAGCCACCTCCCTCCCTGCTCCCCAGCACTGGGCTCCCCCTCAGGGTCTGGGGCTGCGAAGAGAACAGACGAGTCGCCTCCGGTCCCCAGAGCCACTGAGATTTGTTGTGTCACACACCTGATTACTGCCTTGTGGGGACAGAGCAATGGGGGAAACCGAGGTTGAAGGCCGGGTGACAGTGGAACTGTCAGTGGCGGCGTCTGGAAAGAAGGCCACAGAAGCTGTTCTCTTCTCAGATACCTCAGAGCTGAGCTGGGCCACCGGCCGTGAGCAAGGAGCCACGGAGAGCTGGGACCTGCTGAGCCCGCAGTCCTGGCTCCCTGGGCTCTCCCGAGCTGCGAGGCTGCAGCCCCTTCATTCCTTTAGTTCCCGTTGGCGCTTTGAAGGGGCTCCTACTAGGAGGGCTTCTGCCTCCAGCCAAGGGCCTCGGGGCCTGAGCAGCGCTGCCTGGGGCTTGGCAGGTCCAGGGGCTTCCCAGCAGCTGGACGCTGGCCTCTGAACTTGCCTCTTGTGCAAGGAGGCTGGTCCCCTCTGGGTGGATGAGGTGACAGTGTGCCTTCCAATAGGCCAGCAAGCAGGCTATGTGGCCTTAGGCACCTGTTTTTGTGCCAGGCCCCTGCTGGGCACCTGAGCCCACAGCAGAGAACCAGACTGAGGCTTGTTCCTCCTGCACGGAACTCCCGTGCCCCACCCAGACTGATCAGAGCCTTGCAGGGCTCATGGGGATGACCGAGAGGCCACCAAGCTGCCCTTTCCTGCTTGGGGAGTCCAGACCCTTGTACAGAGCACCTAGCGGGTGTGGGAAAGTCCTCTGTTAGGGCCTAGGTAGGTCGCAGGGGCCTTGGGGCCTCTACTTGTTGCCTAACATTTGGGCCTGAGTTTCTTCAGCTACAAAATGAGGAGACCGAGTTCTCGTCCTGAAGCCTGGATGGACCAGAGAGTAATGCGTGTCAGGCCCCCAGCGCAGGGCTGGGTATGAAGTGGTTGTTTGATAAATGGCAGGACGACTGCTCAGTTGAGACCCCTGGAGGCAGAAGGGGCTGCACAAGCTTTTGGTTTCCTCCCACCCTTTGCGCTGGCCTTGACAGTGGCCTCTGGGGAGCAGGGGCAACCCAGCCCACCTTTGAGGGTGGGGGCAGAGAGGAAACACAGATCCTGTGACATGAACAACTCTTGTGTTCTATAGAATTTACAATGCAGCAGGGTAAGTTCTCTGACTTGTGCTGGGCAATTTTAGCACTCAAGCTTCAGGACAAAACCTGTTTTGCTGAGTCGTGTTGAAAGCAGGGGTCTGGTTGGCTCTTGGGGCAGGAAGAGGGGGTGGTGGCCACTCCAGGTGCCACGTGGCCTTTGCTTCCGAGGTGTTTTCCTTATGGGCAAAGTAAGGGATGGGACCTGGTTGGGGAAGCGGGGTGGAGGTCTGGCCTCCTGCTGATCTTCCCTGGTCTGGGCGGTGGGAGAGTCGGGGGCCTGCCAAAGGCCCCCCACTCCCTCCCCATGGGGGTCTCCCAAAGGCCAGCGTCCTCCTCCAGGCCCTTCCCGCACCCAGCTTCGCTTCTATGGCTCATGGTCATCTCTCCTTCCTTCCATTTCTCTCTCCATCTTTTAAAGAAAACTTTCACTAAAAAAATTATACAGTAAAACTTACGCTAAAAATTATCATCCAGTAAAATCTATGCTTTGTACAAGTGTGGACTAAGTAACCACTACACAATTGGGATCCTGAACAGTTCCATCACCCACAAAGATCCCTGCCCCCACCTGTAACCCCTGTTCTCCATCACCATAGTTTTGTCTTTCGAGAATGTCATATAAATGGAATCAAACAACGTGTGACCTTTTGAGATGAGCTCCTTTCACTCAGCATAATGCTTTTGAACCCGCCTAAATCGTTACATTTGAAGTGAGTGTCTTGTAGTCAGCGTATAGTTGAGCTGGGTTTTGTTTTGTTTTTTAAATCTATTCTGACATTATCTTCTATCATTTTTGGTGATAGGTTTGGATTTCAATTAGTAATTGCTCTAGGCATCACCTAACTTTCACAATCACTTTTGTTTTTTTTATTTTTTCATCTTTTTAAAGATTTTATTTTTCCTTTTTCTCCCCAAAGCCCCCGGTACGTAGTTGTATATTTTAGTTGTGGGTCCTTCTAATTGTGGCATGTGGGATGCTGCCTCAGCATGGCTTGATGAGTGGTGCCATGTCCACGCCCAGGATCCGAACTGGTGAAACCCTGGGCCGTGGAAGCAGAGCGCGTGAACTTAACTACTTGGCCAGGGGCCGGCCCCCACAATCACTTTTAGAATCAGTCTCTTACCAGTTCAGTTGGAATGTAGGCAGCCTACCCTCCCCACCGTATGCTGTCAGTGTCACATATATTACATCTCCATACATTGATCACCCCGTCAGATAGTGTTACAATTTTTGCCTTCAACTGTCAAACATTTTAAAGAACTCAAGAGGAGAAGAATAATGTTGATATTTACCTGGATATTTACCATTCCTCTTGTCCTTCCTTCATTCCTGAGGTCTCACATTTCCTTCTGGTACCATTGCTCTTCTGTCTGGAGAACTTCCTTTGGCAATTCTTTGAGAAGAAGTCTGCTGGCAACACATCCTCTACTTTCCTTCATTTGAGAAAGGCCATTTCCCTTCATTTCTTTCTTTTTTTTTTTTTTTAAAGATTGGCCCTGAGCTAACATCTGTTACCAAACTTCTTTTTCTTTTCTTCTTCCCAAAGTCCCCTATTACGTAGTTGTGTATTCTAGTTGTAGGTCCTTCTAGTTCTGCTTTATGGGATGCTGCCTCAGCGTGGCTTGTTGAGCAGTGCCAAGTCTGTGCCCGGGATCCGAACTGGCGAAACCCTAGGCCACCGAAGCAGAGCATGTGAACTTAACTGCTCCACCATGGGGCTGGCCCTCTCCATTTCTGAAGGATATTTTCACTGATATAGATGGAGTTCTGGATTAGCAGTTCTTTCCCCTCCACACTTTAAAGATGTTGGGCCACTTCCTTCCAGCTCCAGTTTCTGATGAGGGATCTCCAGTCACTCAAATCATTGCTCCCAGTAGATAATGTGTCTTTTTCTGTGGCTGCTTTTGAGATTTTTTTCCCCTTTGTATTAAGGTTTTAGCAGTGTGATTATGATGTGACTGAATATGAGTTTCCTTGGGTTTATCCTGTTTGGGTTTTGATGACCTTCTTGAATCTGTAGATTTATATCTTTTACCAAACTTGGGGTGTTTTCAGCCATTATTTCTTCAATTTTTTTTTCAGTATCTCATTCCTCTCCATTGTGGGATGACAAGGACACGAATGATAGACTTTTTGGTGTCATCTCACTCTTCCCTCAGGCTGTTAATTTTTCTCCAATATCTTTTTCTCTATGTTTAGATTAGATAATTTTATTGACTTATTTTCATGTTTCCTGACATGTGTCTTCTCCATTCTTCTCTTGGACCCAGTCACTGAATTGTTTTTTTAATTGAGATCATGATAGTTTACAAAACTGAAATTTCAGTTGTACATTATTATTTGTCTGTCACCATATAAGTACTCCCCTTCACTCTTTGTGCCCACCCCTCAACCCCCCTTTCCCCTGGTAACCACTGAACTGCTCTCTTTCTCCGTGTATTTGTTTATCTTCCACATATGAGTGAAATCATATGATGTTTGTCTTTCTCTGTCTGGCTAATTTCGATTAACATAATACCCTCAAGGTCCATCCATGTTTTCAAAAATGGGATGATTTTATCTTTTTTTATGCCTAAGTAGTATTCCATTATGTATCTATATATATATCATATCTTCTTTATCCAATCAATCATCAGTTGATGGGTACTTGAGTTGATTCCACGTCTTGGTTATTATGAATCATGCTGCAGTGAACAAAGGGGTGCATAAGTCACTTTGTATTGATTTCAAGTTCTTTGGATAAATACCCAGTAGTGCGATAGCTGGGTCGTATGGTATTTCTATTTTTACTTTTTTGAGGAATCTCCATACTGTTTTCCATAGTGGCTGCACCAGTTTGCATTCTCACCAGCAGTGTATGAAGGTTCCTTTTTCTCCAACATTTGTTATTTTTGTCTTGGTGTTTATACCCGTTCTCACAGGTATAAGGTGATATCTTAGTGTACTTTTGATTTGCGTTTCCCTGATGATTAGTGATGTGGAACATCTTTTCATGTGACTGTTGGCCATCTGTATATCTTCTTTGGAGAAATGTCTGTTCATATCCTCTGCCCACTTTTTTATTTGGTTGTTTGTTTTATTGTTGTTGAGTTATGCGAATTCTTTATATAGTTTGGAGATTAACCCTTTGTTGGCTATATGATTTTCAAAATTTTCTCCTAATTGCTGGGTTGTCTTTTGTTTGGTCCTGGTTTCCTTTGCCTTGCAGAAGCTCTTCAGTCTGATGAAGTCCCACTTGTTTTTCTTTTGTTTCCCTTGTCTGAGTAGATATGGTGTTCAAAAAGATCCTTTTAAGACTGATGTCAAAGAGTGTACTGCCTATATTTTCTCCTAGAAGTTTTATGGTTTCGGGTCTTACCTTCAAGTCTTTGATCTATTTTGAGTTTATTTTTGTGTATGGTGAAAGACAGTAGTCTACTTTCATCCTTTTGCTTGTGGCCGTTCAGTTTTCCTGACACCATTTATTGAAGAGACTTTCCTTTCACCATTGTACATTCTTAGCACCTTTGTTGAAGATTACCTGTCTATAGATGTGTGGTTTTATTTCTGGGCTTTCAATTCTCTTCCTTTGACCTGTGTCTGTTTTTGTACCAGTACCATGCTGTTTTGATTGTTATAGCTTTGTAGTATATTTTGAATTCAGGGGTTGTGATGCCTCCAGCTTTGTTTTTTGTTCTCAGGATTGCTTTGGCTATTCGAGGTCTTTTGTTGCCCCATATGAATTTTAGGATTCTTTGTTCTATTTCTGTAAAGAATGTCATTGGGATTCTGATAGGGATTACATTGAATCTGTAGATTGCTTTAGGTAGTTACGGACATTTTAACTATGTTTATTCTTCCACTCCATGTGCATGGAATGTCTTTCCATTTCTTTCTGTCTTCATCTATTTCTTTCAGTGATGCCTTATAGTTTTCATTGTATAAGTCTTTTACCTCCTTGGTTAAATTTATTCCTAAATATTTTATTTTTTTGTTGCTATTAAAAATGGGATTGTAGCCTTGACTTCTCTTTCTGTTAGTTCCTTATTAGAGTATAGAAATGCAACTGATTTTTGTAAGTTGACTTTGTACTCTGCAACTTTGCCGTAGTTGTTGATTATTTCGAATAGTTTTCTGATGGATTCTTTAGGATTTTCTATATAGAGAGTCATGTTGTCTATAAACAGCGAGTTTCACTTCTTCATTGCCTATTTGGATTCCTTTTCTTTCTTTTTCTTGCCTACTTGCTCTGGCCAAAACCTCCAGTACTATGTTGAATAGGAGTGGTGAGAGTGGGCACGCTTGTCTTGTTCCTGTTCTCTGTGGGGTGGCTTTCAGTTTTTGCCCATTGAATGTGATGTTGGCTGTGGGTGTGTCATATATGGCCTTTATGGTGAGGTATTTTCCTTCTGTACCCATTTTATTGAGAGTTTTTATCATAAATAGATGCTGCGTATTCTCAAGTGCTTTCTCTGCATCTATTGAGATGATCATATGGCTCTTCTTCCTCATTTTGTTAATGTCCACCCACTGAATTTTTAAGTTCAATTATTGTACTTTTAGTTCCAAAATTTCCATTTTATTCTTCTTTAGATCATCTGCTTGCTGAGATTTTCTGTTTTTCCAATTGTCTTAAGAATGTTTGTGAGTACTTGTTGAAGCATTTTTATAACAGCTGCTTTCAAGTCTTTGCCAGCTAATTCCAGCATCTGTCATCTTGGCATTGGTGTCTGTTGACTGTCTTTTCCCACGAGAGTTGAGATTTTCCTGGTTCTCCATATGCTAAGACTTTTGCGTTACATCCTAGGCGTTTCGGATATTACGTTACGAGGTTCTGAGTTTAAATCTGATGGAGGACGTTCATATTTTGCTTCAGCACCACCCCCCCCACCTGGTTTGGTTCAGGCTGCAGGTTCCAACCCACCTTCTGTGACGTGTGGTTCCAAGGTTAGTTCAGATCTCAAAGCCTGTTTTTTTGCAATGCTGTTAGATCTGTCCCAGGTGTGCCAGCCAGTGGTCAATTGTGGGATCTGGCAGCTGGTCTGTGAGTTTAGTTCTCTAAGTTTTCAGCGTGACAGGGTCAGAGCCTTGCATCTCCAGCTTGGGGCTGAGCCCAGGAGTTCATAAATAGCCCTGTGTATCATTTTCTCGATCTTTCCAGTACTTTCCGCTTCTCTGGTGATCCCCCTTTCTGTCCTCCAGCCGGGAAGCTGGGGCTTTGGTTACCCTGTTCTGCTGCATGCTTCCATGACCGCGTCCAGGGCCACCGTGTGGGGAGACAGAGAAAGCAAAGAGCGACAGTGTTTTCCCAGCCTTTTGCAATCACAGCTCCACAGTGTGGAGAACAAGCTTCTCCTTCCTCAGAATTTTGACTCTGCAGGTTCCTGTAACTGCTGCCATCCCGTTGTCACAGGATTGCTTGTAGGCTTGGGCACGAGAGAAAGGAACAAAGGAAAAACCAGAAATGGAGTTTCTGCATTCTCTGAGCATTGGATCTTCCGTTTCCACTCCTTGAGTCAGAACTAGAGGGCTTTTCTCAGACTCCTGCCTGTCTACACCCCAGCGATCCCTGTAGGGTTTCCATTGAGTTCAGGCTGGAGGGAAAAAAACGGTAAACTCACTGCTGCTTCAAGGTCTGATCTTCTTCCCTGATCTGCCTGCTGTCGTTGACTTGGCAGAGGCCTCAACCCGCTGCTCCATGCCTTCTGCTGGGTCTCATAGCCACATTCAGTGGGCGAGACGGAGTGGGGTGAGTCTACGCCATCCTACCCATAACCAGCTCTCTTCTCTCCATCGTTAGGATTGTAATACCTTGGGGCTGGATTTCCCGGTGGGAATAAAAAGGTCAGCGGTCAAGGGGAAATGGACAGTAACTAGTGCAGAGACAGGGGGGCCCATGGGTGGCTGAGCCCAGAGATGGGAGTCTCATGGGAGCCAGGTTGGGGTGGTGGGTGAGGAGCCTCTAGGCCGGGTCCCAGCTTCCACCCTCATCCCCTGACCATTCCGGGGTAAAGCAGTGGTCTCATCCTTGGCCAGGGGGCCTGGATCCCCTGTCTGTTTCGCTGCTTGCCCCCTGCTATTGCCGTGCTCCTGGGGCTTTCTGGGCCTGTGGAGGAGGGGGGTCCCAGCATTGATCTGCACAACCAACTGAAAAAGATTGTTTTTAAAATAAATATGTAGCCCTATCACGGGAAGTTTGGAAAATAAAGGAAAAAATACCATCCCTAGTCTGTCTCGCCAGCCTGTGGTAACCTCTGTTAGCATTTGGCAATATCTTCTTTTATTTTTTTCCCACTCTTGTGAAATAGTTGATATATACAAGAGTGTGTGTGTGTGTATACACACAGTATGAAAGTTATAAAGCATAATAATAATAAACACTGTATACCCACTGCCTCCTTAAATAGAACATTAACCATAATTGTCAGCGCTGTCTTTCTGTCCCTTCCCAATCTCATTCTTCATTTTCTTTTCACATGAACTTTTATGTTGTTATAGTCAGAGCATACATCCAATTTTGAACCTGGTTTTTGTGCTGCCTATGACTTGGCAGGGCTCAGTCAAGTGCACTTGGGACTCAGGCCCTTGGGAGGCCTTTGGGAGGGACTGAAGCCCCAGGCCTCAATCTGAGTGAGGATGGAGCCGTCTTTGGGGCCAGCTCTGCCTCCCAGAAGCTGTCTGATGCTGCTGCCTGTCTGTCTGGGGGCGATGGGGGCCGCTGGGTAGCCTCTGGGGCTGGGAGGTTGTCCTGGGCCAGCCACCTTCCTGGGCCAGCGCCGGGCTGTCCTCGCTCACCCTCCCGCCCTGCCCAGGAGAAGGAGCGGCAGCGCCTGGAGAACCTGCGGCGGAAGGAGGAGGCAGAGCAGCTTCGCCGGCAGAAGGTGGAGGAGGACAAGCGGCGGCGGCTGGAGGAGGTGAAGCTGTAAGTGGCCTGGCTCCCAGTCCCCGGCCTGCCCCGGCCTCGGCTGGGCTCCTCACGACCACCCTGTGCCCACAGGAAGCGTGAGGAGCGCCTGCGCAAGGTGCTGCAAGCTCGGGAGCGGGTGGAGCAGATGCAGGAGGAGAAGAAGAAGCAGATTGAACAGAAGTTTGCTCAGTTCGACGAGAAGTCTGAGAAGGTGCGAGCCTTGGGCTGGCGGGTGGCCAAGCTTCGGAGTGGGCTATACACGCTGGGCCCAAGCGTGTCAGACTTGGTGGCCCCAGGGTTAGGACTGGACCCCTCTGGAAATCCTGGGTTTGCTGTCCTGAACCCCTCTCCTGTCTGTCCCATGGGCCCTGGAGTCTGTTCTGAGCCAGGCGGAGGGTGGACGGCCTCTGCTGTGGGCTGAGTGGCAGCCCTATGCGAGTGGGTGGTCTGACGCTCCTGGGTAGTCTGATGCTCCGGGCAGGACTGGCTTCGGGTACCCCTTCCCCTGGGGTGTGGGGAGCAAGCCTGGTTCGCAGGGGCAGAGTCCTGGGCCTCACTCTGTAGAGTTGAGTAAGGAGGCTGCTCCAGCGGGCACATATGGGTGGGCTCTGCAGGCCAAGGAGGAGCGGCTGGCCGAGGAGAAGGCCAAGAAAAAGGCAGCAGCCAAGAAGATGGAGGAGGTGGAGGCACGCAGGAAGCAGGAGGAGGAGGCGCGGAGGCTGAGGTGGCTGCAACAGGTATGAGTGCAGGTGGGCAGAGGGGCTTGGGCATCAAGGAAGAGCAGGAGAAGGACAGACACTCCCTCGGCCCCCTGAGGACCGCTGGGCACGCCCACTCTGTGGGGTTGATCCTGGTGGATCTTGTTGCTTCAGGCCCAGGGGAGGTTCAGTGCACGCCTTGGAGATGGGGTTGGAGACAGTAACCCGCCCCCTGTTTTCTGTAGAGGTGGCAGTTTGAGGGTTAAATGCGTGGTCTCTGGAACCAGACTTCCAGTCTCATTCTACCATTTATTAGCTGTGTGACTCTGGGCAGGTTACTTGACCTCTCTGTGCTTTGGTTCCTCCAGGTAGCCCTGGTATATACTTGATAGGGTTGTTGTGAGGGTTGAATGTTCTGCCTATTAGAGTCGGGACCTACCTCTTCCTGGGAATTGTCAGTCTTAGGACCGTAGGGGACACAAATCTGGCATTAGGGGTTATCATACTAATGGCTAAGATTTATTGAGTTTTTACTACATGCCAGGCACTGTTCTAAGTGTTATTTGTATAAACTCAACAACTTCATGAAGGGTAGGTATTACTCTTGTTCTCGTTTTATCGATGGGGAAACCGGGGCCAGAGACCTTAAGCAGCTTGCCCAGTGTCACACAGCTTGTGAGTCTGGCTTGAGAGTCTATACCCATAAACACTAAATATGGTGCAGCAAAATAAGTTGTCAGAAGATGCCTTCTTGGGCCGGTGGTGGTGATTCTGTTTGGAGCCTCACTGGGGGGAGTCCCTCAGCTCAGCCCCTGCCGTTCTCGGATGCCAGAGGAGTCTGGGCTGCCGGGTGGAAGCAGGCCCTCCGGCCAGCCTCGCCTCCCTCCCTCCCCGACCTCCCTCCTTCCTCTCTCGCCCACGCCTGGCCTGAGGGCCCTGCCCTTTGCTCTCGGTTTGCAGGAGGAGGAAGAGCGGCGGCACCAGGAGCTGCTGCAGAAGAAGAAGGAGGAGGAGCAGGAGCGGCTGCGGAAGGCGGCCGAGGCCAAGAGGCTGGCGGAGCAGCGCGAGCAGGAGCGGCAGAGGGAGCTGGAGCGGCAGAGGGAGCTGGAGCGGCAGAGGGAGCTGGAGCGGCAGAGGGAGCTGGAGCGGCAGAGGGAGCAGGAGCGGCAGAAGGAGCAGGAGCGGCTCCAGGCCGAGAGGTGAGGGAGCCCTGGCTGGCCAGGCTGGTGGGCCAACCCGCTATCATCCCACCTGTCCTCCTGCGCCTGGATGAGAGACAGGTGTGGCCGTCACCTTCGCTTGGGGGTTTGTAAAAGAAGAACAGACTTTTTTCTTGGCTCCAAGCCCAGAGGCCCACAGCAGGCAGACCATCCAAATAAGGCGCGTAGGCTACTGGAGATGCATGGAGTGGTCCGTGGGGTCTCTCGGGGCTTTGTTGGTTCTGCCTCCAGCCAGGTGTGTGACCCCTTTGGTTCACTTTTCCTCAGCTGACACAAGGGGGGCTCCTAGGCTCCATATTTCTCTCCGTGATCCCTGTGGGCGTCTGGCAGGGAGTTCTTCGTGGCCATACGCTGTGGTGCAGTGCAGGGCCTCCAGCATCCACGGCCCCGCCCACTAAACATGCCTCCTCTGGTGGTGACGACTCGGGTTGCCCCCCACCAACATTTCCTGACTGTCCCCTGTTGGGAACCACGGCAGATGAGCCCTGAGGCTTCCAGCTCTTGGATGCAGTGGTCTCTGCGCAATAGGCAAGAATTCCCCATCTAGTTCCACAGGCATTTCTCCGGGGGCTCCTGTGTGACTGGTTGTGCTGGCGTCTGGGGATGCCATCGAGGCTGAGCCACAGTCACTGTTGGCCGGGAGACACGTGGGATGATGCGCCTGTGTTGACATGTGGATGTACCCAAACCCCCGCCCAGCGGCTGCCTCTCTCCTGCCTCCACCTCCTGGAAAGCACTAGGCAGCACTTTTCCCTGTGTCCATCTTTGTGGTGGTTGCGGGCCCAATGGAGAAGTGGGGAGTCACAGCCAGAGGGCTGGGCTGCATCAGGGCTGTCTCCTGGTGCTCATTGATTGACGCAAAGGGGTCCTTGGGCCTGTGGGCAGGGTCGGAGAGAGGAGCCTGGGAGATGGACAGAGTGTGGGTAGGTGGCAGCTGATGTGGTTTTAGAATTGGATGTGTGCTGGGCAGTGCCAGAGGCCTCAAGGGGTGACGATGTGATGGTCATAATAGTTGGCAGCTTTGGCGGGTACTGAGCTACACGCTTTGCACACATTTCCTTGTTTAATCCTCGCTTGACGGCTCCTGTGGTATAGGAACCAGCAGCTCCACTTCCCAAAGGGGACAATAGGTTCAGAGAGGTTGAATGACCTGTTTAAAGTCACGAGCTAGTCAGTGGAGGTGGCTCCAGAGCCCATGAACAGCCCTCCCCTGCTTCACGCCAGGCTTGGAGCTGAGCGTCTGCCCTGCGGGTTGGGACGATTGGCGGTGACTCCGTGAACTCATGTAATTCTCACGGTGACTCTGGGGGAAGGCATCGTGATCTCCATTGTACAGATCAGACTGAGGCTCAGAGACCTCAGTTGTGTGGAAGAGTGGGGGCCAAATTTGGTGGACTCCAAAGCTGAGTGCTCCTTACACCCTCGGGTGTGCCCTCTCCCAGCCCTTCGGGCACAAGTGCAGCGGCTGGCTCTTAGCTGGTGTGCCCATTTCTGCCGTCCCGTCTTCTACAGAATGTGCTGGTGGGCCTGGCTTCCCTGGCAGGGATGGGAATAGGGCCAGGGCTCGCTCCCTGCCCTGACAGGCTCTTGCTCCGTCCTCAGGGAGCTGCAGGAGAGGGAGAAGGCCCTGCGACTCCAGAAGGAGCGGCTGCAGAGGGAACTGGAGGAAAAGAAGAAAAAGGTAAAGGGAGCCGGGCCGGGGGCTCGCACGGGGTCTGCGCTGAGCTTCGAGCTGGGGAGGCCTGACCTGGTGCAGGAGCTGCCTTGATGCGTGGGGTTGGCGTGGGGGAAGGGAGAGCACACACAGGCTTGCTAACACCCCTGCTGGCCTCTGGGTCCCAGGAGGAGCAGCAGCGCCTGGCTGAGCAGCGGCTGCAGGAGGAGCAGCAGAAGAAAGCCAGGGAGGCTGCGGCGGCCAGCAAAAGCCTGAACGTGACCGTGGACGTGCAGGTGAGACGCGGGCACTGGAGCCGGGAGGCCGCCCAGTACCGATTGTTCTCTTCCCAGTAGCTGGAGGCACAGGGTGTGTGTGTGTGTATACATATGACTATATATGTTATAAGAAAAGAAAGGATTCAGTTGGCCCAGTTGTTTTTACTATTTTTGATACATATATTCTTTCTTATCCTAAAAGTAGAATTTGTTTAAAAAACAAACCTAAACTTTATAAGAGTGTAGAGTAATAGAAAGTTACTCTCAGAGGAAAACTCTAAATCTGGTGTATATCTTTCTATATTTTTACACATGTAAACATTTTATACACACACCTAGTTTTAAATGGGCACAGACTACACATACAGTCTTGATCTGTTTGGGCTGCTGTAACAAACTACCCTGGGCTGGGTGGCTTACACAACGTTTGTCAATCACATTTCTGGAGGCTGGAAGTCAAGGTTAAGGTGCTGGCATATTCAGTGTCTGTTGAGAGCCCTCCTCCTGGACATAGATGTCCATGTGTCCTCACATGTCGGAACAGGAGAGGGAGCTCCTGGGGTCTCTTTTTCTGAGGCCACTAATTCTGTTCACGAGGGCTCCACCCCCATGACCTAAGCACCTCCCAAAGGCTTCACCTCCACGTTTTGGTGGGATTCAAACATTTAGTGCATAATACATACGATTTGGCAGCTTGGTTTTTTTCTTCCCTTTTTTTTCTTTCATTTAGTATATTGTAGACATCTGTCTATTTCAGCACTTGTAAATCTCTTATTTTTGATGGCTGTGTACCAGCTAGTTGCACCAGAATTCCTTTAGCCAGCCCCTGTCGGTGAGCATTTAGACTATTTCCATTTTAATGCTGCTACAGAGTGTAGCACAGTCACGTGCTGCTCAACGACGGGGCACGTTCTGAGAAATGGTGGTCAGGCGATTTCGTCGTTGTGCGAACATCCTACAGTGCACTGACACAAACCTGGGTGGTGTAGCCTACTACACACCTCGGCTGTGTGGTGCTCGTCTTATGGGACCACCATCACATATGTGGTCTGTCATTGACCGAAGTGTTATGCAGTGCATGGCTGCGTGAGGAAGGGTTTTCTTTGCAGCATAGCTTAAGATGTTGAAAGCGTCGGGGTGAGCTGAATGTTCCTCTATAATGGATGTTTACAATTACAATCATGGAGTACCCACAGGGAAACCCGGGAGCTGTTCAAGAGTGACACACTGACCTAGAAGAAGGTTTGCAACTTACTTTAAGATGAAAAAGGAAGATACAGAGTTGCGTATGTGGTGTGACTTTTTTAAATTAAAAAGTGACCCATGAGCTGTTTTGTTTTTCCTTTGAAATGAGGGAGGCGACCAGAGCCCCAGCGTCTTCAGTGGTGAGAGATGGGGAGTGCAGGGAAGGGGGAGCTGACAGCCATGTCATCTTTTCCAGTCTCCAGCTTGCACCTCATATCAAATGACTCCACAAGGGCACAGGGCTCCCCCCAAGATCAACCCGGATAACTACGGGATGGATCTGAATAGTGATGACTCCACTGATGACGAGGCTCATCCCCGGAAGCCTATCCCCACCTGGGCCAGAGGTAAGCAGGGCCCAGAGCTCCCCAGGACACCTGGGTCCTCACTTGTGACTTCTTGGGCCTTGGAGGGAGTGGCCCAGCTGCTGCAGGTCTCAGGGGCTGTCGTGCCTGTGGGCTGGCAGCTTGATGCGCTGGCTCAAGAAAGCAGCATCGTGCCTCGGGATGCGCCCAGGGAAGGATGGGCACCCTGTGGCCAGGGAGCTCGTCTGAAGACCAGATCTATAAGGTTGGGCACCTTTGTTCAATACAACAAATGTATTAATTTTCAGCTGGCCACGGGCGGGCATGGTGTTGGGTGTCACGGCTGGGGCTCTGGGCCCCTCCTTGGAGTCCTGCCCAGCAGGACCCAAATAAGCAGCCTAGGGTGGGAACAGAGCCAAGAGTGGTAACAGGGTTCAGGCAGCCATTAAGAGCTGGAGCTGGGGATTCCAGCCAGTGGGGAGGCAGGAAAGTCTGGGGCCTGGGTGGGGGCACTTGAGCAGGATTTGTCCCTGGAGTTTACCATTCGAACAGGAGTATTGGGTAGGCATGACCGAGCTGCCTCAGGCCTGGGTGCAAGGCCTGCCGGAGTGGAGTGGGGGCCAGTGCATACAGTGGGTGCTTCACAGAGTTTACTGAGCTGGGGGCCAGGGTGGGGTGCAAGCTCACTCCCCAGAGGGAAGGGCCCAGAACCCCACAGGGGCTCAGCTCTCCACAGAAGACAACTTGCTTTCGTGAGTTTCTCTTCATTTGAACCCCACAGTAACTGGAATCTGAATTAGTCTCCTTAACTGCAGTCATCAAGTCATTCGGGAGGTGGCAGCCGGCAGGGGTCAGCATGGCCAGGGAGCCCCGTGGCCGGCAAAGCCACCTAATCATAGTCGACCTTTGCCAGCCTGCTTAAACTCTGTTTTCTCATCTGTGAAATGGGGTGATAATAGGACCCAGCTGAGAAGGGTTATTGAGGAGGAAGTGAGTTAGTGTAGGAAGGCTTGGTGCAGAACAAGTGCTGGGTACTCCTTCTGCCTCCTGATCCCCCAGGGTCCTCCTCAGCCTCACTGGCAGAGCTTCCCCCCCCCCCCCCCCACAGCCCAGAATCCCCCTCAGCCTGCTCCCTGGTCTGTGGGCTGATGAGGTAAATAGCTCACCAAGCAGTTGAAGCTTCAGTTCTCAAGCTAGACTTGTCTTCACACCCCAGCTCTGCCAGTTACTAGCTTTATAAAGTGGGGAGAATAAAGGACGTGCCTCCCAGGTGGTTGTGGTGATGAGGTCCTGTGGCGAGGGCTCAGCCGAGTGCCTGGCCCATTTGAGCTCCTGATGACCTGTGTTCAGGCTGTGCTGCCAAAGGATGGCAGTAGGAACGTGCAGTAAGAGCACTGTCAGTGTTTGGTGCTGGGCTGGGAGGTGGAGGGCTCTGAGAGGGGCTGATATGGCAGGAGGTGGAGTATGCTGGGGTAGAGAGGGTGGTAAGGGCTCCGTGGGTGGTGCTGGCGGATGGGGAGGCTCATGGAGAGCCCCAAGGCCATGACCGGGCCCTCTGTTCCCCTCCAGGCACCCAGCTCAGCCAGGCCATCATCCACCAGTACTACAACCCCCCGAACCTTCTGGAGCTCTTTGGAACCATTCTCCCGCTGGACTTGGAAGACATCTTCAAGAAGAGCAAGCCCCGCTACCACAAGCGCACCAGCTCCGCCGTCTGGAACTCACCGCCCCTGCATGGCAGCAGGGGCCCCAGCAGCCTGGCCTACAGCCTGAAGAGGCACTGAGGCGGGCCCATGAGCCTTCTTGGCAGTCTCAGCCCCTGTCTGTCTGTCTGTCCGTCTCTCTGTTGGTCTGGTGTCCTCCTGCCTGGTCTTCTATCTCCAAGGGTTTGGTCATGTGTATATAAATATCCTCTGTGTGCTGCAGTGGGTAGTGGCCCAGGCCTGTTTGGAGGCTGCGTTTGGTGGGGTTTTGGGGAAGAACCAGGCCCAGCCCCGTCTGGCCCACAGGTGGCACTCTGTAAATAGATTGTTATAATTCAGCTGAATTTTAGCCTCTAGTGTTTGAGAGCTAGGTTAATAAAGTCTATTCCTTCAAGCCTGCTGTGGGTATCGTGAAGTCTGGGGCCTCAGCAGAATGCCGCGGACCCTGGCCCTGCAGCCGTGTGTCTCCGGCCCCTGCGTGGGCTGGAGGACCAAGGCACTGTTCCGTCTCTTGGATGTGCTTCAAGGTCACCTGGGTTCCACCGCCAGAGATGATGTCGTGGTGATTCTGATGCCATCCCTGGACAGCCCTGAGAAACACGTCAGTTCCTTTCCCGATGGGGCAGGTGAAGATACTTCCTTTCCTCCGGGAGCTCCCTGTTTGTAAAGGGGGCTTGTTCAGTGGGAAAGACCTGGGGTTGAGGTCAGGAGAACTGGGCTCTTGGCACAGCTCTGCCACTTAAGACAGTCCCTCAGTCCCTCCGAGCCTCAGGCTCCGCCTTTGCTGCACGGATCGTGAAAGGACTTGGAAACGAGTATGTGCTGCTGAAGGGGGAGGTCTGATTAGAAAGGAGATGTCTCTAGAAACTACCTTGGGACCAGTGCTTGCAAGCAGTCGAGTTATTTCTCCAACAAAACCAGGCAGCTGCTAATTAAATGCTTAGTGCCAGTGGAAGCTGGCCCTGGCCCTGGTCATGCCTGATAGCTGCCAGCTGTGTTGTAAATCTGTGATGGCCCTCTCCTTCTCATTTGCTGCTCCAGCCCCTGAAACAGGGGTTGGCAAACTGTGGCCTGTGGACCAAATCAAGCCACAGTCAGTTTTTGTCAAGTTTTATTGGAACCCACCCAATAGAAACAAATGCCTGTTGTCTCTGGCTGCTCTGCTGAGGGCAAAGCTAAGTAGTTGCAACAGAGGCCTCATGGCCCACCAAGCTGAAAATACTTACTATGACCCTTTACAGAAAGTTTAGTGACCCCTGCTTTAGGACTGAATAAAGGCTAAATACAACAGTGTTTTAAAAAATGGGGAAACAGTGACACACACAACAGGCTGAAATCTAGAGGATTTCACCCATGCAAAGAAAAGTGTTTTACGGTTCATTCAACTGTGGAGCACAATTCAAATTTATCCCATACGTTCTCTGACGGGAAACTATTGTGTTGAGTCAACTGGTGAGTGTCTTTGCCTAAAGCCACAATGTCAAGATATTACCTGTAAGCATATTTATGTAGTGTGTTGGAGAAGAAGTTGTTATTCAGCAACAGGTAGTCAGAGTTGTTCTGCATCTTCATCAGCACTTGGTATTGTCAGCATTTCTAATTTTAGCCATTCTAATTGATGTGTCGTGAAATCTCATTGTGTTTTTTTTTTTGAAGATTTTATTTTTTCCTTTTTTCTCCCCAAAGCCCCCCAGTACATAGTTGTATATTCTTCGTTGTGGGTCCTTCTAGTTGTGGCATGTGGGACGCTGCCTCAGCGTGGTTTGATGAGCGGTGCCATGTCCACGCCCAGGATTCGAACCAACGAAACACTGGGCCGCCTGCAGCAGAGCGCGAACTTCACCACTCAGCCACGGGGCCAGCCCCAGTCTCATTGTGATTTTAATTTACGTTTCCCTAATGGTGGAGGACGGTGAACATCTGTTTGTGTACTCATTTGCCATCTCTGTGTCTTTGGTGAAGTGTCTGTTCAAGTCTTTTGTTTATTTTTAAATCGGCTTGTTTGTTTTCCTACTGTTTGATGGATACAAATCCCTTGTCAGACATGTACTTTGCAATATTTTCTCCTGGTTTGCAGCTTGCCTCTTCATTCACTTAACAGTGTTTTTCTTAGAGCAAAAATTTTAATTTTGGTGAAGTCCAGTTTATCAATTCTTTTCTTTTATGGATCATGCTTTTTGGTGTCATGTCTAAGAAATCTTTGTCTAGCCTTGGGTCTTGAAGATGTTTTTCCTATATTTTCTTCTAAATATTTTACAGTTTTACAAATTACAGTTAGATTTATGATCTATTTTGAGTTAATTTTGTTTAAAGTGTGAGGTTTATATTTTTTGTTTACTTGTTTTTGGGGGCAATATGGATGGATGTCCAGTTGTTCCAGGACCATTTTCACAGTCAGAAATTGAAATTAAGAAACAATGCAATTTATTATAATGTCCAAAATTATCACAGTCCTAGGAATAAATTTGACAAAAGACGTGAAGGCGCTGTACAGCAAAATCTGTACAACATTGCTGAGAGAAATGAAGTTAATGAAGACGCGGATGGGATATGTGCAGTGTTCCTGGAGTGGAAACTTAATTTTCTTAAGATGTCTGTTTCCTCCCAATGGATCTATATGCAATGCAATTGCAACCAATGTCCAAATAGACTTTTTTGGGTAGAAGTGTGTGAAAAATCTGGTTTCAAAGTTTAACTGCAAAGGATCTACAGTAGCTAAAACAACTTTGAAAAATAAGAATAAATTTGGAGCGGCTACTCTACGTAACTCCAAGACTTATTACAGAGCTACAGCAGTGAGGACAGTCTGGTATTGGAGTTGAGACAGACAGACAGACCCATGGAACCATATAGAGTCCAGAAACGGAGCTGTGTCTACACGGCCACTTGGTTTTTGACACAGATGGAAAGGCAATTCAGTGCAGGAAGGGTAATTTTTTTGATAAATCGTCTTGGAACAAGTGGATATATTAAAAACTCTCTGATCCTTCCTCACACCATACATCAGATTCATTCACGGTGGATCATAATCCTAAAAAAAAAAGCTGAAAATATAAAACGCTTAGAAGAAAACAGGACAAAATCTTAGAGTCTCTGTGTTTGGCACAGATTTCTCACACACGACACAAAAAGTAGGAATTATAAAAGAAAAAGTCAATCAAAATTTAAAATGTTTTGCTCTTTAAAGTCACTGTTACTCAGCATCTTCCGCCTTTTCTCCCGGCCGAGAGTGGGGTGGTACAGATAACCTATCCTCCCCTATTCCCGGGAAGAGAACTGGGAATGACCTGCACCACCTGGTTGGCGTGAAGATGAAGGAAACAGGCTCGTCTAGGCTCTCTCTCTCTTTGGTGGGACCCATCCATGAATGCCAACCCCACCTCCTTGCCTACCTGACACTCTTCCTCTTTTCAGGCCTCAGCTAGTTACCTGCCCCACAAGGCTTCCCTGTCTCCCTCAGGGAGACTAAGGCATGGCTTCTTTCAGGTGCCATCTGGGCTTGTGCTGCAGTGAGCCGGGGGCCAAGGGCATTGCCTTCAACTTAGTCTGCTGAGCAACAGTGCATGCTGGGTAAGCTCAGCTTGGGCAAGACCCATGCCGCCTCTGCTCCATCTGGGCTTCCATGATGCACTTTCCTCCAGAAGGTTTAGGAAAGAAGGGGGAGCAGGTGTGAGAAGGGAAGCCGGCTGTAACCTGTATTTTCAAAAGTTTGTAAATTCTACCCAGATCTCAGGTTACTGTCCTGTCTGAGCCACTTGGAGCTCAACTCTGAGGTTCCCTTAGACATCTGTAGCACCGGGCAGCAGCACCTAGAACATAGAAGCTGAGTTCTCCGAGGCCTGAGGCACCTGCTTTGTATTCCCTACTGAGGAATACAATCTTAGTTGCCTCCAACCAGCAAAGTAGAAAATAACTTAACGTGGCCAATCCCAACCAAATCCCAACTTTCTCAATCAAGGCAATCTGCCCTGCATGCAAAAAGGAGGACGGGAAGTCATTTTCTTGTAATGTGGAGTTTTTAAAATACTCACACCTTCCTTGATTTTGTGCTTGCCTTGATTGCAATTTACTAAGCCTGAAAAAGCAGACATGAAGGCTGACACTTTCATTCAGATTTACTTGCCTAAGTCCGTCAGCCTTTAATCTCATTTGCCCACAGACACACACACACCTGCCTACATTGCTTTGCTCTTTAAATATACCCCATTCCTCTGCTCTTAAGATACAGGAAAGTTATTATATCATAATGATTTCAGGATAACAATTCTAGGATCACATGTCAAGGAGGAGAAGGCGATAGCCCAGGGGTGTGATGACAGTTCTTTGCATCTGTGTGCTGTCCCTGCGGCTCTGCCTCTGGCCTGGAGGGACCAGAGGGGCTGGGGAGCCTGTCCCAGAGCATCAGAGCAGGGGAACTTGAGCATATTTGTGTCTGAACTGTGATTTGAGACTAACAGAGGCAGGGCCCTCTGAGGGCTCCTGTCACGCTTGCCCCTGGATTCTGCAACAGAACGAGTACGAGCTTATCTCCTGTGGGGCTCCTGTAACTGCTTGAACTCAGAAACCTCACGGAGGTGCTGGGAGGGGCAGAAAGGACCGGAAGGGTGCCGTCGGCACCATAGGAATGGCAGGGAAACACACCAGCTTAGAAGCTCCTGCCCCAGGTCGCTTGTCCTGATGTTGTTTGCATGTTTACGATCCCACTGGACTAAATTGAGAGCAGGCTGTGTGGCTGAGAGAGAGAGGCTGAGACTGAGAGATTTGAGATGATTGATGCAGGCAATTTATAAGCTCAGGGAGTGATGGTAGCTTCATCTGGTCAGCGTCTTATCACAGATCCCCTAAGGGCTAGAAAGGACCCGACTTAATAGCCTCTTGGGCAGCCCTGGCTTGATCTGGGTGACCACCACATTCCCTGGAGGGACAACTTGTGTGGCCCCCAAACCTCTCCCTCTTACCCAATGCCTCTTATTATCCTCAACCACCATGCCACCCTCTTCCACCCACAGCCCCCTGCCCTCGCTGGGTCCACCTCTACAGCATCCATCTCTAGGAGACCCCAGTAGGGAGGAGCCTCACCATGAAGGAAATTGCAGTGTTTGTACTGAGAGGAGCCAAGAAAAGGTAGCGGTGAGGTGGGTCCAGATGAAGATGGTGGCGCTCCTGGGAGCAGGAGTGTGTTCCCGCTTGGGGGACCCGAGGGGCTCTGGTGGGAAGAGCATTCCCTGTTGCCCTGCCATCCTCAGGACCAGGTGCCGCTGGCCCTTTAACAGTTTTGCGTCATGTTTTGCTGAAACAGATTGAGAAGAGCGACTCAGGCAGAGAACACCGCACAGCAAAAAAACTCTATGTCAGGGCCAAGGACGTGGGGTTTGTCATCCAGCCCCATCTAACTGCTTCCTGGGGAACGGTTTGGGAGTATGGATAATAACTGTCAATTACAAAGCACCTACTGTGTGTGCGGCGCTGTGCAAGCTGTTTGTTCCTCAATCACATCTGCTCTCCGAGTGGAGGGGACGGGTATTATTTTCATCTTCATTTCAAGCTTATGGAAAGTGAGACTCAAAAAGTTAAAGTCAACTGCCCAAGGTCATGAAGAGCGTATAATCAGGTAGGAATCTCTGACTCCAGAGGTCTTGCTCTAAGTCACTCTGCTGCAACGCCTGTCCAGACATGAGGAATGTCAGAGGATTCCGTCCATTGCCTCTTGTTGGCTGAAGGTACCCAGACTTTTCTGACATCACCGGGGACCACCCACTCCTTGCTTTGGCCATGTTGGGCCCTCGCCCCAGGCTGCTGTGGCTCACCCAGAGTTTCCGACTCCCCCTGGCTGCAGGGCACGGCGTCTGGTATCACTGATGGAGCTGGATGGATGACAAATCCTAGAAGTGCGGGAAGACTTCCTGGGCTGAATTTTGACTAATGGGAACCTGGAGGTAGGAGGGAGCTGGGCAGATGAATTCTGCCACCTTCCTCTCTCCCGCTGGGGACTCTGAGGCATAGTTTCTCCTCACAACCCATCTGGAGAAGTTCCACTTGCCGAGCAAACTGCTAAGTCTCTTCGTGGTTCCTTGTGGATTTGGGGCCAGTGCAGTACCTACCACTGCACATTTGCCTCTTATCTTTGGCTCACTCCCATATTTCATGGTTCCTAGTAGGCCAGGGGAGATCTAGTGGTGAGGTTGGGGCAAGCAGGTGTATATGGCATGGATGCTCTAGGATTTGGTAGAGAGAGAGTGACAAAAGAAGTTGCAGAGTCTATCAGGGCCAAATACAGATTTATATTATTTTAACTTTTTTTCTAAGTGACTTCATGCCACCAGAGGACATCTGGGGGCTCCTGTGACTTTGGTGGTTGGGATCTCCATTGGTCAGGGGAAGAAGCTAATGGTCAGATTCTCACACCTGAGCACCAGTTGCATGTTGATGATGTGTGGTGAAGATGACGTGTTCATCTTTGGTTCTCTGGACCAGTCCCCTCTGGGGTTGTCCTGCCCAGCCCTGAGCCCTGAGTCAAGATGTTGCTGTGAGAAAGGAGAGGAGAGGGGTAGGGAGAGATGGCTTACCACCATGTCGGCTAGCTCTACATTCTGCTCAGCCGGAGGGCATCCACCTCGTCTTTGAACATCTTCAGGAGCCACAAAATTATTGAGGACTCAAAAGAGTCAGCAAATGAGCTCTCAAAGAAAGCTTTTATATACTCACCCAACTCTGCACACAGAGGCTGGAGGAAAAGAGTTAGGCCCATTCATCATGATGGCAACAGGGCCATCACACCTTGTTAAGGGAACAGCGCACACATGGCATGACCCCACCTGTGCAGCAAGATGCCAGTGTACGGATGCCGTGTGTGGATGGATGGGAAAAAACTCAATGTTATGAGTCTGGCAAGTCAACTCTGACTATGTCTGGGTGACTTCCATTGTCTTCCATAGGCTTTTCCTTATTTTTCAAAATTTCTAAAGAATGGTATCTCCGTGACACAGTGCCTTGCCTAACCCCTTTAATTTGTCCCTAAAAACCCTGCCCATTAAGTGAAATGTTACATGAAAAACCATCTCCATTACTTTTAATGGGAAAACTTATGATGCATTTCATTACAATTCAACATTCCTGAATTATTTTCACAGATAGAAAAATAGTGAATGGAACAATGAAAAGAAGTTTATATATGTAATACATGACAGTTTGAAAGCGAAAATACAGTTTATACATAAAGGTATTATAATAAAGGCATGTTGTACTCATTTTTGTTGTTATTTCCACAAAATTTTCTTCACCAACTTCACAGTCCTTTTGAGGCTGTCAACAAAAATCTCTGGAATACAAGAACTTAGGAATTTGGGAAAGCTTTAGTGCTCATACAGTTTGCAAACTGGAGACATGCAGCCCTTGGCAGCAAACCAAACTACCTCGGGGAGAACAAAGGAATGGGGCTGTCTTTATAGAAAAAATTCCCTCCCAGGTTCCCACTCAGGTCCACTTATGCAAATGAGAGATGCGAGCCTGGTTAGCCCTGATTGGTTGGCACATCACAGTTTTATTGGTTAGGTCCAGGTGCTGGTGGGGACTTTGGTAAAATCAGGAGCTTTGGCAGAATCAAAAGCTTAAGAGTGTGTTCTGTGGGTTTTTGGAGATCAGAGTATGTGATTGCATCGTGGTCTCATCATGGCCGCTTGACTCCATTTTGTTTGTAGGTCTTGGTTAGCCACACACAGTCCATCTTGTTCTTAGGGGTCTTTTTGTAAATTTCATTTTATGCCACAGGGCTCGTGATTATCTTGTACCCAAATGAGACTTAAAAATTATAGTACCTTAACGATAAAGATATGTATCTATTTTTATATCTACTACGTCTGTATCTGTATCTGTGTCTGTGCCTGCCTCTACCTCAGTATCTACATACAGTTGCTCTGACATACCTATTTCTCTAGGGCCATATCCCTGTACTGAGGCATCTGAGGAGTTTTGTGTGGTCTCCGGGCCTTCTGGACAGACATTGTCCTACTGGCCACTGGTCACTGGACCTATGACATCAGGAGGCTGGTGGTCACTCCTCTTTCCTCTGTGGAAGCCTTTCTGGGAGGGAAGATCCTGTTCAGAGGGACGTTGGCCGAGTGCGGAAGCCTGATGCACATCCAAGGCTCAGAGCAGAGCTCATCCATGCAGGAACGTGTCCACGGTGTGCTCAGAGGGCCTGTCCTGCCTCAGCCTGGCTGTCAACCTGCAGGATGGCATTTCCCTCTTTGACCCCTGGGTTCCTCATTTGCTATGTTGTTGTGAGCACACTCATCCTGCCAACCTTATAGGAGAACCAGGCCAGATGCTATATGCCAGTGGTTCCCAAACTCTGCTGCCCAGTGGCACCCCAGAATACCTGGGGGTGCAGCCTGGGCCTAGGAGCTTTAAAAGCTTCCCAGGGGATTCTAGTTTGGAAACCACCAATGTATGTAGAAGCAAGCGTGTTTTAATTATAAAGCATGACAAAAATCATCAAGAATAATATTATTAACAGCTCCATTTACTAAAAATTTAAGATGTGCTGGGCAATTATGATGAACACTTCACCTGCATGATTCACATTCACCCTCTCCCAGCCGTGCAGGGCAGTCTTCTCCATTTTACAGAGCAGGAACTGGAGGCTTAGGGACAAAAATCACACAGCAAATAGAGGGTGTATTCATGTTCCAGTTCTGGTCTCTGTCCCCAGAGCCCAGACACAGGGTTACTGTTTGGTCTTCTGACCCCTTCTATAATGATATTGGGGATTTCTTTTATTGAATAGAGACAGGCCTCATCAGGATGCCTCAAGAATTTGTTTGAGAGGTCAGATGGAGCTGTGAAAGTCCAAGTGACCGCGTTCCAGCTGCAGCAGACGTCTGACCGTGGAGGACACTCCGCAGAGGTGAAGAGTCCCAGCACAAGGATCAGGAAAGCCAAGGTTACCTTCACAGCTGAGCTGGTGGTGGGCAGTGTTAAAGGCCAGAGCAGGGAGTCCCCGGTGCCTGCTGCTTGTATCCCGGCAGCCCCGCCTGCCGGGATCTCACCTGACACAACCCTCCCTGGTCCTGCTGGGAGCCAGGGCATGCCCTGGGGACAGGGAGCACAAAGGCAAGTTCCAGGGTGCCAGGGGGTGCTCCATCCTGCCGCAGGTTTCAGTGGGGATACAGAGGTGGGGCTGGCCAGTCCTACCCCGGGTCAAGGCCGGCTCTGGGGAGCTACTTGAAGGATGCACGGGAGTTTGTCAGGTGGGTGAGGTGGGGAGCAGCATGTGTGTACACAGGGGCTCCAGCCTGCACGGTGAGGAGGAGGAATGGCTGGGAAACTTGTTTAGGTGAAGGATACAGGAATGGTTCTTTGCCCCTGAAGCAACCCCTGCGGGCTTGATCTGTAGAATGGGGATAAGAATTGATCCCTCCCAGTGAGAAATAAGTGAGATCCCAAGTCACCATGCTTCGTACAGAGCTCGGCGTCAAGGAGTCTGCCCATTGAATGCTTGTGGGTGTGTAACTGTGACGATCTGAGGAGCAGGGGCTCAGGCTTTCTGGGGTTTGGGCACCTCCAGGTTCTCAGGAGGGCTGTCCACACATAGTGGACAATTGTCAATTTTGGCTGCTCAGCATCTGGACCCTTCCTGTTTGGTGGGAGTCTGAAGACAGGGGGGAGGCAGGGCCCCACCTCCCATTGTGGAGCTGAGAGGGGCCAGAGTCACCCTTCCAGCTCTCTGGCATAGAGCACTTGGACATGTGGTACGCCAGGTTTGCCAATGGCGTGCTCTTGTCCAAGACTTTCAATTTTGAGGGAATGACAAGAACATTCCAGAGCAGTCATGAGTAGTGAACGTGGGGACAGGGAGCACAAAGGCAACTTCCAGGGTGCCAGGGGGTGCTGTGGGAATCCAGTGCCCGTGGACTCCAGTGGTGTGGCCGTGAGCATCTGATGGTGCCAGCACCAGGGGCACATCCTAAGAGGACGGCTCCTGTGCCGGATCCCAGCTTTCCCAGCCTTGCGTGTTCTGGGTGTTGTAAAGCGAGTGCTCCCTCCTCTTCATGATTTCCCTCTTTCTTTCTTTTTTTTTGCTGAGGAAGTTTCCCCCGGAGCTAACATCTGTTTCCAACATTCCTCCTTTTATTGCTTGAGGAAGATTCGCCCTGAGCGAACATCTGTGCCAATCTTCCTCTATTTTATGTGTGGTGGCTGCCACAGCACGGCCCTGACGAGTGGTGCACATCCCTGTCCAGGAACTGAACCCAGGCTGCTGAACTGAACTTAACCACCAGGCAACACGGCTGGCCCCTCTTTCTATTTAAACAGATTTTTGGGGATACAAATCACATACCACACAATTCACCCGTTTAAATTGTGCAATTCAGTGGCTTTTAGTCTATACACGATATTGTGCAACCATCACCACTATCTAGTTTTAGAACATTTTCATCACCCCACAAAGCTATCTCACACCCATGAAGCAGTCACTCTCAATTTCTCTCTCTCATCAGGCTCTGGAAACCACGAATTTGCCTTCTGGCTGTATGAATTTGCCTATTCTAAACATTTCATATAAGTAGAATCATACAATAAGTGGCCTCTTGGGTCCAACTTCTTTCACTTAGCATGATGTTTTCAAGGTTCATGCATGACATAGCATGTATCAGTATTTCAGTTTTTTAGTGGACAAATAATATTCCATTGTATGGATATACCATATTTTTAATCTGTTCATCAGTTGATGGACAGTTGGGTTGTTTCCACTTTGGGGCTGTTATGAATAGTGCTGCTATGAAGGTTCATGTACAAGTTTTTGTGTGGACATGTGTTTTCAATTCTCTTCTGTTCAATTCATATGTCTTCAATTCAAATCCAGGAGTGGAATTGCTGGGTTGTAATGGTCACTCTATTTTTAACCTTTTGGGGAACTACCAGACTTTCCCAAAGTGGTTGCACCATCTTACATTCCAGCCAGCAATGTATGAGGGTTCCCGTTTCTCCATATCCTGAGCAATGCTTGATATTTTCTGTCTCTTTGATTAGAGCCATCCTAAGTTTTGTGAGCGGAATCTCATTGTGGTTTTGATTTGCATTTCCTTGATGACTAATGATGTTGATCATCTTTTCACGAGTTTTTTTTCCATTAGCATGTCAACTTTGGAGAAATGTCTGTTCAGATATTTTGCTCATTTTCTAGTTGGGATATTTGCCTTTTTATTATTGCGTTGGAACAGTTCCTTACATCATCGTGATGTCTTGAACACTCTCCTATCCTTCCAATTTCTCTCTTTTTGGTCTACATTAGCTAGAGTTGATTTCTCTTCTGTGTAATCAAGTCTCCTGACCAGTATATCAGGTATGAAGAAAGGTCTGTAAATATCACGTAATCCCCTTGAGGGATATTAAGGTTATTTCTGGCTGTCAACAAACACCTACCTCCTGTGCACAGAGCAGTCTGGTTTGGTTCTGCCGCCAGGGCATCAAGGATAGGATTCTGGCCTCACCTTTCCTTGCTATAAAATATTGCTTCCCCTGGCATCACAAGTTCAGTGTGTGAGACTAGGAAACACTTTAGAATGGAGCCTTTATCTTTGGTTACTGTCTGAAGCTGGTGGTGGTGGAAGCTCCCCTGACTATCGAGGGCACTGGCTGTCCTAGCATCTCGGGCCTGCAGACTTGCTGACGGTGACAATTTATGTCCACTTCCCAGCAAGTCTCATCCTTCTCCCTTTGACTAGGGGGAAACTGAATCCAAACACTGTCTCATATCAGGCTCATCAGAGAGAAAACTTGAGGGCCTGATGTAGGCGGGGGATGCCTCTGCCCACCCACAGGAGGACCACGGACTTGGGAACAGATGAGGCTCAGGAATGGAGGGATGGCATCAGGATGCACCCCTTCTTTGAAATGCTGCCATCCTGTGAGGGGCACAAAATGAGAGGAACGCAGGTGAGCCCTGACAAGAGGAAATGTGCTGTGAATCAGCCTGAGCTCCTCAAGGCAAAAAGACCTCCTGAGGATGCTGGGGAACATTGACCAACCTGGGCCCAGAATGCACAGAAGTCCAGTCTACCAGGAATGGAGACCAGGAGCTCCAGGTGGTCAACATCCATGACAGCGCTGGGTGTTAAGGCTGAACCGATGATGGGGATGGAGGCTGCAGGTCAAATTCCCGCCCTGGGAGAGAGCAGCCCAGGGTGTGAGATGGATTGAACTTGCAGTCAGCTGGGAGTTACTATCAGCTGTTCTGGATGGAAAGCTGGGATGGCAGAGGCAGGGAAATGAAGATGGACTGGCAGGAGCCAATGTGTCTGGAGATGGATCTTTCTGGAGAGGTCCTTGAGTCTGGCAGACCTGGTTAGTCACATGACTCCAAACCATCTTGTGCAACCTTGACGTGAAGGTCCCAGGACTGGTGTCAGGATTCCACAGATTGTGGGCTGCACGTATGGACTTGTGTCCCTCTGGGCTTCAATTTCTCCATCTGAAAGACAAGTAACTTACGGTGAGGTGTCGGATTCTAACTTGCTAATTCTCAAACATTTGGTCTCAGGACTCGGTTTATATTCTTAAAATTTATTGTGGACCCCAAGGGTTTTTACGTGGATTATGGTTATCAATATTTACCACATTAGAGATTAAACTATTTACTTATTAGTTCACTAAAAAGCAAGTTAACCATTATATGTTAACATAGAAACATCTTTATGAAAACTAATATATTTTCCAAAAAAAATAGTAAGAAAGATGACATTGCTTTATACTTTTTCAAATCTTTTAAATTTCTGACTTCATGATGGACAGCTGGATGCTTAGGTTTTTAGCTGTTTAGTTGATGATTTTCTTGGCTTTAAACAAAATGTTAATGTTTATTTGGAGAACTGAACGAGGTTTCACTGCACTTCAGAGCCTGATTATAGAAACAATGGCTTAGAGGTTAGATAAAAAAACTGACACGCGTTTGAGAGGATGACAACCACAACCTGGAAAAAAATTACGGTCTTCACTTTGGGTGTCCAAAAAATTGATTGTCCCTAGGACATTTTTATCAGTGGATAGTTCAGAGCTTTCTGTTAGAATCCAACCATTTATTAAAGTTAAGTTTATCATGTGAGAAGGCATTCACATTGTCCATAAGGTATCTAGAGATATTCATTATTTCTGCAATTAGCTACAGCCAAAATCTGCTGTCTTACTAACTACCATGCCTGCTTCCAGATGCTTACCTTTTGGTCTTTTGACCACTCAACAGGTGGGTAGGTGTTTACCTTTAAAGATGAGAAAAATGGAGGAACAGCACACTGACAAGTCAGACAAACAAACAAAAAAAGACCAACCCATCTTTTCTATTAGGATTGGTGATTAATAGTGTATGGAATTGAATGAAACTTGACTATATTCTGCTGCAGAGGAAGCAGATGATCTGTTCCAAGACTGGTCATGAGCAAATGCAGAAAGGGTGTAGAATCAATGAATCTTCAAGCAAAAGCCAACACGATTTTATTAATAAGGTGTCAGCGTAGATCTCCCTAAACTTTTTAACTCACCACACAAGTTTGATCCTGTCAATCCACTCAGTGGAAATCACCAGTGTCGCCTCTGCCTTCAAAGTGGCTTTCCTCAACCCATGTTGCTTGGCTTTGCAACATCCTGTCCCATGTCTTCCTGGGAACTGGCAAAAGCTCGAAGGGGAAGATGCTGCAGAATGTTATGCTCGTTTCTCTGAAGCTCCTCTTTTTCTAGAATCTTAACCCTTCAAGTTCATACTGCCACAGGTTTAAAACATCTGATTTTTAATTTTATCTAGATTTTCTCCTTGTCCTTGGAGGAAATGTTGGTCTCATACAAGCTATATCATCATAAACAGAAGTTTGTAGGACTTTTTTAATCTGACGCTTGATGTCTGTCATAATTTTGGAATTTTCTCATGGATTATCACTTTGAATATTTATTATCCCATTATTTCACTTATTTCATTAGTGGATTCTAATTATTCATATTTAGATCTTTTAAATTTATCATACCGCAAGGAGTGGCACAATCAGATCAACCCATGGGACTGGCATATGATAGGAAATGTCCAGTGAGATTTTCTTAAACTGAGCACAACAAGGTTTGAGCCCCCAGGTGACACCATTTCACGTAGAATCTGGGATCTCCCTGAACACTAGCAATATAACATTGGCCACTAGGAGGAGCCTTTAAGTTCCATTCCTGGATGCAATGATCAATGACTGAAAGGAAATGAAAGTTTCACTTGGATTTCTTAGTTCAAAACAAGTGACCAGCTCTTCTCTTCTTGGCAAAAGAGGGCTCTGTATGATCATGCGAGGTGTATTCAATGACTGTCTCTTCAGATTTCACACCCATGGAGCAGGAGATGAGAAACTGAGGGCAACATGGCTGATGAAATTATGAAATTATGAAAAGATGAAATTATGAAAAATGAAAATTAGTTAAGGGTTGACTATTGAGGGTGGAGGTAATGGAGGGGACAGATAAATGATCCTGTTGGTGGTGTGTGGTAGGAAAAGGAAGGAAGATTTGGAGGGTGAAGCTAGAGAGGAAGTGAAGATGGCTCAGAAGGGCTTAATCCGGAGAGGAATGAGACTGTCTGGATTTATGGTTTCTGTTAAAGGGATAGCCTGAATCAGGCACAGGGCTGTCTTACGTATTATTTAGTTCCTGTAATTTTCTTGTAAAGAAAGAGTAGTCTCTGTTTCCTGAAACTTAGAAAGATTACATTAATCTCCCAAGCTGACACAGTCCATATAGCCCAGAGTTGGAAGATGAGCTCCACCTCTCAAATCCTTGATGGTGCTGATCGGTCTCCCTGCCTCTCCCCCATCAATTCTGGGAAGGCATCCGGATACCCAAGTAGTGGTGTCATACAGACGACAAATTCAAATCTAGAGTATGCAATGCTGGGCTCGTGTTCTCCCTTAACGGATACTGGGACTATTTCCTTGCTGTCCCTACCCCTCCTTTCCCTGGAATTACCTTTATCTTTCCCTCTATCATAAAATATGGGAAATTAGGGTTTCTCAGTGCAGAAACAAATGTCAAAAGGAGTTTTAGAGGGAGTTATATTTGATTAAAAAAAAAAACACTTCCGTTCACCACCACAAGTCCATGATCATCCCGGTTATCTGTCAGTTAAAGCACTTGACCACAATGGAGATGGAACACGTCACCTGAGATTGGATCTCTGCCCACCTTCTTTTGAAATCTCCACAAATAACAAAAAAGATATTCAAATAATAACAAAAGAACAAAGCAGTAAACTTAACAACATGGTGAGAGAAAGAAAGTGACCACCTTTAATTAGAAGTGATGA
The DNA here is from genome assembly GCF_021613505.1 of Equus quagga. NCBI lineage: Eukaryota > Metazoa > Chordata > Mammalia > Perissodactyla > Equidae > Equus > Equus quagga. The sequence continues at coordinate 10,086,953 of NC_060283.1, read as the reverse complement.
AGATCATCTGGTAGATAGGGGGCAGATAGAATGAAATCGACTGAGAAATAAATCCAGAGGAAATTGCAGTCCAAGCCTGTGCTGGAGAAAACTCCTTCAGAGCGAGGAGCGTTTTGTACAAACGAGGAATCGAGGTTTAGGGCAGGACTTGAATAATTATTAAAGCTGAAAATAGGAAAAGGTGAGAATAGACACACATAACCAGACTGGACAGCTACCTCACCCCGATTCCCTGTCTTTGCTCAACATGTGGTGTTTCCCCATAGAAGACAGAAGTAAAAAGTTCTACAACTCATTTTCTTTAGGTACATTAAGTGCAAGGTCAGCTGATGAGGCTCAAATGATACCTCACAAAATATTATGTAGTATCAATTATCAAATGAGCTATAGATTAGTGAACTTTCTGAAGTGTAGGTAATGGTGCTGATCACATGCTTTTGAGACATCAGAGTATCTGGGCAGAAAATGTAAAATATGGGAGCTTTACAGTTTTTTGACACTTGAACTTTTTCTCTAACTGGCAGTCAATGTGACCAGTAGTCCTGTCCATGAGGGGGCTTTCTCTTCCCTTTGTAGTTCTGCAAGTTACACATTTTCATTCATATAATCGTTTTAGCTATAAATAGTCTTTTTCAGTGTTTACCAGTTAGTATCCAATTAAGGAAATAGAAAACATTCTAGGTATATTGAACAGGGAGAATTTTTTTCCTTTTTACTATTTATTTCTGCTTTATTGAGATGTAATCGACATATAGCATTGTGTAAGATGTACAACATGATATTTGATATATGTATATATTGTAAAATGATTTATAATAGAGTTAAAGTCTCGATCGCCTCACATAATTAGGCTTTTTTTGGTAGTGAGAACGTTTAAGATTTATCATCTTAGCAACGTTCAAGTATCTATACTGTAGTCACCGCGTTGCACATTGGATCCCCAGACCTTATTGATTTTATAACCATAAGTTTGTACCCTTTGACCAACACAACCTATTTCCCCCACGTCTTAGCTCCTGGCAGCTACCATCCTACTTTCAAAGAGGGAGAATTTCATCCAGAAATTGGTAATAAAGGGGTTTGAAGAGCCGGAGAAGCAAAATGAATGAATGAATGAATGACTGAATAAATAAATAAATAAAGGAAATACAAAGGATGCCCACTGATGAAAATTGCTGGAAGACATTACCGCCCCTAGAACTGGAAGAGAGAAGGAAAAATGGTGTTTCCAAGACGCGTGACTGCAGGGGAAGCTGAGGCTGCTGTTGCTGAAACCAAGATGCCTGAGCAAGAACCCAGGAGTCTGTATGTGACAACCTCCACTACAGACACCGCTGTTGCTGAGCTGTCGTGGGCACTATACACACTGCTGCCACGACCACCGCAAGAGGTGATGTCAAAGCTGAGAATCATGACCTCTGCCCTCTTCCCACCTTCAGGCTCCCATTGGAGAACCTAGCAAGAGGCCACTGGCAACAGAGTCTGGGATATAAACTCATAGGCCTTCAGTTCTAGCAATAAAGAGATGAGTAGGGCAAAGCAACTCTGGATCTAAGACAATATAGACCCTCTCTGGCACAGAGATTGTAATCCACAGGGTCTTCTTATTTTCAGCCAGTTGGAGGCCATTTATCTGATCCTTAGAAGAGTTAATAGCTGGTAGTTTGTTGCCCACAACATGATAAACAAACTTAAATAGCTAAATAAATAAACAGTTTTGAAAATCCTACCGTGAAAATCTGCTAATCAGCTTCCTGGTCCATCTCACACGTCTTGAGGTTATTTGGTCTCCTCCACGCTGTTCTTCCAGAATTCAAAAACAAGAACCTGTTGTTGATGCCATCAGGTAAGTTCTTTCCTTCTAGGCCATCTTTAGATGGGGAAATCTGTTTATTTTCACCATCCTAAGTAGAACCTGAACTACCAGTTGCCTAACTGTTTGCAGAGGACTCAGACTTCCCATGAGTGGAAGGTACTTTTGATGAGGTTGTAATTTGCTGTTCTCAAGTGTCTTGTTCACACCTGGGGCCAACTTACAATGAGGAGCATGTACTCCCAGGATGCGCCAGCATCCCTGACTGACTGTGGGATGGTCAAGAAGAGTTGTTAGCACCTGCCCTTCATTTCTGCAAGTCAGTTCTCCCTCTGGAATTGCTTTATGTAAAATCAGTCCCCCAGGAATAATGATGTATTGAGGAGAGCCTCACCTTTGTCTGGCAGCCTTCACTCCTGCTGAAAAGGAGCTTGGGATGGAAGGAAAGTCTTTGACATTCAAGTGTCTTCTACTGGTGAAAGAAAATTGCCAGCGTACGACCTGGACATCTCATGGGCCCATGACAGTTTCATATGGACAGAGCCACATGTTTATTTGAATGCAGCCTGATGTTCATTGTGACACTGAGAGAGCTTAAGGTCACACTAGGCTTGTTTATTGTAGTTTTCTTAGTCTTTTTTTGCCACTGGAGTTGTGTCTGACCTTGCCAGAGCTCGGAGTTGGGATGGGATATATGGGTGTAATTTGCTCTTTAAGACTTTGCATACCCATTGGAAAATTTGTCCCATAAATTACGACCTTTAGCCTGAGTCATTGTTGGGTAGAATTTCCCCAAAGAGACTGTAGACTAAAGTAAATAGAGTAACACATCAACAATAAGAGGTTCTGGGTAGAGGTACACAGGTCTGCCTCTAGTGTATACATCATTGCAACATTTCTGTAAGTTTGAAGTTATTTCTAAATACAAAGTTAAAAATTGTATTCCTGAGGCAAAATGTATTGTGATGAACAGAGCTTTTGCCTCCTGAGGCCATCTAGAGAGTGTACATGATAGAGCTGGGTCATGGGAGTACCCATTGATGGGAGATGAAGTCAATTTACACGTGGATGAAGGATCTTCAAACGCTAGGTTGTGTCTCATCTGGTATGTGGACTGGATTTCCGGCATTAAGAGCAGCACAAATAGGGCAGTGCACACAGTGAGGAGATGTTATGGAAAATTCAGGAGCAAACTTGGCATTTCTGATATTTTTCTACCTTCTACTCCCTAGATTATGACACAGAAAAGAGATTTAGACATCACAGGACCATCACTTCATGGCAAGATTTGGTGAACAAAGTAAAAGGAAGAATCTCTGATGCCCAATGGCATCCCTTAGCAGCTCAGAGCTTGTAGCAAACAGTCGGATCATGCATCAGGTGTGTGAGGGTTTCTGGCATGTGGTCTGTAGTAAGTGGTAAGTGGTGTAGATCAGCTCACATATTTCCTTGATGAACCTTAGGGCATAAATCTCATAGGCTCAACTGCGCACAATGGCAAGGAAAGAGGTAATAAATGGCTTTAAGGAATTTATAACGTGAAGTATCTCAGTATTTTTGTACCTGTAGAGATGGTTACAACTTCATATAAAGACTCAATATGCATACACATGTATAAATTTTTGATATTCTTAACTATATGATGCACATATTATTGATAAATGCATCTCTTAATGAGCAGAAAGAGGTCCTTCTTATTTTATATATCCGTGGGTAATATAATGTTTTTGCTCAAATGAGGCAGTTTTACTTCTGTTTCTCATCTTTATAGATGTAAACTCTGAAAATACTTGTCACTCGAATGCGCAGACATGAAAAGAATGAGTTTGTGTCAGCAATATCACTCTAGTCTCTGAAGTCCTTTAAGCTATAGGACTTTTTATATGTCACTGTAATTTATCCCTCAAAATTATTTGTAATGATTTATCATCTCCAGTGATATTAGGGCCTCATTTTATTAAAGCAAAAAATTAGACACAATTCTATAGAAAAAATTTTGTGTGCCATAAATATTACTTCACATTTATTTTTTTGAGTCTAGAGATTTGCACACGTAGAGTCAATGCTGTGGACGTTCTGATGGATGATGTATATGCCTTCTGACTTTGTAAACTGTAACAGGAATGTGTATGAGAGGGGATGTGGAAATGAGAACTAGTTTACCTGATGCATAGATGGTACATGATAATTAAGAATAGGACAATGAAGAAATCTCCCTGCCCTTTGGGAAAGCACCTATCCTTCATTACTGCAAAGACGGAGCCCTATTTGAGCTTTCCCACAATTATTCCTGGGCTTCAATGTCTGCTCTTGCTGGTCTCTCTCCTTACTCCAATGGCATAGCCATTCGTGGGTCTAAGCTGAGAGTTGGGTTTATCAGATTCTTTCCTCCTTTGAGGAAATTGACCTCAAACATTTATCCGCCAACACTATGAGAATGCCAAGAGATCTTGTAGGTTTTTAGCCCTTTAGTTGATGATTTTGCTTGGTTTTAAACAAAATGTTACTTTTTTTTAATTGAGTTCATAATAGTTTGCATCATTGTAAAATTTCAGTTGTACATTATTTCTGTCTGTCACCATACACGTGCTCCCCTTCACCCCCTGTGCCCACGCCCAACCCCCATGCCCTAGTAACCACAGAGCTGTTTTCTTTGTCCATGTGCTTGTTTATATTCCACATATGAATGAAATCATATATTGTTTGTTTTCTCAGTCTGGCTTATTTCGCTTGGCATAATACCCTTCAGGTCCATCCATGTTGTTTCAAATGGGATGATTTTGTCTTTTTTATGGCCAAGTAGTATTCCACTGTATATATATATACCACATCTTCTTTGTCCAATCATCAGTCAATGGACACTTGGATTTCTTCCATGTCTTGGCTATTGTGATTAGTGCTGCAGTGAACATAGAGGTACATATGTTACTTTGTGTTGTTGGGTTTCAAATTGTTTGGGTAGATACCCAGTAGTGGGATAGCTGGGTCATATCTTAGTTCTATTTTCAGTTTTTTGAGGAATCTCCGTGCTATTTTCCATAGTGGCTGCACCAGTTTGCATTCCCACCAGCAGTGTATGAGGGTTCCCTTTTCTCCACACCCTCTCCAGCATTTGTTACTTTTGGTCTTAGTGATTATAGCCAAAATGTTAGTTCTTTTTTGGAGCACTGAACAAGATTTCAGTGCACTTCAGACCTTGATTATGGGAACAATGGCTTAGAAGTTTGACAAAATAACTGGCACGTGTTTGAGAGTATAACAGCCATAATCTGGAAAAGAATTATAGTCTTCACTTTGGGTGCACAAAAAAGTTGGTTGTCCCTGGGAAGTTTTATCAGTGGATAATACAGAGCCTTCTGTTAGAATCTAACCATTTATTAAAGCTACATTTATCATCTGAACAGGCATTCGCATTGTCCATAAAGTATCTGGAGATATTCATTATTCTTACAATTAGCCACAGCCAACATTTTCTATCTTACTAACTACGATGCATGCTTCTAGATGCTAACCTATTGGTCTTTTGACCACTCAACAGGTAGGTAGGTATTCACCTTTGAGATGAGAAAAATGGAAGAACAGCACACTGACAAGTCAGTCAAAACAAAAACAACCCAGAAAACAAAAATAGTCCATCTTTTTTATTAAGATGGGGGATTAACAGTATATGAAATCTAAAAAAACTTGACTATACCAAGCTGCAGAGGAAGCAGATGGTCTGTTTTAAGACCTGGTCATGAGCAAATGCAGAAAGGGCATAGAATCAATGAATCTTCAAGAAGAAGCCAACGCAATTTTACCAATAAGGTGTTAGCACAGATCTCCCTGAACTTTTTAACTCACCACACAAATTTGATCCTGTAAATCTGCTGAGTGGAAATTGCCAATGTCGCCTCTGCCTTCAAAGTAGCTTTCCTCAACCCATGTTGCTTGGCTTTGCAACATCCTGTCCCATGTCTTCCTGGCAACTGGCAAAAGCTTGAAGGGGAAAATGCTGCAGAAAGCTATGCTCATTTCTCTGAAGCTCCTCTTTTTCTACCATCTTGACCCTTCAAGTTCATACTGCCTTTGTTTTCAAACATCTCTAATTTTTAATTTTACCTAGATTGTCTACTTGTTCTTGGAGGAAGTGTTGGTCTCATACAAGCTATGTTATCATAGGCAGAATTGGAAGTTTGTAGGACTTCTTTTATCTGGGTCTTGACGTTTGTCATAATTTTGGAATTTTCTCATGGATTATCACTTCAAATATTCGTTATTCTATTATTTAATTTATTCTCTTTGTAGATTCTAATTATTCATATGTTAGAATGTTCGAATTTATGATAGAGCCAAGAGTGGCACAATCAGGTCAACCCGTGCGACTGGCATATAATAGGAAATGTCCCGTGAGATTTTCTTAAACTGAGCACAACAAGGTTTGAACCCCCAGGTGGCACCATTTCATGTAGAATCTGGGATCTCCCTGAACACTAGCAATATACCATTGGCCACTAGGAGGAGCCTTTAAATTCTATTCCTGGATGCAATGGTCAATGACTGAAAGGAAATGAAAGTTTCACTTGGATTTCTTAGTTCTAAACAAGTGACCAGCTCTTCTCTTCTTGGCAAAAGAAGGCTCTGCATGATCTTGTGCAGTATATTCAATGACTGTCTCTTCAGATTTCACACCCACGGAGCAGGAGATGAGAAATTGAGGGCAATATGGCTGATGAAATTATGAGACACAATCAGAGCAGAGTCTGAGTTAAGGGCTGACTATTGAAGGTGGAGGTAATAGACAGGGCAGATAAATCATCATGGTGGTGCTGTATGGAAGGAAAAGGAAGGAAGATTTGGAGAATGAAGCTAGAGAGGAAGTGAAGATGGCTCAGAAGGGCTTAATTTGGAGAAGAATGAGACTGTCTGGATTTATGGTTCCTCTTAATGGGATAATCTGAACCAGGCACAGGGCTGTCTTACATATATACTATTATTTAATTCCTATAATTTTGTTGTAAAGAAAGGGTAGCCTCTGTGTCCTGAAACTTAGAAAGATTAAACTAATCTCCCAAGCCGACATAGTCCATATAGCCCAGAGTTGGAAGATGAGCTCCACCTCTCAAATCCTTGATGGTTCTCATCGGTCTCCCTGCCTCTTGCCCATCAATCCTGGGAAGGCATCCGGATTCCCAATTAGTGGTGTCATACAGACGACAAATTCACATCTAGAGTATGCAATGGTGGGCTCGTGTTCTCCTTTAAATGATACTGGAACTATTTCGCTGCTGTTTCTACCACTCTCTTTTCCGGAATTATCTTTATCTTTGTAACCACCATCAAATATAGAAAATTAGGGTTTCTCAGTGCAGAAACAAATGTCAAAAGGAGTTTTAGAGGATGTTGTATTTGCTTAAAAAAAAAACTTCCATTCACCACTGCAAGTCCATGATCATCCCGGTTATCTGTCAGTTAAAGCACTTGGACACAACGGAAATCAAACACATCACCTGAGATTGGATCAAGACCTCAGACTGAGCATGAGCTTCATCTCTGCCCACCTTCCTTTGAAATCTACACAAGTAACAAAAGTGGTATTCAAATAAGAGAAGAACAAAGCAGTAAACTCCAGAGCATGGTGAAAGAAAGAAAGTGACAACCTTTGATTAGAAGTGATGAAGGTCATCTGGTAGATAGGGGGCAGATAGAATGAAATCGACTGAGAAATAAATCCAGAGGAAATTGCAGTCCAAGCCTGTGCTGGAGAAAACTCCTTTAGAGCGAGGAGCATTTTGTACAAAGGAGGAATCGAGGTTTAGGGCAGGACTTGAATAATTATTAAAGGTGAAAATAGGGAAAGGTGAGAATAGAAATACATATCCTGAACTGGACAGCTATCTCACTCTATTTCCCTCTGTCTTTGCTCAACATGTGGTGTTTCCCCATAGAATACAGAAGTAAAAAGTTCCACAACTGATTTTCTTTAGGTACATTAAGTGTGAGGTCAGCTGACGAGGCTGAAATGATACAACATCATAAAATATTATGGGATATCAATTATCAAATGAGCCGTAGATTAGCAAACTTTCCAAAGTGTTGGTACTGGTGCCCATCACATGCTTTTGAGATGTCAGAGTATTTGTTCAGAAAATGTACAATATGGGAGCGTTACATTTTTTTGATGCTTGAACATTTTCTCTAACTGGTGGTCAATGTGACTCATAGTCCTGTCCATGAGGGGACTTGTCTCTTCTCTTTGTAATTCTGCAAGTTATGCGTATTCATGCATATGATCATTTTATCTATAAATAGTCTTTTGCAGTGTTTATCAGTTAGTGTCCAGTTAAGGAAGTAGAAAACATTCTAGGTATATTGAACAGGGAGAATTCTCTTTTTTTTGACTTTTTATTATTTATTTCAGCTTTATTGAGATATAATTGACATGTAACATTGTGTAACTTTAGGTGTACAACATAATATTTGATATATGTATATATTGTGAAATAATTTACAATAGAGTTAGTTAAAATCTCCCTCACCTCACATAATTACCTGTTTTCTTGTAATGAGAACATTTAAGATTTATCATCTTAGCAACTTTCAAGTATCTATAGTATAGTCACCATGTTGTACATTGGATCCCCAGATCTTATTCATTTTGTAGCCAGAAGTTTGTAGCCTTTGATCAACATAACCCATTTCCCCTACCTCTTAGCTCCTGGCAACTACCATCCTACTTTCAAACAGGGAGAATTTCATCCAGAAATTGGTAATACGGGGATTTGAAGGGGTGGGGAATCAAAAAAACAGAAAGGAAATCCAAAGGATGTCCATAGGCTGAAAATTGCAGGAAGGCATTACCTCCCTTAGAACTGGAAGAGAAAAGGAAAAATGGTGTTTCCCTGCTCCCATGCCTTCAGGGGAAGCTGAGGCTCTTGTTGAAACCAAACGTCTGAGCAGGAGCCCAGGAGCCCATAGATGACAGTCGCCACTGCAGACACTGCTGTTGCTGGACTGGTGTGAGTACTATACACACTGATGCCACAACCACTACATGAGATGATGTCAAAGCTGAGATTCATGACTTCTGCCCTCTTCCCACCTTCAAACTCTGTTGCAGAACATAACAAGAGGCAACTGGCAAGAGAGTCTGGGATATGTAATCACAGGCCTTCAGTTCTAGCAATAAAGAGATGAGTAGGACAAAGGAACCATGAAACTAAGAAAAACCAGACTTTCTCTGGCACAGTGATTGTAACCTACAGTCTCATATTTCAGTCAGTTGGAGATCATTTGTCTGATCCTTAGAAGAGTTAATAGCTGGTAGTTTCTTGCCCACAACATGGTAAGCAAATAACTTAATAAATAAATAGTCTTGAAAATCAAACAGTGAATATTAGCACATCGGCTTCCTGGTCCATCTCACAAGTCCTGAGGTTATTTGGCCTCCCTCTCATCCATGCAGTTCTTCCAGAATTCATAAACAAGAACCTTCTGTTGATGCCACAGGGTAACTTCTTTCCTCCCTAGGCCATCTTCAGATGGAGAAATCTGTTTATTTTCATCATCCAAAGTAGCACCTGAGTGCCACTTGCACAAGTATTTGCAGAGGATTCAAATCCCCCCTGAGTGGAAGGTATCTTTGATGAGGTAGTGGCTTTCTGTTCCCAAGTGTCTTGCTCATACCTGGGGCCGACATCCAATGAGAAGCATGTACCCCAAGGATGTGCCAGCATCCCTGACTGACTGTGGGATGGTCAAGAAGAGTTGTTAGCACCTGCCCTCAATTTCTGCAAGTCAGTTCTCCCTCTGGAATTGCTTTACGTAAAATCAGTTCCCCAGGGATAAGAGACATATTGAGGAGATCCTCACCTTTGTCTGGCAGCCTTCACTCCTGCAGAAAAGGAGCTTGAGATGGAAGGAGAGTCCTTGATAGTCAAGCGTCCGCTACTGGTGGAAGAAAATTGCCAGGGTGCAACCGGGATATCTCATGGGCACATGAAAATTTCATATGGACAGAGCCCCACAGACATTTGAATGCAACCTGATGTTCATTCTGACACTGAGAGGGCTTTGGTCATGCTAGGTTTGTTCACTGTAGTATTCTTAGTCTTTGTTTTGTAACTGGAGTTGTGTAAGACCTTGCCAGAGCTCTGAAGTTAGGATGGGATATATGGTTGTAATTTTCCCATTAAGACTTTGCATACAAATTGGAAAATTTGTCCCATAAATTAAGACTTTTGGCCTGAGTCATTGTTGAGTAGAATTTCCCCAAAGAGCCTGTAGACTAAAGAAAATGCAGTAACACATCAACAATGAGAGGATCTGAGTAAAGGTACACAGGTCTGCCTCTAGTGTATACATCATTGCAATGTTCCTGTAAGTTTGAAGTTATTTCTAAATATAAAGTTAAAAATTGTATTCCTGAGGCAAAATGTGCTGTGATGAGCAAAGCTTCTACCTCCTTAGGCCATCTAGAGAGTGTACATGATAGAGCTGGGTCATGAGAGTACCCATTGACAGGAGATGATGTATGAAGTCAATTTACATGCAGATGAAGGCTCTTCAAACTCTAGGTTGTGTCTCAGCTGGCATCTGGATTGGATTCCCAGATTTACAAACAACTCAAATAGGACAGTGCACACAACAAGAAACTGTTATGGAAAATTCAGGAGTAAACCTAGCATTTCTGATATTTTTATACCTTATCCTTCCTAGGTTAACACAGAAAAAGAGATTTAGACATCACAGGACCATCACTTCAGGGCAATACTTGTTGAACAAAGTGAAGAGAACAATCTCTGATGCCCAATGGCCTTTTCCATGTCATGGGCCTCCCTCTGCAGCTCAGAGCTTGTAGCAAACAGTCTGATCATGCATCAGGGGTATGAGGGTTGCTGGCAGGTGGTCTGTAGTAACTGCTGAGTGGTGTACATCAGCTCATATGTTTCCTTGATGAAGCTCAGGGCATAAATCTCATAGGCCCAACTGTGTGCAATGGCAAGGGAAGAGGTAATAAATGGCTTTGAGGAGTTTATAACATGAAGTACCTCAGTGTTTTTGGACCTATAGAGATGGTTACAACTTTGGATAAAGACTTGATGTGTGAGTGTGTATGTGTGTATATATATATATATATATTCTTAAATGCATGATGTAAAATGTTATTGATAAATGGACCTCTTAATGAGCAGAAAGAGGTCCTTCTTGATTTTATTTATCCATGGATAATGAAATTTTTTGTGAAAATGAGGCAATTTTATTCATGTTTTTCATCTTTATAGATGTAAATACTGAAAATGCTGCTTACATGAATGTGCAGACATGAAAAGAATGAATTTTCAGCATCGATACCACTCTGGTCTCTGAATTCCTTTGAGCTATAGGCTAAACATGTCATTGTAATTTATGTCTCAAAATTATTTTTAATGATTCATCAGCTCTAGTGAAATTAGGACCTCATATTATTTTACAAAGCAAAAGATTAGAAACCATTGTCTATAGAAGAAATTTTATGTACCATATAATATTACTTTACATTTATTTTTTTTGAGTCTAGAGATTTGCACATGTAGAGTCAAGGCTGCGTAAGGTCTGATGGATGACGTATATGCCTTCTGACTTTGTAAACTGTAACAAGAACGTGTATGAGATGGGATGAGGAGGATGAGGACTAGTGTACCACATGGTACATATATTGCAAAGGTGTATGTGGACATTATCATCCAGAAGTGATGCTTCTAAGTGTTTCTACACAGCATATAAGTGTTAACCAATGATAGACTTAAGCCCTAGAGAATCCCTGGGATTTCAGCCTCAGCCAAAAGGACATGTGTGATCAGTGCATCCTGTGGAGGACACGAGTCCAGAGACCCTGAGTGCGTTGAGGATAAATAATATCTATCCCCACCCACCACCCTCCTATAAACCTGAGATCCAATATTAAGTATTTTGGCAATAATAATTTTAAAATCATAATAACAATCACATAGACGAGACCATAAAACAATAAATTAAGTGAATGAAAGTAATGGTCTCTTCTTAACTGAGAGAAATTGCAGTGGAACCAGAGCCAAATACTGAAGCACACTGTGTTAGTTTAATTGGGATAAATAAACATTTTTCATTGGCAGAGTCAGTTAGACTCACCTTGATATTTGACTTTGGGATTGAGGTAACTTATTTTGTTTAACTTACTACTTATATTTTTTCCCCTTTGTGTTATGTAAGTGTAGTAGCTGGCATTTCCTGCCAGACATTGTGCTGAGCATTTTTCCTGTATTGGTTCATTTATCTTAACAAAAATTCTATCAGCTAGGCACTATTACCACCACTCTTATCTTACAGATGAAGAAACTGAGGCTGAGAGGGTCAGCACCTTGCTGAAGACCAGAGCTGCGCTTGAAACCAGGTAGTCTGGCCCAAAGTCAGGCTCCTCTCTATTACTCAATAAATAATACATCTTAATTTTGAGTCATTCAAACAGTACTTTAGAATTCAAAACAGAGCACAAAAGTATCCTATTAGGTTTCTGATGGGGTAGCATTGAATTTGTAGAATTATTTGTGAAAGGTTGACATCTTTAAATACTTGAACATTTCCTCCAGGAACAAGATGTGTGCCTCTGTTTATTTAGATTCCCTTTCATATCTGTGACTAAAGTTTCATGATTTCGTCCTTTAAATTTTGCATATTTCAATATTATGTAGCTTCTATTATTCCTGTTCTAATGTTATCAGTTTTTCCATGATGTCATGTAATGGTAATAGCTGGTTCCTAGGAAAAGAATCGAGTCTTCTATACTTACTGTATATTCAGTTAACTTTATGAATTCTTATCTGATCTAATAGTTTCTTTCAAAAAATCCTCTTAGACTTTCATGATGGTTGATCAACTCTCTATAAATACTGACTAATGCATTGATTCATTTTTACACAGAATTTATCCTTGTTTGAAGAGAATACTTTTTACAACATGTTGTCCATTTTTTTCTGTAATAGACTTCAGTTTTTAGAGTATTTTTAGGTTCACAGCAAAATTGAACACAAAGTACAGAGAGTTCCCATATACTTCCTCCTCATCCACGTGCACAGCCTCCCCCACCATCAGCATCCCCCATCAGAGTGGTACATTTGTTACAATCAATGACCTGTATTGACACATCATTGTCACTCAAAGTCCATAGTTTACATTCGAGTTCATTCTTGATGTTGTACCTACTATACATTTTGTGACTGCATAATGATGTCTACCCACCATAATAGTCCAGAAGGGTTTCACTGGCCTCAAAATCCTCACAGCTCCTCCTGTTCATCCATTTCCCTCCCCAACCCCTGGCAACGACTGATCTTCTTAACGTCTCCATTGTGTTGCCTTTTCGAGAATATCTGCCGATGCCTCAGAAATCTAGTAGGACCCTAAAGTTCTTAGATATGCTGGAGCTACTCAATAGAAGACGCCTGAGTCCCTGAATGACCACATGTGGTCAGGATGTATCATGGACAGGGCACTGGGAGCCATCTGCTCCAGGTCAATGTAACAGTTTCTGGGAAAGTCGAGCAGAAAGGAGTATGTTATCAATGATATTGTTTTGAAAAACTAACTCATGGTGATAATTAAAAGCAATTGATGTTTATTCCATGTTAGTATCATTTGTCAATGCTCCACAGTTAGTGCATTCCTTCATTGCCTACGCTTGTGGGAACATGCCCACTGCCCCACCCTCAGAGCTCCATAATATCGTGGAGCATCTCCCCTGTTCTGGCTCACCACGTTGGACTGAGATGTAATAATAATAAACCATTACTCTTTAAACATTTAAACATTTCTTTTAATAAAGAAATAAGTAGAAAGGTGGATGCAGAGTATTAGAGGAAAAGGAGACGGAGCCTTGGTCATTGCCGCTGGAAGGGAGACATTATCCAGTCCTATCCCAGGAATGCCATGTGTTCCACAGATGCCCAACAAGATTACCTGGATATCTCCTGTTCATCCTTCAAGCCTCAATCAACTGAAACCTTGTTTAGGACCAAGTTTGACCTTCCTTGACTTATATTAGAAAAGTCACTTTCACTTGCTCCGAGGCCCTCTCCTTGTTGTCTCTGGCATTTACCAGGCCATATGACTAAGGTGAAGAAGGCAGAGAAGGAGGCAGACTCAATTTTGGTATGAAAACACTCAAAAAGGAAGCAGCAGGAAGTTAAATGGCTTGAAAGTTCTGATTGCTTTCACAGTCTTTAATCTAAGGCTTGAGAGTTCATGGAAGATGCTCCAAGGTTGTGCTTAGAGAATTTGAATGGACTAAAGAAACCACCCCAAATCATTGCCACATTTGAACCTCAGCAATGCTTGGACTGAACATCCTCCCCTATTCCCAGTGGGTTTGCCTGGCTGAGAGGGAGACCATTTTATTAAAGACCCTTGTGATTTCTCCCTTTCAAACAAATGGCTCAGTGTTGGTTTAAATCTCATTTATGTTACTAAAGTAGATCTAATTGTAACAAGTTCCTCTCTTTTCACTTCTGTAACTCATCTCTACTCTACACATCTTGAGAGGAGGTCTTGGTATTTTCATCCCTTTCTTTGTTGCTCTGAGTAAGCACAGATTCCATGCTCAATCAATAGTGAATTAATAGAATCAGTTTGCAGAATCAGTTATCCTGGGAGGCATTGGGCAGCTGCATTATCTAACTGGGGATGGTTCATCTCTCTCACTTACTGCTCACTTTTTCTAGAGATTCAATAAAAGCTGGGACTCTGATCCATGCTCCTCCTTTCCAGGGAATGGAGACAAAAGAGGAATGGAATAAGAAATCCCCAGAGTCAGTTTGAGGTCACTTCCAGAGAGGATTCCTGTACATGGGTTCAAGAAACCCAGGAGTTGGTGGAATGAACAGGTCCAGAGGCCCCACAAACAGCTGCAGCCAGCCTGGGTTCACCTGGCTGCAGTTTTGCCCCCTTTCTCAGGAGTCCATGCTGTTCAGTTGCCAGCAGACAATGAGATCAGGTCTTCTTCTGTTTTGAACCTTGCAAAGTCATTGAAGATTGACTGTTACTCCAGAATAGACACTGTCTTCATCTTCATGTCATACCCTTCAAGAAGCCTCCCTGATAGCTCCCTGGTTAGGGGACCATTTTACATACTCCCATAATTCATTAAGCACACTGTTGCTGAGCTGCTGTGGGTAGTATAGACACTGCTTCTACAACCACTGTAAGAAGTGACATCAAAAGTAGTCAGCAATTCCAAAAGTCCTATGCACCACAATGTTCATTGCAGCATTATTTACAATAGCCAAGACATGGAAGCAACCTAAGTGCCCATCAACAGATGAATGGATAAAGAAGATGTGGTATATATATATACAATGGAATACTACTCAGCTGTAAAACAGAACAAAATCATTCCATTCACAACAGCATGGATGGACCTTGAGGGAATTATGTTAAGTGAAATAAGCCAGGGGAAAGGTGAGGTGGGGAGTGGGCACAAAGGGTGAAGTGGTGCACCTACAACATGAGTGACAAACATTAATGTACAATTGAAATTTCACAAGATTGTAACCTATCATTAACTCAACAACAACAAAAAAAGAAGTGACATCAAAAGTGCAAAAAACATAACTCTGTCCTCTTCCCACCTTCCCATCTCCCCTCAGTGCCTTCCATTGCAGAACCCAACAAGTGGGCAGCTGACAAGAGAGTCTGGGATATCTAACCCATAGTCCTTCAGTTCTAGCAACTGAGGGATGAGTAGGGCAAAGCAACTCTGGAACTAAGGAAATATGGACCCTATCCAGCACACAGTGATTTAATCCGCAGAGTCTCAATTTTAGTTTTCACCCTGACGGAGGACATTTGTCTGACCTGTAGAAAAGTCAGTAGCTGGTAAGTCTGTTGCCTACAATGTGATAAACACGACTTAAATAGCATTATAAATGGATCAACTAACCAATACATAAGCTTTCTTGGTCAATACCTGTGTAGTAGGTAATGCCGGGATAAGTAAAAGTCCTATAAGATCTTATGTATTACTCCCAGAGAACATCAGCTCTACAATGAGAGAGATTTGGGGGAAGAAGTTAAAGCTACGTGTACATGAATATGAGATGGTAGTGGGGATTAATGAGCGCCAATAACCACAAGGAACAGGAGGCTTTATTGCCTACATCACTGCAAAGATTGCTCAAGAAGAAAGATCTTTCTGGTTAGTGAAGTATAAGGTTAAGCAAAGTAAACAGTCCTGAGGATCGTACAGTGGGTATCATTTCATCAGCTTTCTGGTCCATTTCACAGATCCTGAGGTTATTTGGCCTCCTCCTCCATGCAGTTCTTCCAAAATTCATACATAAAAACCTACCGTTGATGCCACAGGGTAACTGCTTTCCTTCCGAATCTCTCTTTAGTTGTAGAAATCTGTTTATTTTCATCATCTTAAGTAGCAACTGAGTGCCACCTACCTACGTGTTTTCAGAGGACTCAGATTCCTGCCGAGTGGAAGGTACCTTTGATGAGGCTGTGACTTGCTATCCTCAAATGTCTTGTTCACACATGGGGCCAACTTTCAATGAGAGACATGAACTCCAAGCATGCTCCAGCACAACTTTATGACTGTGGGGGTGGTCAAGAAGAGATGTTAGCATCTGCCCTTCCTTGCTTCAGGGCAGTTCTCCCTTGGGAATCACTTTATGTAAGATCAGTTCCCCAGATCAAACAGTTGTATTAGAACAGTGCCTCACTGTTCTGGCAGTGAGTCCTGGCAGCCTTGAGTCCTGTTGAGAATGAGGTTAGGAAGGAAGGAAAAGTCCTTGACATTCAAGTGTCTTCTAACTATGGAGGAAAATCACTGGAGAGTGCCTTGGAAATCTCTTGGACCCAAGACAACTCCGTATGTGCAGTGCTCCACAGTCATTCAAATGCAGCCTGTACGTTTATTGTGACATTGAGAGGGCTTTAGGACACTTGAGGCTTGTTCCTTGTAATCTATTTAGTCCCTGATTTGCCACTAGATTTGTGTATGACCTTGCCAGAGCCCTGGGATTGGGATGGGATACACAGTTGTAATTTGCTGTTTAGTACTTTGCATACCTATTGGAAAATTTGTCTCATAAGTTGAGACCCTTCGTCTTAGTCTTTTTTTGAATAGAATTTCCTCAAAGAGACTTTATACTAGAGCAAATGGAGTCATAAGTCAATAATTGGTGTATCTGGGTAACGGTGTACAGGTATCCCTTCTCATGTACATATCAGTGCAACTTTTCTGTAAGTTTGAAGTTGTTTTCAACTACAAAGTTAAAAACGGTGTTACAAAATGTATTGTGTTGCAAAATGTATTGTGATGAATAAACTTCTGCTCCGTGGGAAGGAGGGGTCAGGCCATCCAGGGAGAGTGTATGATAGAGGTGGGTCATGGGAGTCCCCATTGATGGGAGATGTGTATGAAGTCAATGTGAAGTTGTATGAAGGGTCCTCAAACTCCAGGTTGTGTCTGAAAAGGCATCTGGACAGGATTCTCAGCATTATGAAATGCACAAGTAGGGCAGTACACATGGTAAGAAACCGTTGTGGAAGATTCAGGGGCAAACTAAGCATTTCTGATATTTTTCTACCTTCTGCTTCCTAGGTCGTGAAACAGAAAAGAGATGTAGACATCACAGGACCACCAATTCATGGGAAGAGTCGGTGAACAAGGTGAAGGGAACAATCTCTGATGCCCAGGGGACTTTTCCATGTTGTGGACCTCCCTTTACAGCTCAGAGCTTGTAGCAAACACTCTGAGCACACATTAGTATGTACCCTTTCAGGTTGGCTTTTTCATTTATTAATATGCTTGTAAGATTCCTCCATGTCTTTTCATGGCTGAGAGTTCATTATTTTCAGAGCTGAATTCCACTGAATTTTAGAGTTATATTCCATTGTCTGAATGTACCAGTGTCTTTCTCCATTTGTCTACTGAAGAACGTCTTGATTTCTTCCAAGTTTTGGTAATCATGAACAAAGTTACTATAAACACCATGTGAAAGTTTTTGTGTGGACATAGGTCTTCTAAGCCTTCGTGCAAATACCAAGGAGTACCATTGCTAGATTGTATGATAAGAGTATGTTTCATTTCGTAAGAAACTGCCAAACTGTCTCCCAAAGTGGCTGTACCGTTTTGCATTCCAACCGGGAATGAATGAGACTCTCTCTTGCTCCACGTCCTCACAGCTTTTAGAATTGTCATAAATTAGCTTCTTTAAAAAAGAAAAGAAAAAGAAGAATTGATGAGAAACAGATGAAGGAACTAGCATGAGGAGTCATCAACTAGAAGAATTCAATTGAGTCAGAAACTGAGATGCAGCAGCTGAGATAGACTACAACTGTCATCCACCTCCGTTCTATCTGACAGGTCACCGCTACCAGGCATTCCAACTTTACTTTACCATCCACATACCGTCAATGACTGAGCTCAATCACGTGCTTCCAAACTGTGCAAGTTTGTACGAGTTGCTTACTTTCTGCACTTTAGTTGACTCAGCTGTTAAAATGGGAAATATAGTAGTTCCGAACCCGTGAAACTTTGGCCGCAGAAGCCTGGCAGGCAAACTTAATCACTATTCCACCAGGCCAGCCCCTTATTTTTCATTTTTTGAGGGACCTCTGGACTCTTTCCTTAGCAGCTTTACTCTTTTACTTTCCCACAAAAAGGCACAAGTGTTCCTATTTCTCCACATCCTTGCCAACACTGGTTCTTTTCTTTTCTTCTTCCTTTTTTTTAGATAGTAGCCATCATAATGGGTTTGGAAAACTAATGTGATGTTGAATTGAGATCTGAAACACAGCAAGAACGCACAGGGGCAAAAAATCTAGATGTTTCTCACCTCACCCATCCGTTCTGCTACCATTATCCACAGACTAAAATGGAAAATCTCCCTGATTTGGCCCGTCCTGTCTCTCCAGTCACAAAGCCTTTCCTATTCCACCGTGTACTATGTATGTTTCAAGGTAACCTGGATTCCTGGTGTTCCCTCAACAAGACACGTAGTTTATGCTGTCTTGTCCTCCTTCATGCTGTTTCCTCAGCATCCCTCCTCCATACATTTCTCCATGTCAAAATTCTATACATTCTTGAGTGCCACTCAGATATGCTCCTCTCTACAACTAGCTTCACTTCCCAATGGCTTTAGTCAGAATGGCCCACACCTCTCCGGGCTTTACCAGAGAGCACTCTGCTCGTGTTTGGGAGAAGCAGAGGATAAGCGCCTGTGGGCTTCTCTACTGCTGGGACCCTGAGGACTCAGAAAGTGGGATTATCCAAATTTGCAGGTAAATTGAAAGAAGAGCTTCTTTTTATCAATTAAAATCTTGATTTGATTTGAAATTTCTGATATTTTTGAAACATTAGAGTAGAGTAGGAAATTACTAGTTGGAGAGGTATTCTGTCTCTTCAAACTTCTTCCTCTCTTAGGATCCTGAAAACCACTTATTTCTTCCATAATTGTCACCATGCTCCTGACCTTCCTCCCACAACTACCCAAAGAGAAACGTGGCATACCAGGCATCCTTTTACGCTAAAATGCACTCTAACCAAGTTAGTGGTGTGTTAATTTACATTCATTCATTTATTTAAGGAATATTTGCTTATGTTCCTCCCTGTGCCATGCCCTGTGCTAATTAAAGCTGAGCAAAACCAGACACTGCCCCGAAATTAAGGAGCCATATTCCAGGGGAGCTCCCATCAGTTAACTCATTAGACATTTGAAAGCTACAACCTCGGTAATTGCTACGAAGGAGAGGTGCGTGGTGCCAGTAATGTCTATAAATGGGAACATTGACCAAGTCATTAGAGACTGTAATGTAGATGGATGGCATCAGCCCTATGTGGAGAAGAGAGGGCTGGAAACCAGACCTTGTGACCTGCCACATGCCATGTGGGCAGGACCAGTGAGGCTCTCTAGCTACAAATAGCCCTGGGTTCCTCAGGATCCTGAGTCCAGCTCCTGTTAGTTCATTGTTTGCTTAAGCTGAAAGCTCAAAGCAACTGAACCACCATGAGGCTGTCACTGCCTGTCCTGCTGGTCACTCTGGCCCTTTGCTACTACGAGGGTGAGTATCATTTCTAATCCATCCAGCACCAATCCTGGTAAGTAACCTTGTCCGAACTAGGTGAACTTAATTGGGGTGATCAGATCAAAATCCAAACCTTTTTCTCTACTTGTGACCTAGCTTCCCAAAAGCCTGGAGCTCATTTTCTCAAATCGCAATACTCAAGAACTTTTACAAAAAATCATTGCCAGCAAACTTTAAGAGTTTTCCATCTGAAGCCTGACACTTTGTCTGGGATCTGTGTTTCAGAAGCTGTATGACATAAGATTTGCATGTGAATCGTGGCTCTGCCACTTACCAGAGCCTTGAGCAAAATACTTATCTCCCCAAGTCTCCTCTTGTCATTGGGTTTCACAGCTACCAGCAAGAGTAGCTATGACAACAGAGAGGGATGAAGTGTGTCAGGAGTCCAGCTCTAGATAATGAGCAGACATCTCACAGTTATCAGACATCCTCCTTCCAGAGATTTTTAGGTGTCAGTTGAGTCCACAGCTTTTTAACTCATAGAGTCAGACTCATAAAATGTGAAAGCTGGAAGGGATTTTGGAGAGCTCTCAGTTCAAAAGAGCCAGTGTTCTCTGAATCTCTGGATGATAAATTTTCAAATGGGCTCTGTGAATAAGCAGCATTCAATGTGTCTACAAGTACTGCTAGCTTTCTAGGGTTCCACGGGGAATTGTACTAGAACTAGTATAGTCACGAGGGCTACAATTTCTATTTTTCTAGATATGTCTACCCCTTTGTTCAACAATACTTTTCCGTGTCCTCATACCCTCGATACTGACCCAAGTCTTGTTGAGTGATTCTCTTTCATCTGACTTTCTAAACCTCAACCTCTTCCCCTGTGTAGCCTCTAATTTTACCCGCTCCAAATCCTCTGCGTGGTTTAATATCTGACCAGGGGTCAGATCAGAGCCTGGTAAGGCATGTCCTGGGCTGCAAGTGTGATAGCAAAGACTTGGGGGCATGGAGAATCCAGACCAGGGAAAGTGGTTACTTCAAGTCTCAGCATGATTCCAGTGGGGTCAGGAATGAGCCACACTTCCGATCTTTGACCCTCTCTAAGGAATTCTGTGCATCTCTACAGAATAAAAGAGCCAATCATAACTTTGTGAGTAAGCGTCGAATGTGTTCAACTGATTCACTTTATTTTTTTAAGAATTTTAGCTATGGCTGCATCCAAGGACATAGTCCTATTCGTTAATTTAGCCTCAAAATAGCATCTTCCAATGTATAAATAGTTTACTTACCTATCTCCAAATGTGTTCTCCCTTCTCTGATCTCTGATAAAATCGGACTATACTACTCACCTGAAAAATTGATTACTAAAATCTCTCCTCCAATACCCAAGACAAAATAAGGTGTCACACTTTCTTTTCAATTTTATTGAAGTTATAATAGTTTATAAAATTGTGAAATTTCAGGTATACATTACTATTTCTTAGTCACTGCATATTTGTGCGCCTTTCCTCTTATGCCTACCCCCCAACCCCCTTCCCCTCTAGTAACCACTAATGTGTTCTCTTTCTCCATAAGGTGTCACTCTTTGGATAGGTGAAGCTTAATTTTTTGAAATCAAGGAAAAGTGAATTTCAGAAAACCAGGAGAGTCTTCGGAGTAGTGGGTACTTTACAAAGGATAAAAACTGAACCAGGGGGGCTGGCCCCGTGGCTGAGTGGTTAAGTTCGCGCGCTCCGCTGCAGGCGGCCCAGTGTTTCGTCGGTTCGAATCCTGGGCGCGGACATGGCACTGCTCATCAGACCACGCTGAGGCAGCATCCCACATGCCACAACTAGAAGAACCCACAACGAAGAATACACAACTATGTACCGGGGGGGCTTTGGGGAGAAAAAGGAAAAAATAAAATCTTTAAAAAAAAAACAAAAACTGAACCAGGCATCAGGACACCTGGTGTCCACCACTTGCAGTGTGACCTTGAGGAAATCATGACGCAGAGGGTCTCACGTTGTCATCAGCCCAATGATGAATGGAAATATAAAATACCTGGGTCTCCAGTCTAGCTCTGATTTCAGGAGCCACAGAAAAATTGACTTTCTTTACGTCAATTTTATTTCTTTTTCTTCTGCTCTAGCTGATGCAGTTATATGTCCAGCTGCTCTTACTGATGCGACACAGTTCCTCTTCATCAGTGAAGCTCTCTACAAGCTACAGCTTCAGAGATTTAATGCACCACCAGAAGCCGTTGAGGCCAAGTTGCAAGTGAAGAGATGCACGGATAAGATATCCCTTGGGAACAGAGTGTTACTTACAAAAGCATGGGTAATTTCTTTCTTCTAGGTACATAGAGGCTTCTGCTCATGTGAACAGCCAGGATGGAGGTTAGGGTACTGTTCTTGGGGCACAGGTGGTGGAAGCAGTGCCGCGCTGGTCATCTCTGATAGGGTGACCCAAGGCCACAGGTTGGATGATAACAGTACACCTGTAGAGCTATACCCAGGCTCACAGAGCATCTGGGCCTGTTCCTCCTTCTCAGGTCACCTCTCTGGGCACCAGGCTCCCCATAGCGTCCTGAGGAGGAGGACACCTGGGGCCCCATGTAGTGATGTTTAAGGACCAAGGCACTGCTTCCTCCCTGCCTGGGAGCTTTCCTGAGGGCAAGTTCCCTCACCCAGTGGACACAGTACCTATGAAATCTCATGGGCTGTGTGGTTGTATTGAATGGGGAGACAGTTTGTGGTGGGAAATAGCCCCTGTCTTCTGGCAGGATGGAGGTTTGGGCTAGCTGGGCTCTCTGCCAACTTCTGCAGAGCCGAGGCCCATTCCTTGTACCTCAGTCCGCTTTTCTACTCCTCACCTACGACTCTCCTCCTTATCTTGGCCTGTGGGCAGACACCCTCCAGTCACATCTCCTGCAGACACATATGAAGGTGAAACGCTTAGATTATGTCTTTATCAAGAAAACAGATACTTAAAGGTACCTCTGGACCCATCTACCACTGGATTTAGGTCATGAGGTTCAGCTTAAAATTCCCATAGGCACTGGATTCTCAGTTCTAAGAGGTGCATGTGCCATCAGGTTGAATTTCCACATGCTGAAGCTGGTCATCTCCCAAAAGCAGTACTTCCCCAGTCCTCTCTCACCCCATCCCCATCTCTCAATCCCGTGTCCCCTTTGGAGTGGAATAGTAGTGTCCTCTGTCCCAGGATACCAGAGAAAAGAAATCCTGGGCTGCTCTGCACAACCCTTCACTCCCTCCTTCCATGGAAACCTGAGTCCTACTCTTGGGTCACCTCAGGGTTTATTTGCAGGACTATGGAAGTAGTTCTTTCCTGACTTGCATGGTCAGTTGTAACTGTACCAGGTCTATTTAGTTTACTGCACACTGGGGTCCTGCCTTTTATCCTCCATTTGCCTTTTGTTGGTTGAAATTTCATTGACATCTTCGTGTGAAGAACAGCAGTCTCTGATAACATGTCATCTCCAGGAGCATCATGAATGACCTCCTTTTTCTTTCTTTCTTTTTTTTTCTGTTTCAGGTGAAAGTAATTTTGAAGTGTGGTTACATTGATTTATCAAAAATTCTATCATAGTACCTCTGTCTTTCAATGATCTGATCTTCGCTGGAAAATGTAAAGGTTTCAACATCTTGCTTCAATAAATTCCTTGCCCTGCATTTCTCTACTTGTCTTGTGATTATCGAACAGTCTGCCTTCGAGTTGGGGTGGTTTTCGTCATGAAGTGGCCATTGTGTGTTGTCCCTAGTAAATTTCAGAGACCCATCGTCCAGTTACCCATGGCAGCCTGAGCTGCCTGGATCACAAGAGGAACTATTTGGTCACGAATCATTTTGCGTTACTTTACAGATTTCCCATTTATGTACTCATGAGTGAAAAGGATGGTTAAGGGTAAAAAGTAATTAAATCATTCCTGCTACTGGTCTTGCATTGAGGGATACCTGCAGCCCAACTGGCTGCCCAGTCACATGGTTCCTAACCAGCAGCATCACTACTATTTTGGCCTCATCAGAACCACAAGAAACCTGCTTGGCCCTCTCCCTTCACTGTGGTTTCAATCGCATGAACTGTCCAGTGTAACTTGTTTTCATCTACCTCTCAATTTATAGTGAGTATCCAGGGTTCGATTTCAGTCAACTCTTTTTGACTCTGCGCACTCACTCACATGGCTCATCAATGACTACACCACTCACCAACATCTCAAGCTAATACTTCCTCCCTCAAATTCTCCCAAGAGCTCCAGAAACAACCACCCAGCTGCCATCTGGACAACTCCATTCCAGCATGCCACAGTTATTTCTGAAGGAATATGTAAAATTGAACTCACTGTCTGCCTGCAACCTGCTCCCCTTCCATGTGTCCCGCATCCTGGCCAATGGGCCCACCACCCAATGAGGCAGCTGACTCAGAAAGTTTGGATACATCATAGGTTCTGGGTTAGTTCCCAGTGTCTGCTCTAACACACTACCACACACTTGGTGCCTTAAACTAACTTGATTTCTTAAGGTTTGGAGGACAGAAGTGTAAAATCTCTAACACTCTGCCAAAATCACTGTGTCAGGAGGGCCACACTCCCTGTGGAAAGCCGAGGTGAAAATGTCATAGCTGCTTCCAGCTTTGGTGGATGATGGTATTCCTTGTCTCGTGCCCACATCACTCCAATCTCTGTCCCGTGATGCCTCTTTTTGCCTTCTCCTTTGTGAGTGTGTAAAATCGTCCTCTGCTTCCTTCATACAACATATATGGGATTGCATTTAGAGGACACCAGAAAATTCAGGATAATCTCCCCATCTCAAAATCTATAACTATCACATCTGCAAAGTCCTTTTTTTCCAGGAAGGATAGTATGACCAGGTTCAAGGATTCAGATGTAGATATTTTGGGGAGTTTTACGAGCTTTGTACTGCTCATGTGGCTGCTGACGTCAAAGAGTCCATTAAGTTCTGCCCTCTCCACAGCCACAGTATCACTTCTTTTTTTTTTATTGCAGTAACATTGGCTTATAACAGTATATAAATTTCAGGTGTACATCATTATGTTTTGATTCCTTTTTGGATTAGCATCCAAAGACTAATTACAATCCGTCACCATACATACATGCCTAGTCACCCCCTTTCACCCTCCATCCTCCCTGCTTTCCCTCTTGTGACCACTAATCCCATCTCTGTCTCTCTGTGATTGTTTGTTGTTGTTTTTATCTTCTAAAGTGAGTGAGATAATATAGTATTTGAGTTTCTCCCTCTGACTTATTCCACTTAGCATAATGCCTTCCAGGTTCATTCCTGTTGTCAAAAATGGCCAGATTTCATCGTTTCTTATTGCTGAGTAGTATTCCATTGCACAGCATCACTTCTGAGCATGCCCTGATTTCCATCCCCACAGCCATCACCACAATCCAGTCCTAATCCTTCCTGGTTTTTGCAAAAGTCTCCTAAATGTTCTCCTGGGCTTGAGATACCTCCTGCAGTATGTTATCCTCATTGATACCAAGGTGACCCTTTTAAAATAAAATGTAAATGTGATCTCATTTCTGTAACTCTGAGTTACTAGTGGGCACATATTCCAAGTGTTTCAAGTAAGAGGACTTATTTTTAATCATAAACCCACACTGAAATAATAATAGGTATACATGTACAAACTCTGATAGAAAAAGTAGAAGACAATTACTATCTACTACTATCAATTATCAGCAATGCTTTTACAATAAATGTGTATTTTTATTCACATCAGGAAATATGTACATTTAAATTAGTCCCTATTTTGGGAAACATGTTATGTATTCAATCTACATACTATGCTTAGTGGAAACAGGGATTCATGGAGCTCTTGCAACACCCTGAGAAACTCAGATTGTTATCATTGCTGGAGGATTCAGTCCCACTGTTGCTGTGGCACACTAGGACTTCCAAGACCCCATCCATGGGCAGCCCTCTTACCTCATCTCCCTGCTCACCAAGGAGTCTGTGCTTCACCATTGTGGTCTATATGCCATTTGCTTATGCAACACATTGAATGACATCCTTGCACCAGTCCTGCAGTGTCCCCTTTGCTTCCATATCCTTCCCTGCACAGGACAGTTTACGTCGTATCTATAGGATATTTCACATCTCATCTTCTGAGAAGCCCTCTCTGAGACCCACAGCCTAAAGTAAACTTTATACAGAGACAGACATTTTACACTCAACAGCACACAGAGATGCACATGTTTGCGGACACACACAGAGACATACGCAGATGCAGACAAACACGCAGATAAGCACACAGATACACAAAATTGGCATACATATCCCTCTACTATCATTTTATCTTTCTGTGATATAATATTCATATCACAGAGTTGTTTGATGATAAATTGAATAAATTGATAATGGAAATCAGTAAATATTATCAGGCATTATTATTATTTCTAAAACACTAAGAGTTTACATGCGTTGAGCACTCTTATGGTCCTGACTTTACCCTGGAAAGTTTACCTGTTCTGTGTCACATACTCCTTCCTACTCTCCAGGAAGGTAAAAGATGTTCCCTCTGCTGACTGTGGGGATGAAGAATTTCTTAGCCAGAGTTCCTCAACCCTGGGCTCTGCGTAAGGTCAACCGGGAAGATTTCAAAAACAAGTGACACCTAGGCCCCATATATATCTGTGTCTCCGCAAATAGAACCCATGCAGTCCCCATTTCTTCACATTCTCCTCTGAGAAGGGCAACCCCCCAGTGAATAGGGAGGAGGACCAGATTCTCCATGAGAGTCAGAGAACCCCAAGCGTCACCAAGGCGGTCACCTTCAGATCATTCTTTGGCCATTATAGCCCTTCATATTTGGCAATTTCAGGTCCTTCACTGCTATCAACTAATAAACTTAGAATCTTGTACAGGAAGATTATCCTTTGTAGGTTTCTGTTTAAGGCTGTCAGGTGGGATAACAAGTCTCCAAAGACTGGGGTGTGGAGGAGAGAGGTTTAGAGGTTTAGTTGCTGTGTAATGGGTACTGACTTTCTCTTTGGGATGAAGACAAGTTTCTGGAAATGAGACTTGTGACAACATTGTGAATGACTTTAATGTCTACATTAGTTCATAAGTACAACTGAATTGTACACTTGAACGTGGTTACAACAGTACATTTTATGTTATGTGAATTTTTGCACACACGCAAAGACTCCACAGGTGGAGCTCTCCATGAGGCTGCAGAAAGATGACTGTAATGGGAGCAGAACCTATGTTTCAATCCCCACTGGACATGCTCTCTCAGAGCTGTTGGCACCTCGAGTCTAATTATGTTTGGTATCAACTCTGTTTGAATTGCCATCTGGATTTTTCCTTGCTAAAGATATAACTAATTTTTAAGCAAACTCTGGTTCAGACTGAAATTGTGTTTAAACAAGTACAAAAGATTGACTTATGCAAAGCCAAGACTTTATCTCTTGAGGTTTCTAATTCCTCCCCTTGACAAGTCCTATCATGCTCTGTCTAGGCTCTCCTCCTCAAGTATCTTCCCCCTCTAGCCATCTCACTCTCTATGACAAGATCAATATTCTGAATAGAAAGCTCTGGTTTTGTCACAACCTCATTTAAAGCAAACTTTCAATGCTCTCCATTTCCTATGATATGAAGCTTAATGCCTCCATTCAGGAACTAGAATATTCAGGCTTATATAATAATTAAGACAACATTGATTCATAATTAAGACTTCTCCTTCCTTCTTTCCTTTTCATCTACTTTTTCTCTCCCAGCTACTAAACATAGATTCTGGGATTATTCCTGCATAAGGAAAGGATAGAGACAGGAAGAGAAGAAAGTTCTGAATTGAATCATACTCTTTTAGGATTGGTCCAGCTTCTCTAGGACAGGCAGATCTTTCTTGCATGAAATACGTTAATGGGTCTTCTAAATGCCCAGATTAGGCTGATGTCAGCATCATGGTGGAGTGAGTGATTCCCTTTGTCTCTCCTCTCTAAGTTACAACGAGTCAGATATCCATTGACCAACAAAGGACTCCCTACACAGTACCACAGAACACACAAGAGATCTATGCATCTACACATCTGAAGGTGGGTAGACTGGACATCTTGGAGGCAATGGATCTAGGAGAACAGACCTTTCCCTTCCCCCAGCAGCAGGAACCCAAAATGTAGATCCTCACACTGGTGCACACACCTGCAAACAGAGGTGGCAAGAACAGACCTGGCATGCAGGGCTTAGTCCCCGTCCCCCTACCAGTGGCAGATGGTGCATACATCCTGAGTACTCAGGACACAGGGCTGAACCAGTGACCCAGAAGAAAATAACTTACAAAGTAACCCCTATCAGGCTTTCAGCAGATTTCTCAGCAGAAACTCTCCAGGCTACGAGAAAGTGGAATGAAATATTCAAAATATTGAGGGACAAAAACCATCAGCCAACAATACTCTGCCCAGCAAAGTTATCCTTCAGATATGAAGAAGAAATAAAAGCTTTTCCAGAAAACAAAACCTGAGGTAGTTCATTCCCACCAGTCTTGCCTTACAAGAAATGTTGAAAGGAGCCCTCATATTTGATACAAAAAGAGCAAGGTTTGCAAAGCTTTAGAAAGGTGATAAATAGACAAGTTGAAGCAGAAAATTTCAGCTCTATATCAGAGTATGTTAGTTAACAATTATAAAGGCTAAAGGGAAAGAAAGAATCGAAAATATCTATAACCACTTCAATTTGGTCACAAACTCACAACACAAAAAAGAATTTGTGACAGCCAAACATAGAAGAGTAAGAGGAGAAAGACAGAATTTGCAAAGGCTAATGGTGATAAGATGCTATCAGCAGAAAAAAGACTATCTCTTCTCAGAGATCTTTTATACAAATCTCATGATAACAATAAACAAAAAATCAGAGCAGTCACAAATCATAAATAAAGAGGAAACAGAGAAAAACATCACATAAAATCACCAAACTGAAGTGGCTGACAAAAATACAAGGAAAAAGAAACAATGGCAACAAAGAAAAACGATAAAAGGCACATTCCACCAAGAAGAGTTAAATCTCATTAATACTTATGCACCAAATAGAGGAGCTGAAAGGATATAAAGCAACTATTAATGGATCTAAAGGAGAAATTGACAGCAACATAATAACAGTTAACACCCCAGTTACATCAATGCATAGGTCATCCAAACAGACAGTCAACAAGGAAACAGGAATCTTAAATGAAACACTAGACCAGATGGACATATCAATATATATTCAACATTTCATACAAAAGCATCAGAATTCTCTCACATTCTTCTCAAGGGCAAAAGGAACATGCTCAAAGATAGATCACATGTTGGGAAACAAAACTAGTCTCAATAGATTTAAGAAAAATGATATCATATCAGTATTTTTTCCAACCAAAATGGTATAAAACTAGAAATCAACTACAGGAGGAAAGCTGGAAAAGTCACAAATACGTGCAGGCTAAACAGCATGCTAGTGAACAACTATTGGATTAATGAAGAAATCAAAAAGAGGTCAAAAAATACCTGGAGACAAATGAAAATTCAAACACGACATACCAAAACTCATGGGATGCAGCAAAAGTAGTACTAAGTGGGAAGTTTGTAGCAATATGGGCCAACCTCAAAAAATAAGAAAAATCTCAAATAAACAATCAAACACTATGCTTGAATGAACCAGAGAAAGAAGAAAAAACAAAGACCAAAGCCAGTAGAAGGAAGGAGACAATAAAAATCAGATCAGAAATGAATGAACTAGAGACTAAAAATTCAATAGAAAGGATCAATGAAATGAAGAGCTGATTCTTTGAAAAGATAAACAAAGTTGACAAATCTTTAGCCAGACTCACTAAGAAAAAGGTGACAAGGCTCAAATTAATAAAATCAGAAATGAAAGAGGAGAAATTGCAATGGACACCACAGAATTACAAAGGATTGTAAAAACGTACTAGGAAAAACTATATACCAACAAATTAGATAACCAAAAAGAAATGTATAAATTCATTTAATCATACAACCTTCCAAACTGAGTAAATAAGAAATAGATAATCTGAATATACCAGTCACAAGTAGAGAGATTGAAACAGTAATGCAAAACATCCCCAAAAACAAAAGTCCACGACCATAAGTCTTCTCTGGTGAATTCTACTAAACATTCAAAAAAGATTTAATACCAATTCTTTCCAAACTCTTCCAAAAATTGAAGTGAATGGGATGCTTCCTAATGCATTTTTATGAGGCCAACATTACTCTGATACCAAATCAGACAAGGACAACACAGAAAATGAAAGTTCCAGGTGAATATCACTGATGAACATGCAGGCAAAAATACTCACCTAAATATTAGCAAATAGAATACAACAACACATTAAAGGGATCGTACATCATAATCAAGTGGGATTTATTCCAGGAATGCAGGAGGGTTCAACATCCGCAAATCAATCCTTGTGATTAACCACAGCAACAAAACTAAGAATAAAAACCACATGAGCATCTCAAGAGATAAAGAGAAAGCATTTGAGAAGATCCAACATCCATTTAAGATAAAAACTCTCAATAAAATGGGTATAGGAGGAAAGTACCTCAATATACTAAAAGCCATATATGACAAACCCACAGCCAACATCATATTCAATGGTGAAAAACTGAAAGCTATTCCTCTAAGAATGGGAAAAAGACAAGCATGCCCACTCTAGCCACTCTTATTCAACATAGTATTGTAAGTTTTAGCCAGAGCAATTAGGCAAGAAAAATAAATAAAAGGCATCCAAATTGGAAAGGAAGAAGTAAAATTGTCACTATTTGCAGATGACATGATCCTATATATAGAAAACCCTAAAGAATCCACCAAAAAACCATTAGAAATAATTTAAAAACACAGCAAAGTTACAGGATACAAATCGACATACAAAAGTCAGTTGCATTTCTATACACTAATAACAAACCACCAGAAAGAGAAATCAAGAATACAATTCCCTTTACAATTGTGACAAAAAGAATAAAGTATCTAGAAATAAATTTAACCAAGGATGGGAAAGACCATTACACTGAAAACTGTGAGACATTATTGGAAGAAATTGAAGAAGACATAAAGAAATGGAAGGATATTCCACGCTCATGGATTGGAAGAATAAACATAGTTAAAATGTCCATATTATGTACAGCAATCTACAAATTTAGTGAAATATCAAACAGAATCCCAAAGACTTTTTTCATGGAAATAAAACAAAGGATCCTAAAATTTATATGGAACAATAAAAGACCCTGAACATTCAAAGAAATCCTGAGAAAAAAGAACAAAGCTGGAAGTCCCTGAATTCAAAGGATACTACTAAGCTACAGTCATCAAAACAGCAAAATACTTGCACCAAAACAGATTCACAGATCCATCGAAGAGAATTGAGAGCCCAGAAATAAAACCACACACTGATGGACAGCTAATCTTTGACAAAGGAACCAAGAACACACAGTGGAGAAATGATTTGACAGAAATGGAGAAATATACAATGGAGAGAACTGGATAGCCACATGCAAGAGAATAAAAGTCTACCAGTATCTCACACCATACATGAAAGTAACTCAAAATCGATTAAAGACTTGAATGTCAGACCTGAAACCATAAAACTCTTAGAAGAAAATACAGGCAGAACACTCTTTGATATCAGTCTTAGCAGATCTTTTCGAATACCATGCCTACTCAGGCAAGGGAAACAAAAGGAAAAATAAACAAATGGGACTACTTCCAACTAAAAAGCTTCTGTACAGCAAAGGAGGCCATCAACAAAACAAAAAGACTAGCCACCACCTGGGAGACATTATTTGTGAATAATATATCTGACAAAGGGTTAATTTGCAAATTTATAAAGAACTCACACAACTCAATAACAAAAAAATGAGCAACTTGATCAAAAAAACTGACAGAGTATATGAACAGATATTTTTCCAGAGAAGATATGCAGATGGCCAATAGGCACACGAAAAGATGTTCAACAGCTTAATTACTGAAGAAATGCAAATCAAATCTACACTGAGATATCACCTCATACCTGTGAGAATGGCTCTTATTAAAAAGATAAGAAAGAAGTGCTGAGAGGATGTGGAGAAAAGGGAACCCTCAAACTCTGCTGGTGGGGATGCAAACTGGTGCAGCCACTATGGGAAACAGTATGGACATTTCTCAAAAATTAAGAATAGAAACACCATATGATCCAGCTAGTATTTATCCAAAGTACATGAAAACAGTAGTTCAAAAAGAGATACACACTTTTATGTTCATCACAGCATTATTCACAATAGCCAAGACATGGAAGCAACCCAAGTGACCATCAATCATCAACAGAGGAATGGATAAAGAAGATACACACACACACACACACACACACACACACACACACACACAAACAATGGAATACTACTCAGTCATAAAAAAGACAAAATTGTGCCATTTGCAACAACATGGATGGAACTGAGGATATTATGCTACGCAAAATAAGTCAGGTAGAGAAAGACAAATAAATACCTTATGATTTCACTCACATGTGGAAGGTAAACAAACAAACAAACAAACACATAGATAAGGAGAATAGATTGCTGGTTACCAGAGGGGAAAAGGGTGCGGGGAGGGCAAAAAGGGTAAAGGCCACATATGTATGGTGACAAATGGAAACTAGACTTTTGGTGGTGAAGGTATCTCTTTCAGAAAAAAAATCAAAGTCATATCCAAGGATGGGGAATAAAAATCAAATTAACGCAAGACTGGAAGACACAGGAATAATACACAAAATTCAGAGCTTCTAACATATAACAGTACATGAATGTGATTCTATGTGCGGTCAACTGTCACTTAAGCATAAAGATCAATAAAAATATTTCTGAAGTACAAATCTTCAAAAGTTTTATCTCCAGTGAGCTTTACCTCAGATGTCACAGGATATGATCCACCAAAAACAAAGAGAAGATGAAGAAAGCTAATCATGGAATCCAGTAAACACAGGCTATAACATCGATTTTGACAGATGAATGAGGAGAGGACTGTGGAAAGCAATATTTAGAACATGTCAATGTCGGGCGACACAGTGAGGAAGTGGCAGGTGAGTGTGAGACGACGTGGTGTGGATTGGGATGGACAGGGGTCTAGTGCTTCTCTTCTGAGCTGATTTTCAGTATTTTCATTTTTGAACAATGCTCCTATATCACTATTTTAAAATAAAAATTTTGGAAAATACAAGAAGTTGTCAGACAGAACTGAAAAGGAAGGATAGGATAAGAAAAAAAGGCGGAAGCAAAATTTGGCAAAAAATTGGTTATGAGCTGCAAATGATCTGAGGTTAACTTGGAATCTACACTTCACCAAACTTAGGAGAAACTTGATGCATTTTGTGAAAAGAATTAATGGATTTCCTTAAGGAATTAATTATCCTGTTAAATGACAAGACATAAAAGCAAGAACTGAAGAAAATATGAGGCATATCACTGGAACAAGATTCTATCATAGAAATTAAAGGCCTATAGAAATTCAAGGAAGGACAAAGCCCTTATGAGCTTGCATTCTCCAGGAAGGAAGACTTTGTGAGGAGGTGATGTCTGAGTTTGATCCTGAAGGACAAACTGGAGGAGGATCACAGAACAGAGAAAGTGTAGGGAGCAGTCTGGGCAGAGGCATGGCCATGAAGCTGAGCTCCATACACTAGAGGGTAGAGATGCCCACACTCCTGCCGGCATCTGTCTGCACTGGGGCTCCACTCACTGTCCACCATGTGAGGCTCCCTTGCACTACTGATCCTTCAGCACAAGGCCAAATGCTTTTAGACATTTCTCTAGCATGTTGTTTAGCATGATCCCTGGTCTCTACCCACTTGATGCCAATAGGACACCACTCACCATCTGGAGACAACACAAACATCTCTAGACACTGACGGTGTCCACAGGAGTGAGTGAGAATAGGGAGTAAGTTAGCCCCAGAAGACAATCACTGCTAAGCAGTGGAAATACTTTATATGAGGTCCTCCACACACCCCTTGTAACACCCCTAAGGACCAGAGGTTCACAACCGTGGATGCCTACCGTTAGCAAGAAAATGTGGGCATGCAGTGGAGGGAAAATTACTAACAGAATGGAGAAGACAAGGGTACAGATATCTAATGAATCACGTGAGCTATCAGGTATGTTTGGGGATGAAATATTTAACCACACCTTTTTTGAGAATGTCACATTGTGTGAAGTTCATGGTTTTGGTGAATGAGCCAAAGAAAATACCTGATCCTGGCTCTGCTGGCAAATCCGGCTCCTTCTCCCAAGTCGTTAGACGAATCCGGGTTACACTGGATCAAGGTAATGGTTACTTCTTGGAAACAGGGAGACTGAGGTGGCCCAGTCCCTGATGGCAGGGGCTCCAACTTCCTCCTCTCCTCACCTGTGTCCTCCCTTTTGTGACTCCAAAGTCTTTATCCAAGAACAGAAAGAAGACAACGTCAGGTTGATGTACAATCTTAGTGCTGGTTTTTTACCCTGCCGTTGCTAATGAGTCTAATTTAAATGAGCTTCTCTGTCTGAGTAGACCTAATAATAAAACCTGTAATAATCAGAATTCTTTTGAAAATTAAAAATCTGTCCTGAAATGCTGCTACACAACAATTAATGAAGCAGCTACATGTGGACTATTGTCACACAAAGAGCAGAGGTGCACAGGCCATGCCCTCAAGGAGCGTGAACAGGGAGGAAAGGGCCATGGGATCAGGTCCTGGGATGTCAGGGGACAGCTGCACTTTGAGAGCCATGAGATCCTGGGAAGAGAGTTTCCCAGAGATTCAGGGGCCAGGAAAGGGAACAAGAAGTCAGTTGTCTTTGATGTGCCATTGGGATTCAATAAGGAGTTTCAATTCAGTGGAACTGAGGCAAGGTATTGAGGAGGGGAGTTCACAGGGAGCAAAGGCCTCAAGCTGAAACTGTGGGGCCTGCACAGAAATTAACCTGGAGATCACCTTGGGCAGTTGTGGGATCGAGGTCGCAAGGGTCCGTCTGAGCCAGAAAGAGAAGGTCCATAAGGCTCAAACTCAGGAGATCAATAGTGTTGAGATCTGTCTCTCAAGCCAGAACACCCGGCTCCTTATCCAAACTCTGCCACTCACTAGCTGTGTGCTTTTGGTCAAGTTACTTGACCTCGCTTGTCTTGCTCTCTGCCACTGGGAAGAAATAATGTGCCCACCTCATGGAGGGAGACAACACGTCTCACTTTGCTCAGAAGAATCCTGGTTTATGTTGCTGTCCCGACATTCCACCCACTTAGTGACTTGTTTCACCCTCCAAAGTACCCAAGTTTGGCCAATAAATTTTATCATCACCCCACTCATTGGATGGTTCTTGTGACGATTAAAAAAGGTTTTCACCAGTGCCTTATGTCAAGAAAGTGTTGTGTAATTATTTGCCATTTATGTTTTATTCAATTTTGAAAACAACTAACCATGGATTGGTGTTGGTTACTGAGAAAATTAATACACCAACAGTATGTAGAATATGTTTGAGAAAGAATCCAGTGCTTTATTTTCAAGCTTAGGACTTTAACCCCAGATCCGAACACAATTATCTCCTGGTCTTTTAGAGAATGGAAAGTGGAAGCAGAGTCTTCACTGGTCTATGAAGGTCCTAGTCAGCCCTCAAGGTTTATCATATTACCTTTCTCATTTATATAAAATTGATCTCTTGAAATTGACGTGGAAATAGCACCTACTCTGTACCCAGCCCTGATCAGGACTTACATGTTTTAACTCGTTTAGGCCTCACAGCAATCCTCAAACTTTTCCCATTTTATAAAAGACACAGCTGTGAAATCTCCACACCAGGCAGGGCCCAAGGCAAGAGAGATGCCTGGTCTGGGAATGGCCTGGATACCACGAACAATGGACATCTCACTGACAACCAAGATGTCCTCAAACCAGTCTTTCCTGAAGTTTCTATCCTGGGAAAGTACTTCTCCATCCATGGTCTAGACTTTGGCAGCTCTTAAGGAAGAAGAGGCTCACCTCCAAAGAACATGCCTGAGGTTAATGTCCCAACAGCCTGGAGGTGAAGAACAGGTTTACAGAATGAGCTAAAAGAAAGAAATGAAGCATCTCTTACCCCACATACTGTGGGCCTGATTCAGATGAGTAACTTACAACTAAAAGATCTGAAAGATCATCTCAATTTCAAAATAACTCTTTTGCAGGCTTTTGTACCAATGCATGAGTCACTGAGAAAAATGGCTCTCACTGAATGTTATTACTTATCTTAAGTATGGCAAGGCCTCAAATGACTAAAATGTTAGTGTGAGTATATCTCAGGTCTTGTGTGAACCTGAGGACAGGACAAATATAATTCCCTCTTACCATATACTTTACCCCAAGACACAGGTATCCGTGGTTAAATCTGTGAATGGTTCATAGCAACACCATCGTTTGTCTTAGTAGGTAATCAATAAATGTCACACAAACAGCAAAACTGAAGGCTACTTCACTCCTCTAGCTTCTGACCTTAATGTAAGGACCTGAGTCAAAGTTGTTTTTGAGAAGTGAGAAACTCAAGGCACCAACTCAAGCATTCTGACCTTCTGGTTTCTTCAATTTCTCCTGTAAATGCTGAGTTATTATTTGATTCACCCGAGAAAGATCATCATCAGTTGTACGGAGAAAACATGGAGGTAAAGAAAACACACATCTGTATCCTGGGCACCTTGTACATGATGTGAGATCTCTTTGTTTTCGCTGAGTAAGAAACCTCTTAAGGGTTCAGTGTCCCAGCAGGTGACATGGCAGGTCCATAACAACTAGGGCATCAGACAGAGTCCCCATTAAGCCCTGGAGAAGGAACCATTATCACATTTCATTACTCAAGTCCTTCACTTGCCTTTCGAATGAAGATCACCAGCAATGGTCAACTGGTCATGAGGACATAAACTAGTCTGTTTCTAGCCTCTTCCTAAATCAGTATTGTTCTTGGCAACTTACACTCTCGCTGAATGATGGAAAGATATGAGTTTCAAATAATCCAGTCAGCAAATAATGCATTCAGAGGTAATTACCTACTGACTCATCTCTCTGGCTCCCTCATCCATTTCTGTTTTTTTTTTTTTTAAACCTAAGCCACTTTGTTTCCCTAGTTACAATAACTTTCATATTACCCCTGCTTTTCTATCCCGTGTGGCTTTTCTATCCCATGAGGCTGTCCTGTCCTTCTCTTGACACCAAGAGGAACACATTGATACCTTGCCAAGTGCCATCTGTTCTCACACCTCTGTACTTGCTGTTCCCTCTGCCTAGAACTCTCTTCCCCAGATCTTCCCTTGGACATCGCTGTCCGCTCATCCAAGCTTAAAAGTCCCTCTTCCTATAGCTTTGCCTGGACCTCTGTGCAGGACTCTGCCCCTGGGGGTCGTGTTGATCTTTACACAGTCTCTGTGTAATATCACTCATTCTGTTGTAGGCTTGTTTGTTGTCTCCCTGGTGAGAAGTGAGCTCCACAGAGCAAGGTCCTCCTCTAACGTCTTCCTACAACTGAATCTACGGTACGTAGCACAGGACCCTGTCATAGGAGAAGCTCATGGTTATTGTTGAACAATGAGTGGTGGCTGGCTGGCTGGCTGGATGGTTAGATGGATGAAATCTCTAGTTTATTCCCGATTACCTTGTTTTAAGCTCTGTGATAGTTTCCCTACATAGAGTGCCCTTCATTCTTACAAAACTAGGCACAGTATCACTTATGCCCATTTTAGAAATAAGGAAAAGGAAGCTCAGAATGACCAGCACTTTAACTTTCCCAAGGAACTTCGTGATTAGGTGTTGCATCTAAGACTGAAACGCACACCTGCATGAGCCCCGATCTCACCCCACCATTCAGCACCGCATCTTTCAAGCAATGAGTTATTCTACTTCTTCACATGATCCTTTGAATCAGTGGAAGAAAAACCCTAAACAGCTCACAAAAACTAAAATAAAATTAATTCATAGATTTACAATAGAGTGAGTTGATGAAATTGAGTTAACTGAGATATTCTTTGTAAAAACAAACTTCAGAGAGGTGAGATGTTACTATTTCCCAAACTGCAAGCCCCTGAGTGAAAACGTGTCTATCGGCAAGTGAAGTCTGCTTCCTGGAGGAGGTATGTGGTATTGCATCGAGCCCAGATGTTTGGTAAACCAGCCGGAACAGATACACAGAATATGAAGGTTTTGTACCTTGAAGAAGGAGAAAGAGAAGAGAAAGAAGAAGAGGAAGATGAGGAGGAGATAATGATGACCACAATAATAATAAAGAATGCCAGGATGACAACACAGGCTCACAATCGTGTAATTTATTTTATTATTTAGAAAGCCCACTTAAGTTAGTTTCATCTCAGTCATGTGTCATTACTACAGTTGCAAAATTGTTTGTGGTTCAAAATTGTTTGGGTCCAAAAGGCTATATCTCCTTTCTTTCTGAAAACAGAACACAGGCTGGCTGGGTTCTGGCTGATTCTCCCTGTTGTTTCCTGGTCCAGAGCCAAGTTTATCGTGTGACTCATTCCCTCATTTAGGGGAGGAGTTAAGTTGGGGACCAGGAGAATAAAAGAAGGAGTTCTTATGCTCCCTTCCAGAGTGACTCCCTTCATCCCTGCCACATCAGAGACCTTCCAACAACAGCTGCCTCCACCATGAAGCTGGTGACGGTCCTCATGCTGGCGGCCTTCCCGCTTTACTGCTATGCAGGTGAGGACTGACAGGGAGGGCAGGCCTTGGGCTAAAGGTTGTTGCCAGGGCCCCTGTGGAAGAATTCCTGGTCCCCAAACCCCTGTAAAGAGCATCTCATTTCTCCAATGTCCTCGCTTCTCATGGTTGCACAGTGTTTGGCTTCTCTGGGCTGTGAAGGCAGGAAGTGGGGAGGGCAGATGTTTTAGGGCTTAAAGGAAGCCCCAGATCCTGAGTTTACTCTCCTAGAACTGAGAACTCAACACTATTTGCCATAATCTTTCTGAATGTGTGTCTCTGTTGGGATTTAAGAATATGACTATTGCAGGTACACCCAAAATGGGTCCACACCTCCACACTTGAGCCCAAATTTGCATGCTTTTGTCCCAGGTTCTGGCTGCAGTGTTTACGAGGATTTGGTTGATCAGACAATTGATCCTACACAGTCCCCGGCTGAGTATGTAGCAGCTTTTCAAGAGTTCATAACAGATAACGCCACTGCAAAGGCCGCAATGGAATTGAAGCAATGTTATCTCAACCAGTCAAATGAAACTTTGGCCAATTTTGATCAGATGATGGTAATTTCAGTTTTTTCTCATGTGCTTTTAAACTGCTAGACAGGGAAATGCCGACTCTAAGTTTGTCACTAATTATGCCAAAGCAGCAATGAACATGCCTTGTTTTATTTCAGTGAATTTAATTCTTGGTGAGTGTGCATACTGTGACATCAAGACAGCCATCAGGGCCTTAGTGCTGATTCTCCTCTTCACTTTGTGGAATCTTTAGCCAATGATGAAAGACAAAAGAAGGAAACAATGCTCAGGCAAAGGCTTACCTACTCCTCAGCTTTCTAGTCCACACACACACATGCACACACGTTTTCTATCAAGGTAAAAACATCTGATTCTTAAGAAGTCCCTCACTTATGTGAGTGATCCACAAAAAGATCCACTTCTTCATAGAAGCAAATGATAACATGATCTTAAGAATTTTTTGACAGAGTCCAGAAAATTCCATTTGAGGAAGTTTCCACTCATCTTATTAAAAGAATGGAAAATACAACTTCAACTGAATCAAAATTTGTTAGTGTAAGTGATTGGATCCCTCAACCACGAATTAAATACCCCTTGCACAACAACAGCAGATCACGGGTATGAATCCACCATGGGTGATAGAATTGTTGAAAACAACAATGAGTGTATAACAACGAGTAAATCTTTCTAATTATAAGGAGATATTGTTTAGCTTTTTCCTAGCATTTATTCTTTATCTTAGAGGATTATTTAAAACATTCCAGAGTAGACAATGTAGGAATATTGCCAAAAGAATACAGATAAACATGTACATCACTAAGGAGATTCTGACACAGTGTACAGCATGGATGAACTTGAGGATGTTGTGATAAATGACATAAGCCAGTGACAAAAAGACAAATATTGCATGACTCCACTTGTATCAGGTTTCTAGAGCAGCCAATCTCATAGAAACAGAAGGTAGAATAGTGGTTTCCTGGGGTTGGGTGTTGAGGAAAATGGGAGTTGTTTAACAGGTACAAAGTTTCACTTTACCAAGTTGAAAGTGTTCTGGAAACTGGCTGGAATGCAAAGTCAGTACACGTAACACTATTAAAGTGTGTATTGAAAACGGTGAAAATGGTCAACTTTATGTTATGTCTATCTACCTTAATTAATTTTTTTTTAAATGAACAACCCCTGCAATAAAGGGATATGATAGATTTTTCTTTAAAAACCTGGACTAGACTAATCACTCAGAATGCGCATTTCCAATATTCTGTAGACCACAAAGGTAATGGTGGAGGCATCAGACTGTTCTCTATATTTCTGACACGTCAGGCAACACAGGAACTCAAAATTTTTACATTTCCTTGGATTTGAGCTGAGATTCCACAATTCTATGTCGGAAACTGACAATACACACGGTATATATATTGGATAAGTTATTTCAAAGAACAAGAAACATGGAAAAATTATTAAACGGGGTTCCTGGTGAGGAACAGATATGGAAACCCGAGCACCACTTTAGCATCAATAACTGTCCCCTGAACAATAGAATGAAAACAAGGCAATTCTGATTTTACTACCAGCACTAACTTTCTTGGATGTCCAATGTATGTGGACAAACCCAGGAAAACAATGAGAAGAGTTTGTTTTTCAAGATTTTACTTCGTAAGAGAGAATTGAAAGTCTAAGCGATGTCTCTGTTTCTGTTTTCCAGCAAGCAATATTTGAAAGTGTTTGGTGTGCTGCGTTTTAACTTTCCACAAGAACTGGCTCAGAGAACTACATAGAATGGTCAGAAACCCACTGCCGATTGCTAAAAACCACAGCTTTTCTTTCTTTTATGTCTTTGCTCTGCAAATTGCCGGACAATTGTTGAAACCTCATTTACATTTTCATTTCAATAAAGTATCTGCAGCCCTAAAGTTCTTTTTTGTTATTTGATTAAAGTTGAGAGTTTAGAAAGCCTCAGCGGTCACACAGGTGTCTGCTTGTGTGCACATGCACACATTCACACGCATAATTCTTCATTAAGATCTCATGGATGAGGGATTGAAGAATCTGAGAAGCCTTTGTTCCTTCCAATGTGTAGCCCAACCTTGACCTTCTCTCTGGAAAAGTGACTTTCCTCCCTAATCACCCCGTCTCCCCCAGCACTGTCTCTGACACCCTCAGACACAGAGGTTCTACTGGTTGGGTCCTGCTCAGTTTCCTGATCCACTGCTTCATCTCCATGCTGAGCCCTGTGCTCCATGGTGAGGCTCTTCTCTCAGCTCTCTCTGTCCCTGACCCAAGTGTGCAAGGCCAGCAATAGAGCCAGCCAGGAAGGTGACTCGTGCAAAACAGGGGTGGATCCTGTCTCGATTTTACAATTGATATATGGCATTAATGTTGATTTTTAAAAATATTTTATTAAAATATTATTTACCCTAATTACTGAAATTTTTGTTACCCCTTAAAGTGTGTGACACCCCCTAGTCCTGTCCCTGCAAGTGGCAATGTGGTCCATTTGCTCATTCCCGCAATGCCCTGCAAAGCAGTGAAGGTTGAGGGAAATGTGTGTGTTCTGTAGGAACAAAGCAAAGCAAGCCAGTTTTCATTGAACCTGAGCTCTCCTTTCTTTATCAGTGCCCACACTCCTGTCACTGGGGATAAGTTAGTGCCACCCTTTCTGATCACACCTCAGCAGGTCCCTCTTCCTTCCTGGGCTGTCCTCTCACCCAAGAAGACCCTTGACCCTTTCTCAGGACAATTCAGCTCACACCAGGGCTGGCTCTTCCACCAGGATAACACATGCAGGGCATTAGGTACACAATGTATTTATGGTTCCACATAAATGTTACAATTTCTTTAAAAATATTCACCTAAAGTGACTATAGTAGGGGCCAGCCTGGTGGCACAGCAGTTAAGTTCACCTGCTCTGCTTCAGCTGCCCAGGGTTCGCTGGTTCAGATCCTGGGCATGGACCTTTGCACCACTCATCAAGCCACACTGTGTGACAGGTGTCACACACACACACACACAAATAGAGGAAGATGGGCACAGATCTTAGCCCAGGGCCAATTCTCCTCAGAAAAACAGAGGAGTACTGGTGGTGGATGTTAGCTCAGGGATAATCTCTCCCCCAGAAAAGCGACCATGGTAATAATGAACGAGTGTGGATATATTCATCTTTATACCTATGTAGTGGTAAGATGTAATATTTAATGTTTCTGTGGAGAAGTGTCTAAAAGTACCTAAGATTCACAGAAGTTACAATGAGGCCCTCCCCTCCTCCCTCTGCAAAATACCTCAGGGCCCTTGACACCATAAGACCCAGGAAAAAGGGTCCTTTCCTTGGACCTACACTTTAGAGGTTCTCCCCTATTACACAAACAGACACAGACATACACACAAACACAGCATTATTTATTAAGAATTCATGATGGGCTGGCCCAGTGGCCAAGTGGTTAAGTGTTGTCATCACGAATCTGTGAAGGAAATGGAAATCCAGATCCATGAAGCTAGAAAAAGCCTACTAGGATGAACTGAAGAAATGTACACTGAGACATGGTGATCAAATTTTCAAAGTAATAATAAAGAGAATTTTGAAACTAGCAGTTGAAAAGAAACTCATCACATACGAGGAAGTCCCATAATACTAACAGTGACTGTTACAGCAGAAACCTTGTTGACCAGGAGAATGAGGTATGATATTCAAAGTGCTGAGAGAAAATACAGCCAACCTAGGATACCATGCCCATCAAAACTATCCCTAGAAAAATGAAGGGAAGGATTCAACAATTCTACTTTTTTAGAAAATAGCGTAAGAAAATTA
This sequence comes from Equus quagga, assembly GCF_021613505.1. Taxonomy (NCBI): domain Eukaryota; kingdom Metazoa; phylum Chordata; class Mammalia; order Perissodactyla; family Equidae; genus Equus; species Equus quagga. Next base: position 10,044,106 of record NC_060283.1, on the reverse strand, counting down.
GTAACAACATGGATGACCAATCTTATTGCTGTGAACATGTAATTTCAACAGCCAAAGGATGAAAGAGTAAATACATCTTAATGATCATACGGCTGAGGATATAAAACTACACGAGATGAACTGCCAATTTAAAAACAAAAACTTAATACCAATATGTACTGGAGGACAACTCTTTTCAAGCCCTATCTTCGAATTATTTGGTTCTTCTACATTGTTCCTAGAATAAAATTTAAAATCTTTACAAGACATGAAGGATAGATAAAGACTCTCCAGGGCAAACAAAAGCTGAGGGATTTTATCATCACTCAATCTACCTTACAAATAATGCAAAAGAGAATTTTTCATGGAAACAAAAAGATGCTAAATAGCATCATAAAAGCATGTGAAAGTATAAAAGCCATGGGTAAAGGCAAATTTATACACAAATACAGAATATTGTAATATGGTAATGGTTGTGTTTAAATCGCCTTTCATTCTAGTGTAAAATTTAGAAGACAAAGGTATTAAAAATAAGTATAAGTACGAAAGTATGTTAAGGGATACACAATATAAAAAGAGGTTAAGTGTAATGTCTATAATATAAAGTGTGAGGAGGTAGAAGGAAAAGTGAAGAGTTTAGGTATGCAATTGAAGTTAAGTTCTTTTGGGGTTTAATAGACTCTTATAACTATAATATACTTTTCGTAAGCCTCATGGTAACCACAAAGAAAATACCTACGACAAATTCAAAAAAGAAAAAGAAAAAGGCATCAGAGCAGGTTACTAAAAGAGATCCACGAATCACAAGGAAAAATCACAAGAGAGGTAAAGGTAGACAACACAGTGAAAATCAGAGAGAAAACAATGAACATAATAGAAATAGTAAGTTCTTCAATATCAGTAGTTTCTTTTGACTCTTAATGGGTTAAACTCTCCAATCAAAAGACGTAGTGTGGCTGAATGGACAAAAGAAAGATCTAACCAAAGGCAGTCTACGAGAGACTCATTTTATATTTAAGGACACACATAGGCTGAAAGTGAATGGATGGAAAAAGATATTCCATGCCAGTAGTAAACAAAAGAAAGCAGGATTGACAATACTTCTTTCAGATAAAATAAACTTTAAGTCAACAACTGTCATAAGAAACAAAGAAGGTCATTATTTACTGATAAAACGGTCAATTCATCAGGAAGTTATAAAAATTATAAATACTTTATGCACCCAACATCAGGGCATCTACGTACATCATGAAGAAATAGACAAAAGTGAAGGGAGAAATAGACAGCCATATAAAAAGAGTAGGAGACTTTAATACTTTACTCTCAATTATAGATAGAACATCCAGACGGAAAATCAATAGAAAATCTGTGGACTTGAACAACAGACAGGTCAAATGGACCTACTAGACATTAAGGAATATTCCACCCAAAAGCAATAGAATATGTCTTCTTCTCAAGTACACAGGGAACATTTTCCAGGAGTGATCATATGTTAGGTCAAAAAACAGGTCTTAACAAGTTAAGACAAGTAAAATCATGCCGAGTGTCTTTTCCCATCACAGTGGAATAAAACTAGAAATCAATAACCGAGGTTTGAAATAATAGGACATATGTATTGGTTTCTGCCCATGGATCCTGACACAGAGATCCCAAGACCTTCATAATTTCCTTACTGTTGAGAGAACTAGGAGTTTAAGTAGCTTGAAGGTTTTGATTGCTTTCACTCTTCAATCTAAGGCCTCAGTGTCCATGGGAGATGCTCCAAGGCTGTGCTAGGAGACTTTGAAAGGACTAAAGAAACCACCCCAAATCTTCACCACATTTGAACCTCAGCCAAGCATGGATTGAACATTCACCCTCATTCCCAGTGGGTTTGCCTGGCTGAGAGGGAGATCATTATAAAAAAGCCCCTTTGACCCCTCCCTCCCAAACAAATGGCCTAGTGTTGGTTTAAATCTCTGCCGTGTCACTAAAGTGGATGTAACTTTAACATGTTCCTCTGTTTTTGCTTCTTTAAATCATCTCCACTCTGCACATCTTGAGAGGAAGACCTTGGTATTTTCACCTCTTTCCTTGTTGCCTGAGCAAGCACAGATTCTGTGCTCAATCAGTAGTGAATGAATAGAATCAATTTTTAGACTCAATTATGCTGGGAGAAATTGGACCGTTGCATTCTCTAACTGAGGATGGTTCATCTCTCTCCCTTACTACTCGTTGTTCCTACAGGTTCAATAAACCTGGGAGTTTGATCCCTGCTCTTCCTTTCCAGGGGAGACAAAAGGGGAAAGGAATAAGAAGTCCCCAAAGACAGTCTGAGGCAACTTCCAGAGAGGATTTCTACATGTGGGCTTAAGAAACCCAGGCACTGGGGTGGACAGTACTGGTCCAGAGCACCTGCAATGAGCTGCTGCCAACCTAAGTTCACCTGGCTGCAGTTTCACTCCCTTCCTCAGAAGTCCATGTGGCTCAGTTCCCAGCATGCACTGAGGTCAGATCTTCCTCTGTTTTGACTCTTCGCAAAGTTGCTGAAGGTTGACTGTTGCTCCAGCATAGATGCTTTCTTTTTCTTCAAGTCATATCCTCCAAGCTGCCTCCCTGAATGCCCCCTAGTTAGGTGATCATTTTCCGCGCTCCCATAGTTCATTAAGCACAGCCATTAGTGGGCTTCTGTGGTTACTATAGACACTGCTTCTTCAACCACCACTGAGGTGACATCAAAAGCTGAGAAAATATGACTCTTCCCACCTTCCAATCTCCCATCAGTTGGGAGAACCCAACTTCCACTGGAGAATCTAACAAGAGGGCAGCTGGCAAGAGAGTCTCGGAAGTGTAACCTGCAGGCCTTCAGTTTTAGCAATAAAGAGATGAATCGTAGAAAGTAAAGCTGCAACTAGTAAAATACAGCCCCTGTCTAGCACACAGTGATATAATCTACAGAGTTTTGCTTTTATTTTCACCCCAATGGAGAACATTTGTCTGGCCTATAGAAAAGACAGTGCCTGGCAAGTTTGTTGCGTACAACATGATAAACAAGACTTAAACAGCATAATAAATGTATCGACTAACCAAAACCTACACTTTATTGGTCAATACTCATGTACTAGGTAGCACTGGGATAAGAAAAATTCCTATAAGTTCTTGTGCCTTACTCCTAATGAGAATCGGACGTACATTGAGCAAGATTTGGGGGGAGATGATAAACCTGTGTGTACATGAATTTAGATGGTAATGGAGATAAATGAGGGCTATAACCACAAGAAACAGAAAGCTTTCATTGTCCACATCACCAGAAAAGACCGTTCAAGGAGAAAGGTCTTTCTGGCGAGCAGAGTATAAAGTTAAGCAAAGTAAATAGTCTTGGGGATCCCACAGCGAGTATCAGTTCATCAGTTTCCTCACAAGTCCTGAGGTTATTTGGCCACTTTCTCCATACAGCTCTTCCAGAATTCATAAACAGTTTCATTCAACCTGTTCTGGATGTCACAGTGTAACACTTTCTTCTCTGGGAGAAAATGTGCCTGTCTTCATTGTCCTAAATGACACCTGTGTCAGCAGAAGAATCACATTCCCCCTGTTTGGGTGGTACCTCTGATGTGGTTGTGACTTACTGTCCTCAAGTGCCTTGTTCACACGTGGAGCTGATTTATAATGAGATGCATGTACCTGAAGAATGGTCCAGCTCACCTTACTGACTGTGGGGTCAAGAAGAGTTCTTATGACCTGGCTTCATTGCTGAAAGGCAGACCTCCCTCTGGAATCCCTTTATGTAAGATCAGCTCCTCAGGTAGAAAGAGGTATTAGAACAGTGCTTTACCTTAGTGTGATAGCCTTACTCCTTATGAAAAGGAGTTTGGGTTGGGGGAGAATCCTTGGTGTTCAGGTGTCTTCTAATGGTGGAAGAAACCACTGAAGAATCCTAGAAATCTCATGGACCCATGACAATTTCATATGTGAGTGCTCCACAGTCATCTCAGTGCAGCCTGATGTTCATTACGTCATTGAGAGGGCTTTCAACCACTTGAGGCATCTTCCTTGTAATTTATTTAGTCCCTTATTTGCCACTAGATTTGTGTATGACTTTGCCAGAGCCCTGGGATTGGGATGTGATATATGGTTGTAATTTGATGTTTACAACTTGGCATGTCTGTTGGAAAATTTGTCTTATAAGTTGAGGTCCTTGGTCTTGGTCTTTTTTTAATAGAATCCCACCCAGGGGACCACATACTGGAGCAAATGGAGTAACAAGTCAATAATAGGTGGATCTGGGTAAATGTGTATGTATGTTCTTCTTGTGTACATATCATTGCAGCTCTTCTGTAAGTTCAAGTTACTTTCAAATACAAAGTTAAAGATTGTATTACTGAGGCAAAGTGTATTGTGATGAACAAACTTCTGCCTTCCCAAGAAGTAAGGGGAGGACATCCAGGGAGGGTATATGGTACAGGTGGGTCATGGGAGTCCTCATTGCTGGGTGATGGTGTATGAAGTCAATGTGTTGTTGGATGAAGTGTCCTCAAACTCCGGGTTGTGTCTGAAATGGCACCTGGACTGGATTTCCAGCATTGTGAAATGCACAATTAGGGCAGGGACACGCAGTGAGAAATTGTTATGGAAAACTCAGGAGCAAGCCAAAAATTTCTGATGTTTTTCTACCTTCTTTTTCCTAGGAAACAACCCAGAAAAAAGATTTAGACATCACAAGACCATCACCTCATCGCAAAAATTGGTGAACAAGGGGAAGGAAATAATCTCTGATGCCCAATGGCCTTTTCCATGTCATGGCCCTTCCTCTGCAGCTCAGAGCTTGTAGCAAGAAATCTGAGTACAGATTAGGAGTCAAGGCAGGAAGTCTTTGGGAATAGTAAGGAGCGGCTCCATCAGCTCACACATTTCCCTGAGGAACCTCAGGGCATAAAGTGAGTAGGCTCAAAAGTGCACGATGGCAAGCAAAGAAGTACAGAAATGGCTTAGATGAGTTTGTAAGATGAGGTACATCAGTGATCTGGGTACCAGCAGAGATGCTTACAGCTCTGGATACAGAACAGATGTATGTATTTCAATTTTTGGTATTTCTTGAATATATGAAGTAAAATGTTATTGGAAATCTCTCTTAATGACCAGAATGAGAACTTTTTCAGATTTTATATATCCATGGACAATATCATTTACTGAAAAAATTAGGCAGTTCGAATAATGTTTTTCATCTCTATAGATGTAAACTCTGAAAATACTAGTCGCTTGAATGCGCAAATGTGAAAAAAAATGATTCTGTGGAATTGAGGTCAAATGATTCTCGAATTCCTCTGGGGTATGGGCTAAAAACAACATTATGATCTATCAGTCAAAAATATTTTTAATTACTTATAAGCCACAGCTAAATTAGGTCCTCCTTGGATTTTATTCAAAGCAAGGAATCAGAATCCACTTTCTATAGAAAAAATTTTGTGTACCACAAAATAGTACTTTACATTTATTTTTCTGACTCTAGATATTTGTACAAGTAGAGTCAATGCTGTGTAAGTTCTGATGGATGATGTATATGCCTTCTGTCTTTCTAAACTGGAACAAGAATGTATATGAGAGGGGAGGGGGAAAATGAGAACAAGTGTAACCGCATGGTACATACTGTAAAAGTGTATGTGGACATTCCCATCCAGAAGTGATGCTTCTTAAGTGTTTCTATCCAGCATGTATGTGTTAATCAATTAGAAACTTAAGCCCTAGAGAATCCCTGGGATTTCAGCCTCACAAGAGGACATGTGTGATCAGTGCATCCTGTGGAGGACATGAGTCCAGAGACCTTGTGTGCCTTGGGGATAAATAATATCTGTCCCCACCCACCACCCTCCTGTACTGAGTTCCAATATTAAGTATTTAGGATTTTGAAATCACAATAACAGTCACTTAGAGGTGTCCATAAGACAATAAATTAAGTGATTGAAAGTAATGGTCTCTTCTTAACTGAAAGAAATTCCAATGGAACAGAGCCGAATTCTGAAGCACACTCTGTTAGCATTTAGGATAAATAAGCATTCCTCATTGGCAGAGTCAGTTAGATTCAGTTGGATATTTGACTTTTGGAATGATGCAACTTATTTTATTTGACTTACTGCTTATATTTTTTTCCTTTTGTTCCACGAGTGTAATAGCTGACATTTACTGCCAGACACTGTTCCTAGCATTTTTCTTGTTAGTTTATGTATCCTAACACAAATCCTATGGGGTAAGCACTATTATTGTCACCCTTATTTTACGAATGAAGAAACTGAGGCTGAGATGTCGGCACCTTGCTGATGTCCCTATAAGTAGAAAGTGCCAGAGCTGAGCCTGAACCCAGGTAGTCTGGCCCTAAAGTTGGGCTCTTCCCCACTGCTCAATAAATGAATACATTCGAATTTTCAAAGATCCAAACAGCAGTTCAGAACTCAAAACAAAGTGTAAGACTGGCCAGCTAAGATTCTGCTGTGGGCTGGAGTGAATTTGTAGAATCTTTCAAGAATAGTTGACTTCTTTAAATTTCCTAATATTTCCTTCAGGAACAAAGCGTGTGGCACTGTTTCTAAGATTCCTCTTTATATTTGTGAGTAAGGTTTCATGATTTTATCCTCAAGGGTTTGCATATTTCCGATCATGTATATTTCAATGTACCGTGGCTGCTGCTGTTGTTTGTATCGCCAACGGATGATGTTTTCCGTGATGTCACGAAACGAAACAGTAATAGCAGGTTTATAGGAAAGTGATTGAGGACTATATGCAGATCTTATATTCAGCCACATAATGAACTTAAATCCGTTCTAATAATTTTTTTTCTGTAGATTATCTTAGATTTCTCTGATAGTTGATCAATTATCTGTATATGGTGACTAACTCACTGATTCCTTGTTTACCTGATCTTTTTCTTGTTTGAAGAGAATGTTTTAACAAGATGTTTCCCTTTGTCTTATTTTATAGTCTTAATTTTTTTAGAGCAGTTTTACGTTCACAGAAAACTTGAAGATGGAAGCGGAGAGTTCCAATACATCCGTACATGCACAGCATCCCACACCGTCAACATCCCACATCTGATGGTACATTTGTTATAACTGGCGACCCTATACTGATGCACCATTACCAATCAGTCAAGTTACGTTAGAATTTACTCTGAGGTTGTACATTCTATGGGCTTTGACAGATGTGTAATGACGTGCATCCAGCATTATAGTATCATACAGAATAGTATCACTATTCTGAAATTCCTCTTCTCTGCCTATTCATCCCTCTCTCCTCCCTTACCCATGGAAACCACTCGTCTTCGACTGTCTCCATAATTTTGCCCTTTCCAGGATATCATGGTTGGAATTATATAGTATGTAACTTTTCAAGTTCGCTTCTTTCACTCAATAATATACATTTAAGTTTCCTCCTTGTCATTTAATGGCTTACAGTTCATTTTTTTCAAAATTGAATTTCCCCGAATTTTAGGACTGTATTCCGTTGTCTGAATGTACTACAGTTTCTTTATCCCGTCTCCTATTGTAGAAGGTCTTGATTTCTTCCAAGTTTTGGCAATTATGAATAAAGTTGCTGTAAACATCATGTGCAGGTTTTTGTGTGGACAACAGTTTCAACTGCCTTTGGTAAATACCAAGGAGCTCAATTGCTGGATTGTATGGGAAGAGCATGTTTAGTTCTGTAAGAAACCACAAAACTGTCTTCCAAGATAACTGTACCATTCTGCATTCCCACCAGCAATGAGTGAGGGTTTCTATTCTTCCTCATCCTCACCGGTATTTGGTATTGTCATAAATGATCTGTTTTAAAAGTGAAAAGGAATAAAAGGGGTTGAACTGAGGCGGAAGAAGGATCTAGGATGAGGAAGCATCAACTAGAAGAATTCAATTGAGTCAGAAACTGAGATGCAAGCAGCCGAGATAGAATCTAACCGTCATCCACCTCAATTCCATCTCACAGGTCACCACTACCAGGCATCCCAAATGAATGTACCACTTTGCTTCTCTACAGACACATACCATCAATGCTTGAGCTCGACCTACGGGCTTCCAAACTATGCACGTCTGAGCAAGTTTCTTGCTTTCTGGGTGTTAGTTGACTCAACTGTTAAAATGGGAAATATAATAGCTTATAGATTTGTAGCAATGGTTGAATATGATAAATTGTTTTTCCACATTGTCTGGCTATCATTAGCAATAAAAAATTATTGCTACTCTTTTTATTATCATTATTATTATTAGTTACAGAAAGTCTTGCAACCCAAAGAGCCTGCATGGAGAGTAAAAATAGTATGTTTCCAGATATAATCAGCGTACTGTTATTTTGATGACTCGATTTTTATTGAACATTTTATTCTCCCACTCCCGGGTCTCTGGCAACCACCGTTCTACTCCCTGTTTCTGTGAATTTGACTACACTGGGTACTTCACACAAAGGGAATCATGCAGCATTTGTCTTTTTGTGACTGCCTTATTCCACTTAGTATATTGTCCCCAAGCTTCATCCATAAATGTAGCACGTGACAGAATTTCCTTACTTTATAAGCTGAATATGCATAATACTCCATTTTATGGTGGTATCACATTTTCTTTGTCCATTCGTCTGTCCATGGATGCTTGGGTTGCTTCTACTTCTTGGTTATTGTAAATGAGGCTGCTATGAGCATGGAAATGCAAATATGTGTTTGAGACCCTGCTTTCAATTCTTTTGCATATATACTCAGAGGTAAACTTGATTGACCATATCATAATTCTATTTTTAATTTTTTGAGGGACCTTCAGACTCCTTTCCTTAGCAGCTGCACCATTTTTCTTTCCCACCAGAAATGCACAAGTATTCCTATTTCTCCACATCTTTGCCAAAACTTGTTCTTTTCTTTTCTTTTCTTTGGATAGTAGCCGTTACAATGGGTGTGAAAAACTCGTGTGATTTTGACTTGAGATCTGAAACACAGCAAGAAAGCACCGGGGCAAAAAATCTAGATGTTTCTCACCTCACCTATTCATTCTGCCACCATTGTCCACAGAGCAAAGCAGATCTCCTTGATTTGCACCATCCTGTCTCTCCAGTCATAAAGCCTTCCCTATTCTCCCATTTACTACTGTGTCTTTCAGGGTAACCTGGGTTTCTGATGTTCCCTCAACAATCCATGTGGTTTATGCTGTCTTGTCTCCCTTCATGCTGTTCCCTCAGCATCCCTCCTCCAAACATTTCTCTATGTCCAAATTCTATATGCTCCTTTCTATACCTACCTTCACTTCCTAATGCCTGTAATCAGAATGGTCCTCATCTCCCTCTGCATTGCCAGAGAGCACTCTGCTTATGGTTGGGAGAAGCAGAGGATGAGCCCCTGTGGGCTTCTCTACTGCTGGGACCCTGATGCCTCAGAAAGTGAGATCGTCCTAATTGACAAGTAAACTAAAGAGGAGCTTCTTTTAGTCAACTTAGAGCTTGATTTGATTTGAAATCTCTTTGTTCCTTTAGAAACAGTAGATTAGAGTAGGAAATGAGTAGTTGGAGAGGTAGTCTTCCTCTTCAAACTGTTTTCTCTTAGGATCCTGAAAACTACTTATTTCTTCCATAATTGTCCCTATGCTACTAACCTTTCTTCCTCATCTGCCCCAAAACAAACGTGGCACAGCAGGCATCATTTTACACTAAAGATACAGCCTAACCAAGTTTGTGATGTGTTAATTCACATTCATTCATTTATTCAAGGAATATTTGCTTATCTTCCTCTCTGGGCCAGGCCCTGTGCTAAGTAAAGATGAGCAAAATAGGACACTGTCCTGCCATCAAGGAGCTAAATTCGAGGGGGGCTCCCATCAGTTACTGGTTATACATTTGTAAAGCTACAGTCTCAGTAATTGCTACAAAGGAGGGTGCATGGTGCCAGCAATGTCTATAAATTGGAACTTTGACTCAGTCATTGGAGACTGTGACACCGACAGGTGGCATCAGCCCTGAGTGAGGAAGGGAGGGCTGGAAGTCAGACCTCAGGACCTACCATGTGCTATGTGGGCAGGACCAGTGAGCCTGTCTAGGTACAAATATGGCTGGGCTCCCCAGGCTCCTGAGTCCAGCTCCTAATTGTTCTTGCATGTTATAACTGAAAACTCAAAGGAAAATAAACCATGAAGGAGTCCCTGTCTGTCCTGCTGGTCACTCTGACCCTTGCTGCTGCAAGGATGAGTATCATTTCTAATAGGTCCAGCACTAGCCCTGGTAAATGACCTCTGAATCAGGTGAACTTAACTGGAGTGTGAACAAATTAAAATCCAAACTTTTTCCTCTACTTGTGAACTAGTATCCAAAAATCCCAGGGCTCATTTTATTAAATCCCAATACTCTGGAACTTGTACAGAAAACCACTGCCGGCAAGTTTTAAGAGTTTTCCACTTGAAGCCTCACTCCTTGCCTGTGGTCTCTGTTTCAGAAGCAGGATGACATAAGATTTGGATGTGAATCATGGCTCTGCCACTTGCCAGCGCTTCGACCTTGAACAAAATGCTTAATCTCTCCAAGTGACCTCTTGTCATTGCTTTTAGAGCTATCACCAAGAGTAGCTATGACAATGCAGTGGATTAATTGTGTCAGGAGTCCACCTCTAGGTATCAAGCAAACATCAGTTTTCAGATGTCCTCCTTCCAGATTTTTTTAGGTGTCAGTTGAGTGCACAGCTTTTTAACTCGTATATTCACACATGTAATAACTTTACGTCTGGAAGAGTTTTAGGAGAGTTCTCAGTTCAGGAAGAGTCAGTGTTCTCTAAATCTCTGAGTAATAAATCTTCAAATGGGCTCTGAATCAGCAGCACTCAACATGTCTAGACATACTACTAGTTTTCTAGGATTACTGCCAGGGGTTGTAGTAGAACTAGTAAAATCATTAGGGCTACGGTTTCTATTAGTCTAGGTTAATTCTAGCCATTCATTCAACAATACTTTTGCAAGTCTTCATACCGTCTATATTCACCCAAGATGTTGAATGTTTCTCTTTCATCTAACTTTCTAAACTGCATCCTCTTTCCTCACGTGGTCTCTGATTTACCCTCTCCAAATTCTCTGCATAGTGTGACATCTGACCAGGGTTGAGATCAGAGCCTGATGGAGCAGATCCTGGGCTGCAGGGGCATTGCAAAGACTTGGGGGAATGGAGAATCCAGACCAGTAAAAGTGGTTAATTCAAGTCTCGGCACAATTCCAGTGAGGTCAGGAATGAGCCAAACTTCCCACCTCTCACCCTCTCTGAGAAATTCTTTACAACACTACAGAATAACAGAGCCAATCATAACTTTGTGTGTAACCTTTAAATGTGTTCAAACTGATTAGGTTTATTTTTTTCAGCTTTTAAGCTATGTCTGCAAACAATGACATAATCCTACTTCTGTGTGTGTGTGTGAGGACGTTTGTCACTGAGCTAACATCTGTGCAAATCTTCTTCTGTTTCTTGTGGGACGCCACCACAGCGTGGCTTGAGGAGCAGTGCTAGGTCCACACCCAGGATGCAAACCTGCAAACACTTGGGTTCTCAAGCAGAGCACACGATCTTAACTACTATGCCACTGGCCCGACCCCCCATTCTGTAATTTAGTCTCAAAATAGCATCTTTCAACATATAAATAGTTTACTTAATCTTCTCCAGATTTCTTCTCCCTTCCCAAATCTTGTATAATCTGACTACCATTCACTTGAAAAATTGTTGACTAAAATCTCCTCCTCCCCAATAGCCAAGACAAAATAACGTGTCACTCTTTTTCGCAGGCAAAACTTAATTTTTTAAATCTAGGAAACGTGAGTTTCAGCAATCCAAGAGAGTCTTGGAATGTAGTGGGTGTACTTTACAAAAGGGAGAAACTGAACCAAGCACGAGGACCCCTGGTGTCCAGTCATGGCTCTGCCACTTGCAGTGTGACCTGGAAGAAATCGTGATCCTGAGGGTCTCACACTGTTATCAGCATGTGATGAGATGGGAATATAAAATGCCTGGGTTTCCTGTCTAGTTCTTACATCAGAGCCCTAGGAAAAATCAACTTTCCTCACATCAGTTGCATTTCCTTTTCTTCTGCTCCAGCCAATGCAGGTCTGTCCATTCATTCTTACTGATTTCATATCCTTCTTGTTCCTTAATGAACCTGTCTACAAGGTACGACTTCAGAGGTTTTCCACACCTCCAGAAACTTAGGAAGAAGAGATGCAAGTGAAAAGATGCATGGATAATAAATCTTTTGGGAACAGACTGTTGGTTTCAAAAGCATTGGTAATTCTTCCTTCTTTGTACACAGAGGCTTCTGCTCAGGTCAACTGCCAGGAAGGAGGTCAGGGTACTGCTCTTGGGGACACAGGAGGTGGAGACAACAGCCTCACTGTTCGCCTCTGATAGGATGACCTGTGGCCACATGATGGATGATAACAGCACACCTGCTGAACTATACTAAGGCTTTACAGATTATCCGGGCATGCTCTTCCTTCTCAGGTCACCTCTTTGGGAACCAGGTTCCCCGTAGCGTCCAGAGGAGGAGGACACTTGGGGTCTCACACAGTGATGTTGAAGGGCCAAAGCACTGCTGCCTCCCTGCCTGGGAGCTTTCCTGAGGGCGAGTTCCCTCACCCAGTCCCTAAGGAATCTCAGTGGGATTGTTGGGAATGTTGAATAGGGAGACAGGTTGGGGGCCAAATAGGCTCCACCCTCTGTCAGGATGGCGTTGGGACTAGCTGTATTTTCTGCCCACTTCTGCAGAGCTGAGGCCCACTCCTTATAGCACCATCCACTTTTCCACTCCTCTCCCATGACTCTCCTCCTTATCATTGCCAGTGGGCAGACACACTCCTTGTTACATCTCCTGCAGCCACATGTGAAGGTGAAACACTTAAATTACGCCTTTATCAAGAAATTAGATATTTAAAGGCACCTCTCAGCCCATCTACCACTGGATTTAGGTCATGAGGTTCAGCTTCAAATGCCCATAGAACCTGAATCTTCGTGCTGAGAAGCACATGTGCCGTCAGGTTGAATTTCCGCATCCTGAGGCTGGGAATCTCCTGTGAGCAGTACTTCCCAAGTCCTCTCCCATTCCTGTTCCGATCTCTCAACCCTGTGTCCCCTTTGGAGTGAACTAGTAGAGTCTTCTGTCCCAGGACATCAGAGAAAAGAGATCTTGGGCTGCTCTGCCCAACCCTTCAGCCCCTCCTTCCATAGAACCCTGAGTTATACTCTTGGGTCTCCTCAGGTTTATTTGTTGGTCTATGAAAATGGTTCTTTCCTCACTTGCATGGCTGGTTGTAATTGTATCTGGGTCTATTTAGTTTATCACACACTTGGGTCCTGCTTATCTTCCATCTGCCTTTTGTTGGTTGAAATTTCATTGATATCTTAGCGCGAACAAAGGTCTGTGTTAATATGTCATCTCCAGGAGCAGCATGACTGACCTGCCTTTTCTCTCTTTCTTTTTCTATTTCAGGGAAAAATATATTTGAAGTGGGCTTACAATGATATATCAAATCTTCTATTGTCATACCTCTAGTCTTTCAATGATCACCTGAACTTCACTGGAAAATGTAAAGGTTTCAACATCTTACTTCAATATATTACTTGGCCGGACTTTTCTATTTGTCATGTCATCATCCAAAAGTCTCTGTCCTTGAGTTGGAGTGGATTTTGTCATGAAGTGGCCATTGAGTGTTGTGACTAGCAAATTTCAGAGACCGAATTTCCAGCTACCCATGGTGGCCCTGAGATGCAGGGATCATGAGAGAAAATATTTGGTCTTAAATCATCCTGCATTACTTTACAGATTTCCCATTTATGCAGCCATGAGTGAAAAGGATGATGAAGTGTAAAAAGCAATTAAATCATCCCTGCTACTGGTCTTGTATTGAGAGATACCTGCAGCCTAACTTTCTGCCTAGTCATGTGGTTCCCTGCCAGTAGCATCACTAGTATTTTGGCCTCATCATAATCACAAGCAACCTGCTTGGTCCTCTTCCCTTCCCTGTGATTTCAATCCCATGAACTGTCCAGTGTAATGTGTTTTCATCTACCTCTCAATTTATAGTGAATATCCAGGGTTCAATTTCAGTTAGTTCTCTTTTACTCTGCACATTCACTCACATTCCTTGTTATTGTCTATTCCACTCTCCAAGACCTCAAGCTAATGCTTCCTCCCTCAAATTCTCCCGGATATCCAGAAACAAGCATCCAGCAGCCATCTGGACAACTCCATTCAAGATCGTCACAGTTATTTTTGAAGGAATATGTAAACCTGAACTCATCGTTTGCCCACGACCTACTCCTCTTCTATGTGCCTTACCCATCCTGGCTGAGGGACCCACCACCTAACGAGGTTCTTGACTCAGAAAATTTGGATACGATGGAGCCCCTGGGTTAGTTTCCAGTAGCTGCTGTAACACACTACCACACATGGTGGCTTAATAAGCTTATTTTCTCAAAGTTTGGTGCACAGACATCCAAAATCTGTAACATTCTGCCCAGATCATTGCATCAGGAGGGCCACACTCCCTGCAGAAAGTCAAGGTGAAAACCTCACAGCTGCTTCCAGCTTTGAGGACTGATGGTATTCTTTGTCTTGTGCCCTCATCAGTCTCACCTCTTCCCTGTGAGGCCACATTACTTCCTCTTTTTCTCAGTGTGTCTAATCTCCCTCTGCCTCCTTCATACAGAATATATCAGATTGCATTTAAAGAACCCCAGAAAATTCGGCATAATCTCCCCATCTTGAAATCCTTAACTTTTCTGCATCTGCAATGTCCTTTTTTGCCAAGTAGGAATAACATTACCGGTTCCATGGGTTAGGATGTGAATATTTTGGGGGTTTTTACGAGCTTACTATAGTTCATCTCCCTCCTGACACCTGAGTCCACTAAGTTCTGCCCCCTCTACTGCCACAGCATCACGTCTGAGCATCCCCTCCTTTCCCTCCCACAGTCCTCATCACAGGCCAGGCCTAGTCCTTCCCAGCCTCTGTGAAAGTCTCCTAAACGCTCTCCTGAGATACCTTCCTGTGGTAATGTCATCCTCATTGATGCCAAAGTGACTCATTTAAAATAAAACGTAAATGTGATCTCATTTCTGCAGCCCTGAATTACTAGTGGGCACGTGTTTCCAAATGTTTTAAGCAAGAGAACTTATTATTAATTCCCAACCCACACTGAAATAGTAGTAGGTACATTTATATAAACTCTGATGGAAAAAATAGAAGGCAACTACTATTTACTAGTATCAATTATCAGCAATGCTTTTACAATAAATATGTGTTTTTATTCACATCAGGAAATATGTACATTTAAATTAATCCCTGTTTTGTGAAACACTTTATGTATCCAATCTACATACTATGCTTGGTGGGAACAAGGATTCATGGAGCTCTTGCAACACCCTGAGAACCCAGATTAGAATGACTGCTGGAGGATTTGGTCCCACTGTTGGCATCGCACACTATGACTTCCAAGACCCCGTCCCCGGGCACCCCCGTTACCTCATCTCCCTGCTCACCAAGGCTTCTGTGCCCAGCCATGGTGATCTGTATGCCACTCGCTTATGAATCACATTGAGTTGCACCCTTGCACCAGGCCTGTGGTGTCCCCTTTGCCTCTATATCCTTCCCTGCACAGGAAGGATACTATTTGCCTACTATCATCTGTAGGATATTTCACATCTCATCCTCTGTGAGGTGCTCGCTGAGTCCCACGCTGTAAAATAAACTTTATACACAGATAGACATTTTACACTCAACAAAACACACAGATACGCATTTTTACACAGACACACACACACAAACACACAGTCACAGACACACAAAAAGACAAACACAGAGACGCACAATCAGACTCGCAGACCTACACACAGACACAGACACACAGACATATACATCCTTCTGTTATCAGTTTATCTTGCTGCGATATAATATATATAATATTACAGAGTTGTCAATTATATACTGAATAAATTAATAAGTTAGAGCAAACAGGGAAAATTTCAAACAAAAGTGACGCCCAAGCCCCGCGTATATCAGTATCTCTGCAAGTGGAACCCATGCAGCCCCCATTTCCACACCCCAACCTATTAGGGGGGTAGGGTGGCTAGGTAGGGTGGTGAATAGGGAGGAAGAAAAGACTCTCCACGAGAGTCAGAGATTCCCCGGCATCACCAAAGTGGTCACCTTGCAAGCTTTCTTTAACCACTTATAGCCTTTCATATTTGGCAATTTCAGGTCATTCATTAGTTTCACTTCATAAAACTGACAAACTTAGGGTCTCGTACAGGAATACTTTCCTCCATGAGCCACTGTTCAAGAGTGTGAGGTGAGATAATGCAAGACTCCAAAGGCTGGGGTTGGGAGGAGAGAGTTTTGGTTATTGTGTAATGGGTACAGACTTTCTATTTGGGACGATGACAAATTCTGGAAACGGACAGTGGTGACAGCATTGTGAATGTACATAAAGCCACTAAATTGTGCACTTAAATGCAGTTAAAATGGTAAATTTTATGTTCCGTATATTTTACCAAACACACAAAGACTCCACAGGCCAAGCTCACTGCAGCACAGCAGAAAGATGACTGTAACGGGAGCAGGGCCTGTATTTCGATCCCCACTAGACATGCTCTCCCACAGCTGTTGGCACCTCAAAGTCTGGTTATGTCTGGTGTCAACTCTGTTCCATTTGCCTCTAGATTTTTCTTTATTGAAGATACCACTAATTTTTTAGAAAGTCTGGTTCAAACTCACAAATTGAGCTTAAAAAAGCACAAAGGGTTGACTCATGCAGAGTCCTGACTTTATCCTTGAGGCCTCTAATTCTTCCCCTGGACGAGTCCTATCACACTCCGTCTGGGCTCTCCTCCTCAAGTGTCTTCTCCCTGCAGCCATCTCACTCCCTATGACAAGGTCCGTATTCTGAACACAAAGCTCTGTTTTGTCGTAAGCTCACTTAAAGCAAACCTTCAATGGCTGTCCATTTCCTATGACATGAAGGTCAATGTCTCCATTAAGAAATTAGAATATTCAGGACTGTGTAATAATTAAAACTACATTGATTCAAAATTAAGACTTCTCCTTCCTTCTCTCCTTTACTTCTCCTTTTTTTCTCTCAGCTACTACACATGGCTTCTGACATTGTTAGGGCCTAAGAAAAGGGGAGAGACAGGAAGATAAGAAAGTGCTGAATTGACTCATACACCTTGAGGGTTGGTCCAGGTTCTCTGGACCAGGCAGGTCTTTCTCTCATGAAGCACCTTCATGGGTCTTCAAAAGCCTAGATTATTAAAATCTATTATCTTTTTCTGGCTTAATAAACATTTGTAGTACAACAAAGAGCTCTGAAAAATTAAAAATATGACAGTTGGAAAAAATAATATAGGAGACGGAAAACAAAGTAAAATAGTTGAATAATAGTAGTGAATATGTAGCTAAAATGATAGAGAAATATGAGAGAAAAGAAAATAATGTTAAAACATCAATACATGATGTTCAAATAATAGGATTCCAGAATGAGGGAGATCATGATAGGAAGGAAACCACCAACGAAATATTACAAGAAAATTCCCTAGAAATGAAGAATATGAAATTGAATAGCCCACTTACTCCCCACATCAAAACACATTTTTGTGACTTTTTGGAACATCATCCTAAAGAATGGTCATTCTTTCAGAAAGAAACACAAAGTCACGTCCAAGGATGGGGAATAAAAATCAAATCAACACAAGACTGGAAGACACAGGAGTAATACTAAAAGTGCAGAGGTCCCAACCTGTAATTGTATACGAATCTAATTGCAAATGCAGTCAACCATCATTTAGGCATGAAGACAAATGAATGTGTTTCAGAAGTGAAACTCTTCAAAAGATTTATCTCCAATGACCTGTACCCTAAATGATGTCAGAGGATATGATCTACCAAAAAGAAGGAGTAGAGGAAGGCAGATAATTATGGAATCCAGTAAACACAGGATATAACATAGTTTTTTATAGATTACTCAGGAGAGAAATGTAAAACACAATACTTACAACATGTCAATACCAGACGCCCGGTGAAGAATTTGTAGACGAGCATGAGACAACATGGTGTGGACAGGAATGGACAGGGCTCCAGTGATTCTCACTGGAAATGTTTTTCAATATTTTAATTTTTGAACAATGCACCTCTAACACTATTTTAAAATAATGCTTTGAAAAATATATGAAGTTGTAAGACAGAAATGAAAAGAAACGACAAGTTAGAAGAAAAAGGACAAAAACAGCGGGGGGCAAAATTTGGCAAATACTGGATTATTTGCTGTAAATGATCTGAGGTCAACTTGGAATGTACACTGCACTAAACTTAGGAGAAAGCTAATGTATTTTCATGAAAGAATTAATGGATTTCCTTAAGGAATTAATTATCTTGTTAAATCACAAGACACAAGACTGAGAACTGAAGAAAGAGGTGAGGTATGTTGCTGAGAATGAGAATCTGCTGTAGAAATTAAAGGCTCATAGAATTCAAAGAAGAGCAAGGCCCTGTGAGCTTGCACTCTCCAGGAAGGAAGACTTTGTGAGGAGGTGATGGCTGAGTTGGATCCTGAAGGACAAACTGGAGGAGCATGACAGGACAGAGGAAGTGTAGGGAGCAGTCTGAGCAGAGGCATGGTCATGAACCTGAGCTCACACACGAGAGGGTAGAAATGCCCACACTCCTGCCGGCATCTGTCTGCACTGGGGCTCCACTCACTGTCCACTGTGTGAGGCTACCTAACACTACTGACCTTTCAGCACAAGGGCAAATGCTTTTAGACATTTCTCTAGCAGGTTGTTTAGCAGCATCCCTGGTCTCTACCCACCTGATGCCAATAGGACACCACCCACCCGCTGGACGCATGACAAAACATATCTAGACATTAACAATGTCAACAGAGATGAGCGGAAGGAGGGAGTAAATCAGCCCCAGAAGAGAATCACTGCTCTAGCAGTGGAAATACTTTATATCAGGTCCCTCTCTACCCCATGTTATGCTGCTAAGGACCAGAGAATCACAACTGTGGATGCCTACAGTTAGCAAGAAAATGTGGGCATGCAAGGCAGGGAAAATTATCAACTGAATAGAGAATGTAAGGGTACACATATCTAACAAACCATATGGGCTATCATATATGTTTGGGGATTATATATTTAAGCATACGCTTTTTGGAAATGTCATGTTGCATACTGTTCGTGGTTTTGGTGAAGGAGCCAAGGAGAATGAGCCAGAGATGACACCTGATCCTGGCTCTGATTCCAAATCTGGCTCCTTGTGCCAAGTCATTAGATGGATCCGGGTTACTTTGGATCAAGGTAACGGTTACTTCTGGGGGACAGAGAGACTGAGGAGGCCCAGTTCCTGATGGCATGGACTCCAACTTCCTCCTCTCCTAACCTGCCCCCTCACTATTGTGACTGCAAAGTCCTCACCCAGGAACAGAAAGAAGGTGGTGTCACACTGAAATCTGGTTCAAGTGATGGGTTTGACCCTTTCCTTTACTAATGATGAAAATTTAAATGAACTTCTCTTTCTAAATAGATGGACTAATACAACATGTAATATAATCAGTGAATTCTTTGTAAAAATTCAAAATCTTTCCTAAAAGGCAGTCACAGAACAGTAAAGTAAGCAGCTACATGTTGACTATTGTCAAACAAAGACCAGATGTGCACAGGCCGTGCCCTCAAGAAGCATAAACATGGGGGAAAGGGCCATGGGAACAGGTCCTGGGACTCAGGAGAAAGCTGCAATGAGGGCCATGGGTTCTGGGAGGGGAGAAATCTCGAGAGATTCAGGGGCCAGAAAAGGGCACAGGACGTGGACTGTCTTTGATGTGGCATTGGGAATGAATAAGGAGTCTCAATTCAGTGGGACGAAGGCAAGGACAGTGGGAGAGGGAGGTACACAGGGAGCAAAGGTCTCAAGCAGATACTGTGGGT
Organism: Equus quagga; assembly: GCF_021613505.1. NCBI lineage: Eukaryota > Metazoa > Chordata > Mammalia > Perissodactyla > Equidae > Equus > Equus quagga. Next base: position 10,024,186 of record NC_060283.1, on the reverse strand, counting down.
CCTGTACAGAAACCCACCTGGAGTTTACCTTAGCAGTTGTGCGAGTCAGGGTCACAAGGATCCATCTGAGCCATAAAGTGAAGGTCCATAGGCTCAAACTAACATATCAATACGGTTGGGAGCTGTCTCTTGAATGAGAACACCTGGCTCCTTATTCAGACTCCGCCATCCACTAGATGTGTCCCCTTGGTCAAGTTACTTGACATCTCTTGTCTCGTTGTCTGCAACTGGGGAGAAATGATATGCCCACCTCATGGGGAGAGAGACCACACACCTCAGTTGCTCAAGAGAATCCTGGTTTATGTTGCTGTCCCAGCACTCCATCTCTTTAGTGACCTCTTCAATCCTCCAAAGTACCCCAGTTTAGCCAATAAAACCAGTTTCATCATCACTCTGCTCATTCGATTGTAGATGTGAAGATTAAAATAGGTTTTCACCAGTGTCCTGCATTGAGCAATTGCCATGTAATTGTTTGCTATTCACGTTTTATTGAATTTTGAAGAGCACTAAACATTGATTGGTGCTGAATATTGAGAAGATGACTAGGCCAACACAACACAGACTATGTTTGAGAGGAAGTGTTATGTAAATTATATCTCAATAAATTTAAGAGGGAGTCAGGAAAATATCAACTAAGTGTGTATCAAATACAGTGCTTTATTTTCAACTTAGAGCTTTGACCTCAGATGTGAACACAATTATCTCTAGATCTTTAGAGAAAGTAAAGTAGAAGCAGAGTCGCAGAGTCTTCAGTGGTCTATAAAGGTCCTAGTCATCCTTCAAGGTTTATCACATCCCCTTTCTCATTTTTATGAAATTAGTCACTGGCTGCTGACATGTAGATGACACCTATTCTGTGCCCAGCCCTGTTCTGAGGACTTACACGTTATACCTCATTCAGGCCTCACAACAATCCTAGGACTGGTCCCAACGTACAAAGACACACGGCTGTGAAATCTCCACACCAGGCTGGTCCCAAGGCAAGGGAGATGCCTGGTCTGGGAATGGCCTGGACACTGTGAACAATGAACATGTCACTGACAACCAAGATGTCTTCAAAACAGAGCCTTTCCTGAAGTTTCTGTCCTGGGAAAGTACCTGTCCACCCATGGTCTAGACTTTGGCAGGATCTTAAGGAAGAAGAGGGTCACTTCCAAGAACATGCCTGAGGTTAATGTCCCAACAGTCCTGGAGGTGAGGGCAGAACAAGGCTTACAGAATGAGTGAAGAAAAAGAAACAGGCATCTCTTACCTCGAATACTGTGGGACTGATTCATACCAGTAACTCACAATTTAAAAAAACTTACAGATCATCTCAATTTCAAAATAACTCTTTTGTAGGCTTTTGTGCCAATGCATGAGTCACTGAAAAAAAAGTAACATGATATTACTTAAGTATGGTAAGGCCTCAAATGACTAAAATGTTAGTGTGAGTATTTCTACAGTCTTGTATGAGCCTAAGCACAAGCCAAATATAATTCCCCTCTTACCACTTGCTTTATCTACCACTAGACACAAGGAATTCTGGGTAAAATCTGTGAGTGATTCACCACTACACCATAACTTGCCATAGTAGGTGATCAATAAATGTCACACAAACACCAAAATTAAAGGCTACTTCACTCCTCTAGTTTCTCACCTTAAGGTAAGGACCTGAGTCAAAGTCCTTTTTGGGAACAGAAAATATCAGGCCAGTAACACAAGCATTCTGACCTTTGGATTCTTCTATTTCTCCTTGTAAATGCTGACTTGCACATGAGTCTTTGTGAGCTGAGTTACTATTTGATTCACCTGAGAATGATCCTCATCAGTTGTATGGAGAAAACATGGAGGGAGAGAAAACACACTTCATCGTGGACAAGAGGTACTTGATGTGGGATTTCTTTTTTACTGAGTAAGAAACCTCTGAAGGGTCCAGTGTCCCAGCAGGTGACAGGGCAGGTCCATAACGACTGGGGCATCAGGCAGAGTCCCTGTTAAGTCTTGGCCAAGGAGATACTCCTCTGTTTCATTACTCAAGTCCTTCAGTTGCCTTTGGAATGAAGATCACCTGCAACAGTCAACTGGAGAAAGTTCTCATATGAGAACATCAACTTCTTCTCTATTTCTAGCATTTTCTGAAATCAGTATCATTCTTGGCAACTTATGCTCCAGTGAATGATGGAATGAAGTGAGTCTCAAATAATCCAGACAGCAAATAATGCATTCAGAGGTAATTAACCAATGACTCATCTCTCTGGCTTTCTCATTCATTTCTTTTCTTTTTGGCAGGGAAATATTTACTCTGAGCTAATATCTGTTGCCAATTTTCCTCTTTTTTCTTATTTTATTTTTCATCCCCAAAGCCCCAGTGCATGGTTTCATATCATAGTTGTAAGTCCTTCTATTTCTTCTAGGTGAGCCACCCCCACAGCATGGCTACTGACAGATGAGCGGTGTGATTCCAGGACAGGGAACTGAACTCAGGTTGCTGAAGTGGAACATGCCAAATTTTAACCGTTAGGCCATCAGGGCTGGCTCATTTTTTTAACCTAAGCCAAGTTTGTTTTTCTAGTTTCTATAACCGTCACATCATCCCTGCTTAAACTGATGTGGCTTTTCTGTGCATGAGGCTGTCCTGTCCCTCTCTTGACACCAAGAGACATACTTTCTGTACCTTGCTGAGTACCATCTGCTCTCAGGCCTCTGTAGTTGTTGTTCCCAGTACCTAGAATACTATTCCCCAGGTCTTTCCCGGACATCACAGTCCACTCATCCAAACCTAAAGGTCTCTCCTCCTATAACTTTGCCTGGACCTCTGTGCAGGATGCTGCCCCTGGTAGCTGTGTTGTTGTTCTTTACACAGTAACTGTCTGATATCACTCATTCAGTTATAGGCTTGCTCGTTGCCTCCCTGCTAAGAGCTGAGCTCCACAGAGCAAGATCCTCCTCTGACGTGTTCCTACAACTGAATCTGTGGCACAGAGCACAGGGCCCCGTCATAGGAGAAGCTTATCGTTATTGTTGAACAATGGAAGAGTGAATGGATGGATGGATGGAGAAATCCTACCATTTATTCACGATTACCCTGTCTTAAGCCCTGTGATAGACTCCTTGCACAGCGTGTCTGCCATCTTTCCAAAATTATGCATAGTATCATTTATGCCCATTTTACAAATGAGGAAAAGGAAGCTCGGGATGACCAGCACTTTAACTTGCTCAAGGACACGTCATGATAAGGTGTGGGATCCAAGATTCAAACCCACACCTGCGTGAGCCTTGATCTCATCATCATTCCACCATGCAGCACCGCCTCCCCTAATCAATCAGTTGTTCTACTTCATGTCATCCTTTCAATCAATGGAAGAAAAACCTAACAAGACTTAAAAGAAAATTAATTCATAGATTTATAAGAGAATTAATTCATTACATTGAGTTAACTAAATCAGATATTCTTTGTCAAAACAACCTTCAGATATGATGAGACATTAGTATTAACCAAACTTCAAGCACCTGAGTGGACAAGTGTCCATGGGTGAGGGACGTCTGCCTCCTGGAGGACATATGTGGTATTGCACTGAGCCCAGGTGTTCAGAAAACCAGCAGGATATGAAGCTTTTTGTACCTTGAAGAAGAAGAGAAAGAAGAGGAGGAACAGGATGTAATGACAACCACAAGAATAACAAAAACCATAAGGATGGCAATAGGCTCACAATGAAGCAATTTGCTTTATTATTTAGAAACCACTTTTGCATTAATTTCATCTAAATCATGTATCATTATTGCAGTTCCGAAATAGTTTGGGATCCAAAAAGCTCTCCCTCCTTGGTTTCTACAAACAGAGCACAGACTGGCTGGGTTCTGGCTGATTCTCGCTGTCATTTCCTAGTCCAATGCCAAGTTTATCCTGTGACACATTCCCCTATTTTGGGGAGAGGTTAAGGTGGGGACCGGAAGGAGGAGTTCTGGGCACTCCCCTCCAGAGTGAGTTCCTTCATCCCTGCCACGTCAGAGACCAGCCAACAACAGCTGCCTCCACCATGAAGCTGGTGATGGTCCTCTTGCTGGTGGCCCTTTCCCTTTACTGCTATGCAGGTGAGGACAGACAGGGAGGCCAGGCTGTGGGCTAATGTTTGCTGTCAGGGGCCCTGTGGAAGAATTCCTGGTCCCCAAACCCCTGTAAAGATCATCTCATTTCTCCAGTGTCCTTGTTTCTCATGGTTGCACAGTATTTGGCTTCTCTGGGCTGTGAAGGCAGGAGGCGGGGAGGGCAGATGTTTTAGGGCCTAAAGGAAGCCCAGATCCTGAGTTTACTCTCCTAGAATTGAGAACTCAACACCATTCACCATAATCTTTCTGAATGTATGTCTCTGCTGGGATTTAAGAAGATGACTATCACAAGTACATCCAAAAAGTGGTCCATACCTCCACAATAGAGCCCACATTTGCTTGCTTTCATCCCAGGTTCTGGCTGCACAATTCTCGAGGATGTGGTTGAAATGACAACTGATCCTGCAGTTTCCACAACTGAGTATCTATCAGCTCTTGAAGAGTTAGTCTCGAATGACGCCACTGCAAGGCCATAGTCAAATTGAAGCAATGATTTCTCAACCAGTCAAATGAAACTCTAGCCAATGTCAGAGTGATGGTGGTAATTTTTTTTCTTATGTGCTTTTAAACCACTGAACATGGAGATGCAGACTCTAAGTTTGTCACTAATTATGCCAAAGCAACGATGAACATGCCTTATTTTATTTCTGTGAATTTAATTGTCAGTGAGTGTGAATATTGTGATGTCAAGACACCCATTGGGGCCCCAGGGCTGATTCTCCTTTCACTTTGTGGAATCTTTAGTGAATGATAAATAAAAATGGTGAAAGAGGGAAACAATACTCGGGCAAAGTCTTAGCTACTCCTCAGCTTTCCTGTATACACACACACACACACACACACACACAAAAATACACACATACCACACATGCAGATGCACACACACATTTTCTATCAAGTTTAAAACATCTGATTCTCAAGAATCCCTCACTTGTAGGAGTGAACAGCAAAAATGATCCCTTTCTTCATACAAACAAATAATAAAACTTTCTTAAGAGTTTTTTGACAGAATCAAGAAAATTCCATTTGAGGAAGATTCCATACATATTATGATGAGATTTCAAAATGCACTTTCAAGCAACCAGATTTTCTTAGCACACAGGATTGGGTTCTTTGACCATTAATTAAAGACCCCATGAATGACAGGTGCATATCATGGGCGTGAATCCACAACGGGTGATAGAAATGTTTAAAGCAAAAATCAGTAATTTAACAATGAGTAATTCTTTCTAATTATAATAGATATCGTTTGGTTTTTTCCTAGCATTTATTCCCTATCTTAATGTACCAATGAACACATCCTAGAGTTGTGGCTGGCCCGGTGGCGTAGTGGTTAATTTTTCCGGCTCTGCTTAGGTCGTTTGGGTTTCCAGTTCGGATCCCAGGAGCGGACCTACACACTGCTTATCAGGTCTTGTTATACTGACGTCCCACATACCACATGGAAGAGGATTGGCACAAATGTTAGCTCTGGGACAATCTTCTTCAAGCAAATGAGGAAGATTGTCAACATATGTTAGCTCGGCGCCAGTCTTCCTCACGGAAAAAACAAGGAAAGAAAGAAAGAAAAAAGAACACAAAAAACATTCTAGAGTAGACAACATAGAAATATTGCCACAAGTATAAAGATAAATGTGTACATCACTGAGGAGATTCTGACACAGTGTACAGCACGGATGAAACTTGAGGCCATTGTAACAAATGAAATAAGCCTGTTACAAAAGGACAAATATTGCATGACTTCACTCATATCAGATTTCTTGAGTAACAAATCTCATAGAAACAGAAGGTAGGATAGTGGCTTCCAGGGATGAAAATGGTCAATTTAATATTATGTGTATTTCTCATAACTAAAATTTTAACAAGTAAACAATTCCTGCAATTAAGGAAGATGGGATTGTTTGCCTCAAAAACCTAGATTGAACTAAGCACTCGGAAAGCATATCTCCAATATTTTGTAGACCACAAAGGTAATGGTGGAGGCAGCAGACTGTTCTGTATATATTTTTTCGTTTTTTGTGAGGAAGATTGGCCCTGAGCTAACATCTGTTGCCAATTTTCCTCATTTTGCCTGAGGAAGATTGTCACTGAGAAAACGTCTATGCCAATCTTTCTCTATTTTGTGTGGCATGCTGCCAGAGCATGGCTTGAGTGGTGCTGGGTCTGAGCCTGGGATCCCAACCTGTGAACCCTGGGCAGCCAAAGCAGAGTGTGTGAACTTAACCACTATGCCACCAGGCTGGCTTCAATGTTCTTTCTATTTCTGACATGTAAGGCAATACAGGAACTCAAAATGTTTACATTTCCTTGGATTTGAGCTGAGATTCAACAATGTTATATTGAAAACTGATAATACACACAACATACTTATTGGATAAGTTATTTCAAAGAACAGGAAACATGAAGAAAAAATTACTAAAGGGGTCCCTTGTGGGGAAAAGATCTGGAAACACCAACACCTCTTTAGCATCGATAAATGTCTCTTGAGCAGAAGATTAAATGACGAGGCAGCTCTGATTTTACGGCCAGCACTAACTTTCTTGGATGTCAGATGCGTGTGTAGAAACCCAGGAAAACAACGAGAAGAAGCGTTTGGTTTTCAAGATCTTACTTTGTAGGCGAGAATTGAAAACCCAGGTGATGTCTCAGTGTTTCTTTTCCAGCAATCAAAATTTGACAGTTTTCAGTGTGCTCTGTATTGACTTTCCACAAGACCTTTGGCTCCGGGGATGTCAGAAACTGACTGTCAATTCCTATAAACCACAACTTTTCTTTCTTTTTTGTCTTTTTTTTTTTTTTTTGAGGAAGATTAGCCCTCAGCTAACATCTGCAGACAATCCTGCTCTTTTTGCTGAGGAAGACTGGCCCTGAGCTAACATCCATGCCCATCTTCCTCTACTTTATATGTGGGATGCCTGCCACAGCATGGCTTGACAAGCAGTGCCATGTCCGCACACGGGATCCGAAGCTGTGAACCCTGCAGAATGTGCAAACTTAACTTCTGTGCCACCAGGCGAGACTCTCTTTTTTCTCTTTTGATCGACAAGTCCAGGACAATTGTTGAAACTTCATTTACATTTCCATTTCAATAAAGTATCTGCAAACTCAACATTCTTTTCTTGTTATCTGATTAAAATGGAGGGTTCAGAGAGCCTCATATATCACACATCTGTGTGCTCATGAGCACACACACAATTATTGATTAAGAACTTATGGGTGAGGGATTGAAGAATCTCAAAAGCCCTTGTTTCTTCCCATCTGTATCCCAGCCTTGACCCTGTCTCTGGAAAAGTGACTTTCCTCCCACATCACCCTGTCTCCCTCGGGACTGTCTCTGACACCCTCAGGCACTGAAGTTCTGCTGGTTGGGTCCTGCTCAGGTTCCTGATCCACCTCAGGCTTCATCTCCACTCTGAGCCCTGTGCTCCATGGTGAGGCTCTTCTCTCAGCTCTCTCTGTCCCTGACCCAAGATTGCAGGGCCGGGAACAGGGCCAGCCAGGGAGGTGACTTGTGCAAAGCAGGAGTGGATCCTGGCTTGATTTTGAAGTTTGCTATATGGCATTAATTTTGATTTAAAAAAATATTTTATTAAAACGTTATTTACCCTAATTACTGAGATTGAGGAGGCCTCTTAGATTGTGTGATGCCCCCTAGTCCTGTCCCTGCAAGTGGCAATGTGGTCCATTTGCTCATTCCCACAATGACCTACACAGCAATGAAGGGTGGGAGAAGTGTGTGTGTTCTGCAGGAATAAAGCAGAGCAAGTGGGTTGTCATTGATTTTGACGTCTGCTTACTTTATCAGTGCCCACAATCCTGTCACCAGGGATAAGCTGGTGCCACCTTTGTGCTTCCACCTCAGCAGGTCCCTCTTCCTTCCCAGGCTGTCCTCTCACCCAGGAAGACCCCTGACCCTTTCTCAGGAAAATTGGGTTCCCACCTGGCTGGCTCTTCCACCAGGCATAACATGTACAGGGAATTAGGCACACAATAGTTTCAGGGTAACATAAAAATGTCATAATTTCTGTAAATATATTAACTAACAGTGACTATGGTAATAATTAATATAGACCAATGAACCAGTGTGGGGTGTATTCATCTTTATACCAATGCAGTGGTAAGATATAATATTTAATATGTTTTTATGGAGAAGTGGCCAAAAGTACCTAAGACTCACAAAAGTCATAACGAGGCCCTCCCTTCCCCTTCTCCAAAACACCTCGGGACCCATGACACCATTAGACACAGGCAAATGGACCTTTCCCTTGGACCCACACCTTAGAAGTACCCACATATTACACACACACACACACACACTATTACTTACATACAACTCATGGACTATGCTCAGTTCTTGGGGCTTTGGCTGCATCTCCTCTGTGGAGGGAGGAGGGGATGGCTCTCTGTTCCCCAGAAATGGGAACCTCAGTTCAGTTTCTTTCTCTTGGGCCCTGAGAAGAGAGGAAAAGGAAGAGATTCAGATGCAGGAACTGCAGATGGACAATTGGAGATGCGTAAGTTCACATCTGTTCACAGATGAGCCTTGACCCATTTAATGAGGGGTGTATATATTTTTTGAGCAAAGAGTGGACATTTTGATGGAGCAACAGATGGCCCTGTTTTGGGGAGTAGGAAGGAGAAATATGACTGCAGTCACTGAAATGCCTATTCTCTAGTAGACTGGTCACCAGCTTGGCAGAGAGGGAAGGCCTCTGTCAGGATGGGGGGTGGGGTTAGCTGAGTTCTCTGCCAGCTTCTATGAGCTATTATATTTCCCATTTTCAAAGCTGAGCCAACTAACTTGCAGAAAGTAAGAAACTTGCTCAAACTTGCTTAGTTTGGAGGCATGTAGGTCGAGCTCAGGCATTGACGGTACGTGAATGTAAAGAAGCAAAGTGATACGTTCATTTGGGATGCCTGGTACTGGTGACGTGTCAGATGGAATGGAGATTGACAGTTAAATTCTGTTTCAGCTGCTTGCATCTCAGTTTTTGACTCAACTGAATTCTTCTAGTTGATGACTCCTCATCCTAGATCCTTCAACTTTTTAAAATTTTTTTTTAAAAAAGATCACTTGTGACAATATGAAATGCTGGTGAGGATGTGGAGCAACAAGAACTCTCATTCATTGCTGGTGGGAATGAAAATCGTACAGCCACTCTGGAAGACCATTTGACAGTCTCTTACAAAACTAAACATACTCTTATCAGAAGTTTCAGCGACTGCTTTCCTCGGTATTTACCCAGAAGAATTGAAAACTTATGTCCACAAAAAACCTGCACATGATGTTTATGGCAACCTTACTGATAATTGCCAAAACTTTGAAGCAATCAAGACGTCCTTCACTAGGTGAATAGATAAAGAAACTGTCGTATATCCACATAATGATATATAGCTCTAAAATTCAGTGGAATACAGCTCTGAAAAACATGAGCTGTAAGCCTTGAAAAGACGTGGAGGAACCTTAAATGCATATTACTAAGTGAAAGAAGCCAACCTGAAAAGCTACGTACTTTATGATTCCAAGTATATGAGATCCTGGAAAAGGCAAATTTATAGAGACAGTCACAAGATCAGTGGTTTCCATGAGTCAGGGAGGAGAGAGGGATGAATAAGGAGAAGACAGACAATTTGCAGTTTAGTGACACTCTTCTATATGATACTATGCTGGACACATGTCATCATGCATCTATCAAAACCCAAAGAGTGTACCACATAAGAGTAAGCTCTACTGTAACTAATGACTGAGTGATTACGTTGTGTCAGCGTAGGTTCACCAGTTGTAACAAATGCACCATCAGGTGTGGGATGTTGACAGTGGGGGAGGCTGTGCATGCACAGAGGTAAGGGGTGTACTGGAACTCTGCACTCCCTGTTCAATCTTCCTGTGAACCTAAAACTGCTTTAAAAAAATAAAAACTATTTTAAAAAAATGAACAGAAACATCTTGTAAAAAACAAACTCTTCAAACAAGAAAAAAAATCAGATGAATAAAATGAATCAATGAATTGGTCACTATATATAGATGATAGATCAACTATCAGGGAAATCTAAGATAATCTACTGAAAAAAACCATTATAACTGATAAATGTTGATCATGTAGCTGAATGTAAGATCAGTGTATAAACCTCAATTACTCTCCTAAAAACCTTCTATTACCAGTACGTGACGTAATAGAAAAAATAATCCACTGGCAATAGGAACAATAGAAGCAATGTGATATATTGAAATATACATAAATGGAAACGTGCAAATACTTAAGGATAAAGTCATGACACTACTCACAGATATAAAAGGGAATCTCAAGAAATGGGGGCACACACCTAGATCCTGAGGGAAATATTAGAAAGTTTAAAGAAGTCAACAAACTCCAATGATTCCACAAATTCACTACAGCCCACAGCAGAATCATAACCGGGCAGTTTTACACTCTGTTTTCAGTTCTGAATTGCTGTTTGGATCTGTCAAAGTTAGAATGTATTCATTTACTGAGCAGTGGGGAAGAGCCCAACTTTAGGGCCAGACTACCTGGGTTCAAGCTCAGCTCTGGCACTTTTCTACTTATAGGGACATCAGCAAGGTGCTGACCCTCTCAGCCTCAGTTTCTTCATCCGTAAAATAAGAGTGATAATAATAGTGCATACATCATAAGATTTGTCTTAGGATAAATGAATTAATACACAAAAAATGCTCAGCACAGGGTCCGGCAGTAAATGTCAGCTATTACACTTATGTAAAAAAAATGAAAGATATAATAAGTCAAATAAAATAAATACCTCATTCCCAAAGTCAAATACCAAATTGAATAAATTGACTCTATTAATGAGGAATGTTTACTTATCCTAAATGCTAACAAAGTGTGCTTCAGAATTGGCTCTTGTTCCACTGGAAGTTCTCCCAGTTAAAATGAGGTAGTTACATTTCAATCACTTAATTTATAGTTTTTGGATCACATCTAAGTGACTATTACTGTGATTTAAAATCCTAAATACTGAATATTGGAACTCAGGGTATAGATGGGTCGTGGGTGATGATAGGTACTATTTATCTCCAAGGGACACGGAGTCTCTGGACTCCTGTCCTCAACAGGATGTGCTGGTCACACATGTTCCTTCTGGCTCAGGTTGTAATCCTAGGATTTCTCTAGGGCTTTGGACTTCAAACTGATAGACATATACCAGGGGGTGAAAATTTTTCAGGGATCACTTCTAGATCATAACATCCACACATACTTTCACCATATACCTGTGTGTGGTCAGAGTGACTCTCCCTTCCCACCTCCACTTTCATAATCCCTCCTGTCCAATTTACCAAAGACAGAAGCCATCCTGTCATACATCCAAATCTCCATATGGAGCATTAACTTTGCAGGTACAAATCTCCAGGCTTCAAAAAAAAACCCAAAGTATATTGTGGTACACAAAATTTTTTCTATAGAAAGTGATTTCGAATTTCTTGCTCTTATAATACCAAAGGGCGACCTAACTTAGCTCGGGCTGATAGATTGTTAAAAATAATTTTGAGAGCTGGCCCGGTGGCACAGCGGTTAAGTTCGCATAGTCTGTTCGACGGCCTGGGGTTTGCCAGTTCGCATCCCAGGTGCAGACATGGCACTGCTTGGCAAGCCATGCTGTGGCAGACATCCCACATATAAAGTAGAGGAAGATGGGTGTGGATGTTAGCTCAGGGCCAGTCTTCCTCAGAAAAAAACAGGAGGATTGGCATCAGATGTTAGCTCAGGGCTAATCTTCCAAATAAATAAATAATTTAAAAAGTCCTTCTATACAGAAGTCAAAATATAAAAAAATAATAATAATTTTGAGTGATAAATTACAATGACATTTAGTCTATAGCTCAAAGGGATTCAAAGAATAGAGTGACATTTAGAGTATATATAGAATATATATACAAAGAATAGAGTAGGACATCGCATACTCATTGTTTTCTCATCTGCATATGTAGCGATAAAAGCCATGGATAAAATTGCTTAATTTTAGCAACAAATTTTCCATGGATATATAAAATCAAATAAGGACCTCTTTTTTCTCATTAAGAGACACAGTTAACAATAACATTTTACATCGTATGTTTAAGAATATAAAAAATTTATATATATTTATGTTGGGTCTTTATCCAAAGTTGTAGGCATCTTCGCTGGTACAAAAACACAATGTACATTATGCTACAAACTCCTTAAAGCCATTTACTACTTCTCCCTTGCCATTGTGCAAGACTGAGCCTACAAGCTTTAAGCCCTGAGGTTCATCAAGGCAACATGCGAGCTGATGTACACTACTTACTATTCCCAAAGACCACCTGCCAGAAACCCTGGACACCTGATGCCTGCTCACCATTTGCCACAAGCTCTGAGCTACAAAGGGAGACCCACAACATGGAAAAGGCCACAGGGCATCAGAGATTCTTCCCTACTCCTTGTTCGCCCACTCTTGCCGGGAAGTGATGGTCCTCTGATGTCTAAATCTTAGCAGTCTAATCTAAATCTCTTTTCTGTGTCATAACCTAGGAAGAAGAAGGAAGAAAAATATCAGAAATGCTTGATTTGCTCCTGAATTTTCCATAACAGTTTCTCATTGTGTGCACTGTCCTATTTGTGCCCCTCATAATGCTGGGAATCCAGTCCAGATACCATTTGAGACACAACGTAGAGTTTGACGAGCCTTCATCCACGTGTAAACTGACTTCATTTCCCACCAATGGTACTCCCATGACCCAGCTCTATCATGTACACTCTCTAGATGGCCTAAGGAGGCAGAAGCTCTGTTCATCACAATACATTTTGTCTCGGGAATACAATTTTTAACTTTGTATTTAGAAATAACTTCAAGCTTACAGAAACATTGCAATGATGTATACACTAGTGAAAATTTTTCAGGGATCACTTCTAGATCATAACATCCGCACATGCTTTCACCATATACCGGTGTGTGGTTAGAGGAAGACCTGTACACCTTTACCCAGATTCTCTTATTGTTGACATGTTACTCCATTAACTTTAGCCTACAGTCTCTTTGGAGAAAATCTACTCAACAGTGACTTTGGCCAAAGGTCTCATTTTATGGGACAAATTTTCCAACAGGCATGCAAACAGCAAATTACGATCATATATCCTACCCAAATCAGAGTTCTGCACAGTCATGCACAAATCTAGTAGAAAGGCAAGGACTAAGAAAACTACAATGAAGAGGTATAGCATGACGTAAAACCCTCTCAGTGTCACAATGATCGTCAGGGTGCATTCGAATGACTGTGGGGCTCTGTCCATATGAAATTGTTATGGGCCCATGAGATGTCCAGATCCCACTCCAGCAATTTCCTTCCACACTAGAAGAAACCCGGAATGTCAAGGATTCTCCTTTCATCCTAAACTCCTTTTCAGCTGGAGTCAAGGCTACCAGACCAAGGTGAGGCTCTTGTGAATACGTGTGTTCTTCCTGGGGAACTGATTTTACATAAAGCAGTTCCAGAGGGAGAATGTCTGGCAGAAAGGAAGGCCACATCCTAACCACTCTTCTTGACCATCCTCACAGTCAGTCCGGGATGCTGGAGCACCCTTGAGGTACATGCTCCTCCTTGTAAGTCAGCCCCACATGTGAGCAACACACTTGAGGACAGCAATTCACAACCTCATCAAGCGTACCTTCCACTCAGGGGGAGTCTGAGTCCTCTGCAAACACATAAGTAAGTGGCAGTCAGGTGCTACTTAGGATGGTGAAAATAAACAGATTTCTACAACTACAGACGGCCTAGGGAGGAAAGTAGTTGCCCTGTGGCATCAACAACAGGTTTCTTTTGATGGATTCCAGAAGAACTGCTTGAAGGAGGCCAAATAAGCTCAGGACTTGAGAGATGGACGAGGAAGCTGATGAGCTAACAGTCACTGTAGGATTTTCAAGACTATTTATTTATCAAGTTATTTAAATTTGTTTATCATGTCATGGGCAGCAAACTACCAGCTATTATCTCCTCTAAGGATCAGACAAATGGCCTCCAACTGGCTGAAATGACAAGAACACTCTTATTATTACAAGACACTCTATAACACTCTGTGGATTACAATCTCTGTGCCGGTTAAGGTCTATATTGTCTTGGATCCAGAGTTGCTTTGTCATACTCATCTCTTTATTGCTAGAACTGAAGGCTTGTGGGTTTTATATTCCAGTCTCTGTTGCCAGTTGCCTCTTGTTAGGTTCTCCAATGGGAGTTTGAAGGTGGGAAGAGGGCAAAAGTCATGATTCTCAGCCTTTGACATCATCTCTTGCAGTGGTTGCATGGCAGTGTGTATAGTGCCCACAACAGCCCACAACGGTTGTGTCTGCCATGGTGCCTCATGAACGGACTCCTGGGTTCTTGCTCAGGCAGCTCAGCAGCAGCCTCAGCTTCCCAGCAGTCACGGCTTCTGAGCAACACCATTTTTCTTTTTCTTTTCCAGGTCTAGAGGCAGCAATATCTTTCTGCTATTTTTAATCAATGGGCATCCTTTTTATTTCCTTTCTTTTGTTTGTTTCTCCACCCCTTCATATGCCTTTATTACGAATTTCTGGATGAAATTCTTCCTGTTCAACAGTAGGATGGTAGTTGCCATGAGGTAGGGGGTTGGGGAAATGGGGAAATGTTGGTCGAAGGGCACAAACTTCTGGGTATAAAATGAATAAGTTCTGGGGATCTAATGTACAACATGGTGACCATAGTATATATACTTGAAAGTTGCTAAGACGACAAATCTTAAATGTTCTCACTACAAAAACAGGGGTAATTATGTGAGATGATGGGGATTTTAACTAACTCTTTTGTAATAATTTTGCAATATATACATGTAGTGAATATTGTGTTGTACACCTTAAACTTACACAACATTATATGTCATTTATACCATAATAAAGCTGAAATAAATAAACAATAAAAAATAAAAAAAATTCTCCCTGTTCAATATACCTAGAATGTTTTCTATTTCCTTAATTGGACACTAACTGATAGACACTACAAAAGACTATTTATAACTAAAATGATTATATGAATGAAAATGAGTAACTTGCAGAATTATAAACGGAAAATAGAAGCCCCATCAAAATAGTGCTGTGGGTCACATTGACTGCCACTAAGAGAAAAAGTTCGAGTGTCAACAAAGTGTAAGATTTCCAGGTTTTACATTTTCTGAACAAATACTCTGACATCTCCAAAAGCATGTCATCAGCACCAGTATGAATACTTCGAAAAGTTCGCTAATCTATGGCTTATTTGATGATTGACACTACATAATATTTTCATATTGTATCATTTCAGCCTTATCAGCTGACATTGGCACTTAATGTCCCTAAAGAAAATCAGTTCTATGGCTTTTTACTTCTGTTTTCTATGGTGAAACACCACATATTGAGCAAAGACAGAAGGAACTGGGGTGAGGTAGCTATCCAGTTGTGGTTATGTGTTTCTACTCTCATCTTTTCCTATTTTCAGCTTTAATAATTATTCAAGTCTTTCCTTGAACCTCAATTCCCCTTTTGTACAAAATGTTCCTCACTCTAAAGGACTTTTCTCCAGCATGTGCTTGGACTTTGGTTTTATTTCTCAGTAGATTTCATTCGTTGTGCTCTCTATCTATACCAGAAAGTCTTTAACACTTCTAATCCAAGGCTGCCATTTTCTTTTTTCTGTCACACTGTTGAGTTTACTGCTTTGTTCTTCTTCTGTTGTTTGAATAAGATTTTGGTTATTTGGGGGAATTTTAAAGGAAGATGGGGAGAGATTAAACTCATGCTCAGTCTTTGTTTTTGGTCCAGTCTCAGATGATGTATTCGATTTCCATTGTGGTCAGGTGGTTTGACTGTCAGATAACCAGGATGATCATAGGCTTGTGGTGGCAATTGGAAATAACTTTTTAAAGCAATATAACTCCCTATAAATCTCTTTTTGACATTTATTCTGTACTGAGAAACCCTAATTTCCTATATTTGCTGGTAGTGACTAAGATAAATGTAATTCCAGGGAAAGGAATTATAGCAACAGCAGGGAAATAGTCCAGGACTGTTTAAAAGAGAAAAGAAATTCCAGCATTGTATGTTCTAGCTTCAATTTGTCATCTGTAGGACCCCACTACTTGGTGTCCTGACACCATCCCAACATCCATGGGGAAGGGGCAGATATACCGATTGGTAAGACCAAGGTTTTGAAATGTGAATCTCATCTTCCAACTCTGTGCTATACGGACAATGTCAGCTCACGAGATTAATTTAATCTTTCTGATACTCAGTAGATGGAGACTGCTCTTTCTTTACAAGAAAATCATACGAATTAATAATATATATGTAGGGGCCCGCCCAGTGGCACAGCAGTTAAGTTCACACGTTCTGCTTCAGCAGCCTGGGGTTCGCCATTTCGGATCCCGGGTGCGGACATGGCACCACTTGGCACGCCACGCTGTGGTAGGCGTCCCACATGTAAAGCAGAGGAAGACGGGCATGGATGTTAGCTCAGGGCTCGTCTTCTTCAGCAAAAAAAGAGGAGGGTTGGCAGCAGTTAGCTCAGGGCTAATCTTCCTCAAAATAATAATAATATATGTAAAATACACAGCTCTGTGCCTGATTCCAATTATCCCTTTAACAGGAACCACAAATCCAGACAGTCTCATTCCTCTCCAAATAAGACACTTTGAGTGAAGTCACACTTCACTTCCTCTCTAGCTTCATCCTCCAGATCTTTCTACAGTTCCTTCCACACACCACCACCATGATCATTTGCCCCCTCTATTACCTCCACCCTCAATGATCAACCCTTAACTTGGCCTCTGCTGGTTTGTGTCTCATGATTTTGTCAGCCATGTTGCAATCAATTCCTCTTCTCCTGCTCCGTGGGTGTGAAATCTGAAAAGACAGTCACTGAACACACCTGACATGATCATACAGTGCCTTCTTTTGCAAAGAAGAGAAGAGCTGGTCACTTGTTCTGAACTAGTAGAAATTTCAGTGAAATTTTCGTTTGTTTCAGTCTCTTTCACCATTGCATCCAGGAATGGAACTTAAAGGCCCCCCCCCCCCCAGTGGCCAATGGTATATTGCAAGTGGTCAGGGAGATTCCAGATTCCACATGAAATGGTGCCACCTAGTGGTTTAAACCTTCTTGTTGTGCTCAGTTTAAGAAAATCTCACTGGACACTTCCTATTATATGCCAATCCCATGGGTTGACCTGATTGGGCCACTCCTTGCTCCATGATAAATTTAAAAGGTCTAACATATTAATAATTACAATCCACAAAAGGAATAAGTAAGATAATAAATATTTGAATTGGTAATTCATGAGAAAATTCTGAAAATTATGACAGACGTCAAGTGACAGATTAAAAAAGTCCTACAAACTTTAGCTTGTATGAGACCAATGCTTCCTCCAAGAACAAGTAGAACATCTAGATGAAATACAAACATCAGATGTTTGAAAGTGTTGGTGAGCAACTAAGGCAGCATGAACTTGAACAGTCAAGATTCTAGAAAAAGGGGAGCTACAAAGAAATGAACACAACACTTTGCACCACTTTTCCCCTTCAAGACTTTGGCAGTTCCTGGGAAGACATGGGACAGGATGTTGCCAAACCAAGCAACACTGGGTGAGGAAAGCCACGTTGAAGGTAGAGGTGACATTGGTGATTTCCACTGAGTGGATTTACAAGATCAAACTTGTGTGGTGAGTTAAAAAGTTTAGGGAGATCTACACTGAAATCTTGTTAGTAAAATTGTGTTGGCTTCTGCTTGAAGATTCGTTGATTCTACATCCTTTCTGCATTTGCTGCGACCAGGTCTTGGAACAGACCGTCTGCTTCTGAAACTGAAGATGAAGGAGTTAAGATTTCCCCGGATTAGGGTGAAACTGTGCCTGGTACCCAGAAGGTTAACGTGGGAAACAAAATAACCAAAGTTTCTGAGCTTGCCTTGCAGAATAGCAGAAGGACCACTGATAAGAAAGGAACTTACTGACAGCCTCCTGTCTGACTAAGTGTCTTGCAGGACCACTGAGAAGGTAAAATGACCAATTGTAAACTTTAGATGTCAAAGACTAAAAATCCACCATGTGCAACACATAGAACAGTCACGCCTGTGCAGAGAACACTTAGAACTTCAGCCTCCAAGGCCACAGGCTCGCCCTCCTCTATCTAAAACCCCAAATAAAAACCCTTGCTTGTAGCTTTTCGGGGAGTTTGGGATTACAGCATTAGCTGCCCATTCTCCTTGCTCAGCAGTTTGCAATAAAATTCCTACTTTCTTCCACTACACCCAGTGTCAGAGATTGGCTTGCTGCATGATGGGTGAGTGAACTCACATCAGGTTAGAAATCACTTCCTCTGCAGCAGGGTGTAGTCAAATTTTTCAGTTCCAGGTACTATTAATCACCAATCCTAATATAAAAGTTGGGGTGGTCTTTTTTGTTTGTCTGACTGCCAGTGTGCTGTTCCTCCATTTTTCTCATCATTAGAGATGAATGCCCACCTACTCGTTGAGTGGTCAGATGACCAAAAGGTTAGCATCTAGAGGCGTGCATCATAGTTAGTAAGATAGTAAATGCTGGCTGTAGCTAATATTAGAAACGATGATTCTCTCCAAATATTTTGTGGACAACATGAAGGCCTGCTCACATGATAAATTTAACTGATAAATGGTTGGATTCTAATAGAAGGCTCTGTGCTAGCCACTGATAAAATGTTCCAGAGACAGGACTTTTTTATGCAGTAGAAGTGCAGACCATATTTTTCTCCAGTTATGGTTGTCATGTTCTCAAACACACGCCAGTTTTGTATCTAACCTCTAAGCCAATGTTCATATAATCAAGCTCTGAGGTGCCCTGAAACATCAATCGGTGCTCCAAATAAAAATTAACATTTTTATAAAGCCAAGGAAACTCAACAACTAGAGGCTATAAACCTAAGGGATCCCTTGGCATCTCAAAGTGCTGGTGGATAAATGTTAAGTTTCCACAAAGAAGGAGAGAATCTGATAAACCCAGTGCTCAGCTGAGACCCATGAATGGCTATGGCATTGGAGTCAGGAGAGAGACCAGCAAGAACAAAGACTGAAGCTCAAGAATAATTGGGTGAAATCTCAAGCACAGCTCCATAATTGCAGTAGTGAAGGATGGGTGCTTTCCCAAAGGGCAGGAAGATTTCCTTATTGTCCTACTCTTAGTTATCATGCACCATCTGTGCATCAGGTTGCATGTAGAAACCTCAACTAACTTGTAGGCACAGCTTAGCAGAGTTACTCGGTGAATCTGCTTTGTCTGAAAGTGGGCTTGCCTGAGCAATCTGGAGGTGATTGATGAATCAGAGGTGTACAAATCAATGATTGCCGTGTTAAAATAAAAAATACCGTCTAATATATGTTTAGTTCTGTTCTGGCATCCTTGAGAGCCATCTACCTGGGAGGAATAGCAAACGGAGAAAAAGCAAAGAAACCAACAGCTCCAGTGGCCATGCACAGAGTTGGGAACTTTGCCACAGATTTTTTCCATTGACCCTCACAACCGATAAGTATCAGTGAGGACAAATGACTTGTCCAGCATTGTATATGAAGGCAGTGGCACAATCAGGATTCTGACCCAGGCATGTCTGCTTTCAATCCTAGAGTGAATTCCCCCAAGCCTGTCTGGTGAAGGTTCTGGCCTCCTGACAACAGTGTCTGTTGTCAACAAGCTTCCGGCCACAAGCAGAGGAGGAACACTCAGTCTGGATGGGGGTTAGGGGTTAGAGGTAGGATGAATATGTACTCAGGCCCTGGCATCCTGAAGACTAGACCCTGCTGGCCCTTTAATGGTATTGTCTCATGTTTTGCTAGAACCGCGGTAGAGGAAAAAGCTCAGTACAGATGCTCACATGGCAGTAAACTCCTACTATGTTGGGACCAAGGACGTGGGGACATTCATGGAGGTTGATCTAACCTCCTCCAGATGACGTCCTTGTTTATGGAACACAGCCCACTGCCAAGGGCACCATAAGCAGTGTCAGACTTCTCTGGACATCAGCCAAGATCAGTGATCACTGCCTCTGAGAAGGCGAGATGTCAAGTTGACTGAAGCTATTTGGAGGTGCTCAAGCCAGTTTCTTCCACCCCAATGCCTGCGTTCCTTGAAACCACGTGCTGGAGTCTTCTCTCAAATTGTCTTTAGGGATTCCTTATTCCATTCCTCTTTTGTCTCCCTTCCCTGGAAAGGAGGAGCAGAGATCAGAGCCCCAGTTTTCATTGAATCTCTGGAAAAAATGAGTAGTAGATGACAGAGAATAACAATTCCAGTTAGAAAATACAACTTCTCCATCTCTCCCAGCAGAACTAATGAGTCTGCAATTTGATTCTGTTAATTTACCATTGATCGAGCACATGAACTGTGCTTGCTCAGGGCAACAAGGAAAGGGATAAAACTATCAAGCTTGCTGTTCTGTTTTCAAGATGCACAGAGTGGAGAAGAGTTAAAGCAAGCAAAAAGAGGTGACCTTGTTAAAATTAGATACAGTTTAGTAAAATAAATGAGATTTAAGCCAAAACTAAGGCACTTGTTTGGAAGGGAGGGATGAAGGGTCTTTAATAAAATGGTTTCCCCCTCAGCCAGACAAACACGCTCAGAATGGAAGAGAATGTTCTGTCTATGCTTTCTGAGGTTCACATATGTTGATAAGTAGGAGTGGTTTCTTTAGTCCATTTGGATTGCTCAAGCGCCAGCCTCGTCCATGGAACCAAACCCTAAGACTCCCAGGGCAGATCTTGGGGAGATCCACAGGTTGGCATAGAGCAGCGCTTCTCAAAATATGAATACGTTCCCCGTACCAGCAACAACAGCATCACCTGGGAACTTGGCTGAAATGCAGCTTCTTGGACTTGACTTCAGATCTACTGATGAGAAACTCAAGAGGTGGGCCCAATGATCTCCCTTTCATCAAGACCTCTAGGGAATTCTGATGCTTGCTAATTTGGGAACCACAGCCGTGGAGCATGTCTCATATGTTGGCCAACAGAACCTTCCCCTTAATTTGTTGTCTCCTGGAATATCGGTCCCTAGAATAGCTTAAGACAACACATATTTATGTTAAATCTAAAGAGAGCCCTGTGACCAGATCCTGAGGGTCCCTCCACCTGGGATGTTCATCTCCCAGAGGCCTCATGTTCTCTCCCTCACCTCCACCAGATTTGGGCTGAGATATTACCTCTCCAGTGAGTGCTTTCCTGTACATCCTAATTAAGACTGCAGCCCCACTCTACCTCCTGCCTTTGTTTTTCTCTATGGTATTTATCACCTTCTAACATACTTTATATTTTACTGCTTTATTTGGTTTGTTATTTCTCTTCCCTCACTAGACTATAAACTTCATTAGAGCAGGAATATTTGTTGTTTTCTGCACTGATGTATCTCCAGTGCCAAGAGGAGTGCCTGACACGAAATGTGTGTTCAATAAGAGGTTTATGAATGGATGACCATGATTGAAAGAATTGATCACTGGGAACCCCGTCAATGGAGAATCGATGAGGGAAAGGGTTCCTGGGCAAGTCCAGGTCAGAGGTGATGAAGTGGCAATGGAGTTGAAGAGAAGATGGAGTCCAGAATCCAAATTCAAAAAAGAACCATCAACAGGGGCCGATCCAGTGGCATAGTGGTTAAGTTCATGTTCTTGGGTGGCCTGGGGTTTACAGGTTTGAATCCTGGGTGCAGACCTAGCACCACTTGTCAAGCCATGCTGTGGTGGCATCCCACATAAAAATGGAGGAAGATTGGCACAGATGTTAGCACAGGGCCAATCTTCTTCAAGCAAAAAAGAGGCAGATTGGTAACAGGTGTTAGCTCAGGGCCAATCTTTCTCCCCAAAATAAAAAGAAGTGAGAAGAGAGGAACATGTTAAAATTAAATCCACTTTAGTAACATAAATGAGATTTAAACCAACACTAAGGCATTTGTCTGGAAGGGAGGGGTTACAGGATCTTTAAAAAAATGGTCTTGCTCTTATCCAGGCCAACCCACTGAGAATGGAATAAAATGTTCAATCCATGCTTTGCTAAGGTTCAAATGTGGTGAAGATTTGGGTTGGTTTCTTCAGTCCATTCAAATTCTCCAAGGACAACCTTAGAGCATCTCCCATGAACCCTCAGACCTTAGATTAAAGACAGAAAACAATAGGAACTCTCAAGCCATTTAAGCTCCTAGTGCTCTTAACATAAGGAAATTATAGGGTCTTAGGATCTCTGTGCCGGGATCCACAGGTAGAGACCAATATATGTGTCCTGTTATTTCACACCTCTGTTATTGATTTCTAGTTTTATTCCACTATGGTGGGAAAAGATACGTGGTATGATTTCAGTTGTCTTAAATTGTTAAGACTTGTCTTTTGACCTAACATATGATCACTCCTGGAAAACATTCCCTGTGCACTTGAGGAGAATACATAGTCTATTGCTGTTGGGTGGAATGTTCTGTAAAGTCTAATAGGTCTGTTTGAGCTGTACTGTTGTTCAAGTACACAGACTTTCTATGATTTTCTGTCTGGATGTTATATCCATAATTGAGAGTAGAATATTAAAGTCTCATACTATTCTTGTATGGCTATCTATTTCACTCTTCAGTTTTGGCTATGTTTGCACGATATAGTTAGATGCCCTGATGTTGAGTGCATTAAGTATATATGATTGCTATAGCTTCCTAATGAATCGACCCTTTTATCAGTATATGATGACCTTCTTTGTCTCTTTTGACAGTTATTGACTAAAGTCTATTTTATCTGAAATACGTATTGTCAACCCTGCTCTCTTTTGGCTGCTACTGGTATGGGATATCTTTTTCCATCCCTTCATTTTCATCGTGTGTGTGTTCTTAAATATAGAATGAGTCTCTTCTAGAAAGCGTTTGGTTGAATCTTTTTTTTTTTTCCATTCAGCAACACTATATATTTTGATTGGAGAGTTTAATCAATTTAGGGTTGAAAGTAAATATTGATAATGAAAACTGACTATCGCTATTATGTTCACCGTTTTAACTCTGCTTTTCATTGTTTTGTCCATATTTACCTCTCTTATGTTTTTTCATTGTGATTCATTGATTGTTGTTAGTAATTTGCTTTGATTGCTCTTTCTTTTATAAGTCTGCACTAGGTATTTTCTTTGAGGCTTACAAAAAGTATATCATAGTTATAAGTCTATTTTATCTCATAACAACTGAATTTCAATTGTATATCTAAGCTCTTCTCTTTTCCTTCTACCTCCTCACATTTTATATTATCTCTTTTATATCATATATCTGTTAACATACTTTGGTACTTATACTTATTTTTAATACCTTTGACTTTTAATCTAGAATTAAAAGTAATTTACACGCAACCATTACAGTATTGCAATGTTCTGTGTTTGTCTATACACTTACCTTTACCAGTGACTTTTATACTTTCATATGCTTTTATGTTTCTGTTTAACATCTGTGCTGAGCTCAGGATCCATTTGCCACCAGTGTCCCTTAAGTTGAGGCCACTGCTCCAGACCTGTGACTCCACAACACTTCATCCAGTCTTGATTCAGACCCTCAGATCCATCCATGCCCATGACAAGGAATTTTCCTGCTACTGGGGAATTCCCAATGGGATATATGTTCCCCTAAACAATGTACACAGGTAATCTCCTCCATCGATCAAGACACTGAGTATTCGTGCGACTGTTCACTTTTTCCCCATTTGAGTCATGACTAAGTTGTGCTGTCCCATGGGAAAGTCAAAAGTCACCTGTGATGATCCCTCTAAACCAAGTGGTGTCTCTCTGTTTTCCCCATCTCAGCCACCTTGGAGTCATTAGCACACACACATCCACCGAGCCAACACTCCATTGGTTGGTGAGGTTTACTAGTGGTCTTAAATTGGGTGCTGAGCTTGGCAGTTTAGGCCTCAAAGACATTTTCATACCTTCTCACCACCCTCAAGTTACTTTGAACTCTTTCTCTGGAATGTTCATTCCCTGGGCAGTTTCAGCATCTTTCAGTTACATTGCCTCCCTGTTGGTAGGGTCCCTTTACAACTGCATGGATCTGACATATTCAGCTATGGGCTCTTCTTTGGGAGGCAACCTCCTGTCCTTGGGCCCTCAGCTGCCTGCCACTTGGCATGGGAATTCTGGAGATGCCGCTTGCCTTAGTGCCCATCTCCAATATTTATTTCAACATTCCAAACTGCCGGACAGTCTGGAAGTTGCTCTGTCAAGACAATCCACCACCATTCACTTCAACTCGGCATAGTAATAGAGGCACAAACCCTCTCCAACTGACACTTTCCACCTATATCATCAGATGAGTGGTGCACCCAGAAAACACATGACCTTGCAAATGGGTGCCCTCACTCCCCTGGGGGAGCTCAGTGATGCCCTGAGGCAGAGGCGAAAGTGGTCAAAGTGGGTGAGATTGAGAAAGGGAAGGGGCATTCCAGGGCCTGCCAGATGTAGAGGTTTACATCCGATTCTGCACTCCTGGCATGGTACCTCCTTGGAGCTGCCATTGCTCAGAGTCCTGAGGCCTTTCCTCTCTGACAAGCTGCTGACCAGTCTACTAGAGAATGGGCATTTCAGTGACTGCAGTCACATTTCTCCTTCTTACCCCCAACACAGGGCCATCTGTTGCTCCATCAAAATGTCCACTCTTTGCTCAAAAAATATATACACCCCTCATTAAATGGGTCAAGGCTCATCTGTGAACAGATGTGAACTTACGCATCTCCAATTGTCCATCTGCAGTTCCTGCATCTGACTCTCTTCCTTTTCCTCTCTTCTCAGGGCCCAAGAGAAAGAAACTGAACTGAGGTTCCCATTTCTGGGGAACAGAGAGCCATCCCCTCCTCCCTCCACAGAGGAGATGCAGCCAAAGCCCCAAGAACTGAGCATAGTCCATGAGTTGTATGTAAGTAATAGTGTGTGTGTGTGTGTGTAATATGTGGGTACTTCTAAGGTGTGGGTCCAAGGGAAAGGTCCATTTGCCTGTGTCTAATGGTGTCATGGGTCCCGAGGTGTTTTGGAGAAGGGGAAGGGAGGGCCTCGTTATGACTTTTGTGAGTCTTAGGTACTTTTGGCCACTTCTCCATAAAAACACATTAAATATTATATCTTACCACTGCATTGGTATAAAGATGAATATACCCCACACTGGTTCATTGATCTATATTAATTACTACCATAGTCACTGTTGGTTAATATATTTGCAGAAATTATAACATTTTTGTATTACCCTGAAATTATTGTGTGCCTAATTCCCTGTACATGTTATGCCTGGTGGAAGAGCCAGCCAGGTGGGAACCCAATTTTCCTGAGAAAGGATCAAGGGTCTTCCTGGGTGAGAGGACAGCCCAGCAAGGAAGAGGGATCCGCTAAGTTGTGATCAGAAGAGGTGGCACTAACTTATCCCTGTGACAGGCTTGTAGGGACTGATAAAGTAGGGGGAGCTCAGAATCAATGAACTCATTTGCTCTGCTTTATTCCTACAGAACGCACACACTTCCCCCACCCTTCATTGCTCTGTAGGTCATTGTGGGAATGAACAAATGGACCACATTTCCACTTACAGGGACAAGACTGGGGGCATCACATAATCTAAGAGGCCTCAAAAATCTCAGAAATTAGGGTAAATAATATTTTAATGAAATATTTTTTAAAATCAAAATTAATTCCACATAGCAAAGTTTAAAATCAATACAGGATCCACTCCTGCTTTGCACGAGTCACCTCCCTGGCTCTGTTCCCAGGAATGCACACTTGGGTCAGGGACAGAGAGAGCTGAGAGAGGAGTCTCACCATGGAGCACAGGGCTCAGTGTGGAGATGAAGCCTGTGGCGGATCAGGAACCTGAGCAGGACCCAACCAGCAGAACCTCAGTGCCTGAGGGTGTCAGAGACAGTCCCGGGGGAGATGGGGTGATGTGGGAGGAAAGTCACTTTCCAGAGACAGGGTCAAGGTTGGACTACAGATGGGAAGGAACAAGGGCTTTTCAGATTTTTCAACCCCTCACCTATAAGTTCTTTTTTTTTTTTTAATTAAGATTATGATAGATTACAACCTTGTGAGATTTCAGTTGTACATCATTGTTAGTAATGTTGTGGGTACACCACTTCACCCTTTGTGCCCTCCCCTCACCCCACCTTTTCCCTGGTAACCACGAATCGGTTCTCCATGTCTATATGTTAA
Organism: Equus quagga; assembly: GCF_021613505.1. NCBI lineage: Eukaryota > Metazoa > Chordata > Mammalia > Perissodactyla > Equidae > Equus > Equus quagga. The sequence continues at coordinate 9,997,911 of NC_060283.1, read as the reverse complement.
CTTCCACCTATAAGTGAGGTCATATAGCGTTCGTCTTTCTCTGTCTGGCTTATTTCGCTTAACATAATACAATGGAGAAAAGAAAGTCTCTTCAACAAATGGTGCTGGGAAAACTGGACAGCCACATGTAAAAGAATGAAAATCGACCATTCTTTTTCACCATTCACAAAAATAAACTCAAAATGGATCAAAGACTTAAAGATTAGGCCTGAAACAATAAGTCTTCTAGAAGAGAATATAGGCAGTACACTCTTTGACATCAGTTTCAAAAGAATCTTTTCGGTCACCTATAAATTCTTAATGAAAAACTGTGTGTGTGTGCACATGAGCACACACATGTGTGACGTATGAGGCTCTCTAAAGCCTCCATTTTAATCAGATAACAAAAAAGGAACTTTGAGTTTCAGATGCTTTATTGAAATTAAAATGTAAATGAGCTTTCAACAATTGTCCTGCAGTTTGTAGATCAAAACACAAGAAAGAAAAGTGCGGTTTATAGGAAGTGACAGTCAGTTTCTGATCATTCTCTGAGCCAAAGGTCTTGTGAAAAGTTAATACAGAGCACACCGAAAACTGTCAAATATTGATTGCTGGAAAAGAAACACAGATACATCACCCAGGTTTTCAATTCTCTCTTACAAAGTAAAATCTTGAAAAATAAACACTTCTCATTGTTTTCCTGGGTTTGTCCACACACATCTGACAACTGAGAAAGTTAGTGCTGGACGTAAAATCAGAGCTGCCTCATCATTTAATCTTCTGTTCAAGAGACATTTATTGATGCTGAAGAGGTGCTGGTGTTTCCAGATCTTTTCCTCATCAGGGATCCATTTAGTATTTTTTTCTTCATGTTTCCTGTTCTTTGAAATAACTTATCTAATAAATATGCTGTGTGTCTTATTAATTTTCAATATAACATTGTTGAATCTCAGCTCAAATCCAAGGAAATGTAAAGATTTTGAGTTCGTGTATTGCCTTACACGTCAGAAATAAAAAGAACATTGGGGCCGGCCCGGTGGCATAGTGGTTAAGTTCATACACTCTGCTGCGGCTGCCCAGGGCTCACAGGTTGGGATCCCAGGCATGGAACTAGCACCACTCAAGCCACGCTGTGGCAGCATCCCACATAAAATAGAGGAAGATTGGCAACAGATGTTAGCTCAGGGCCAATCTTCCTCACAAAAAAGAAAAAAGAAATATAGAGAACAGTCTGATGCCTTCGCCATTACCTTTGTGGTCTACAAAATATTGGAGATGTGCTTTCTGAGTGATTAGTCCAATCTAGGTTTTTAAGGCAAAAGATCCCACCTTCTTTAATTGCAGGAATTGTTCACTTGTTAAAATTTTAATTATGAGAAATACACATAATATCTAATTGACGATTTTCATCCCTGGAAACCACTATCCTACCTTCTGTTTCTATGAGATTTGCTACTCAAGAAATCTGATATAAGTGAAGTCATGCAATATTTGTCCTTTTGTAACTGGCTTATTTCATTTGTTACAATGGCCTCAAGGTTCATCCATGCTGTACACTGTGTCAGAATCTCCTCAGTGATGTACACATTTATCTTTATACTTTTGGAGCACTTATACATTGTCTATTCTAGAATGTTTTTTGTGGGTTTTTTTTCTCTCTCTCTCTTTTTGGTGAGGAAGACTGGCTCTGAGCTAACATATGTGCCAATCCTCCCCCACCTTGTATGTGGGACACCACCATAACAAGGCCTGATAAGCAGTGTATAGGTCTGCGCCCGGGATCCAAACTGTGAAACCCGAGCGGCCTAAGCAGAGAATGCAAAATTAATCACTACACCACCGGGCCAGCCCCTACTCTAGAATGTTTAAATTGGTACATTAAGATAGGGCATAGGGCAGGAATGGTGGCGCAGCAGTTAGGTTCCCACGTTCCGCTTCTTGGAGGCCCGGGGTTTGCTGGTTTGGATCCGACATGGCACCGCTTGGCAAAAGCCATGCTGTGGCAGGCGTCCCATGTATAAAGTAGAGGGAGATGGGCATGGGTGTTAGCCCAGGGCCAGTCTTCCTATGCAAAAAGAGGAGTATTGGCAGCAGATGTTAGCTCAGGGCTAATCTTCCTCAAAAAAAAAAAAAAAAAGATAGGGCACAAATGCTAGAAAAAAACCCAACCAATATCTATTATAATTAGAGAGAATTATTCATTGTTAAACTACTGATTTTTGTGTTAAACAATTCTAGCACCCGTGGTAGTTTCACGCCCATGATATACACCTGTCATTTATGGGTCTTTAATTAATGGTCAAAGAACCCAATCCCTTATGCTAAGAAATTTTGTTTGCTTAAAAGTGCATTTTTTTTTCACACTCTCTGCTCAGCCAAAACAGAAAACAGGGGAAGGGAATGACAAGTAATTCTGCCCCTTAGTGGGGTTCCTGTTATAGAACTCCGACTCTGCCTTCCTAGACCTTCGTCCAGAAGGTTCCGGAGCCCTCTGTAAATGGGGTATCTCCCTTCCCCCCCACCCATCTTGGGATCCTCAAGAAGAGGGAAGGCAGGAGAAGCCTACAGCTCTCACCTTGGACTGCCTGAGCCTGCAGAAAAACCTGAGTCGTTGCCCTGGCCTGCTCCATGACGGCCCAGACTCAGACGGTGATTGGCTGGACAAGGGGACTGGAGGGGCCAAGACGGGGACAGTGGCCTCTCCCTGCAGCTAGAACAGCATCTCTGATTTATGCTGCCCCCACCACAGAGCCTCCACTTTGCACTAGCAAAGAACCCTGGGGACCTGTAGCCAGCCATTCAGAGGTGCCAAGTCAATAAGACATTGTCCCCTCTGTCTTTTAAAAAAAGGTGCACTTTAAATTTTTTAAATAAGATATATGGAATCTTCCTCCAGTGAAATTTTCTAGATTCTATTGAAAAGTTCTTAAGAAAATTTTATTATTTGTATGAAGAAGGGGATCTTTTTTGCCGTTCACTCCTACAAGTGAGGGATTCTTGAAAATCAGCTGTTTTTAACTTGATAGAAAATGTGTGTGCATGTCTGTTTGTGTGTGTTTGTGTGTGTAGTGGAGAGCTGAGGAGTAGCTAAGATTTTGCCCGATCATTATTTCCCTATTTTGTCTTTTTCGTTTATCACTCACTAAAGCTCCACAAAGTGAAGAGGAGAATCAGCACTGGGGCCTCGATGGCTGTCTTGAGGTCAGAGTATGCACACTCACCAACAATTAAATTCACTGAAATAAAACAAGGCATGTTCATCGTTGCTTTGGCATAATTGAAGACAAACCTAGGGCCTACGACTCTCTGTCCAGTGGCTTAAAAGCACATGAGAAAAAACAGAAATTACCACCATCACTCTGAGTTTCATTTCACTCGTTGAGAGAACATTGCTACAATTCCACTATGGCCTTGCAGCGGCGTCATCCGATACAAACTCTTCGAGAGCTGATAGACACTCAGTCGTGGAAACTGCAGGATCAGTTGTCATTTCAACCACATCCTCGAGAATTGCGCAGCCAGAACCTGGGATGAAAGCAAGCAAATGTGGGCTCTATTGTGGAGGTATGGACCACTTTCTGGATGTACCTGTGATAGTCATCTTCTTACATCCCAGCAGAGACATACATTCAGAAAGATGATGGTGAATGGTGTTGAGTTCCCAGTTCTAAGAGAGTAAATCCAGGATCTGGGGTTTCCTTTAGGCCCTAAAACATCTGCCCTCCCCGCCTCCTGCCTTCAGAGCCCAGAGAAGCCAAACACTGTGCAACCATAAGAAAGGAGGACACGGGAGAAATGAGATGATCTTTACAAGGGCTTGGGGACCAGGAATTCTTCCACAGGGGCCCTGACAACAACCTTTAGCCCAAGGCTGGCCTCCCTGTCTGTCCTCACCTGCATAGCAGTAAAAGGGGAGGGCCACCAGCATGAGGCCTGTCACCAGCTTCGTGGTGGAGGCAGCTGTTGTTGGCTGGTCTCTGATGTGCAGGGATGAAGGGAGTCACTCTGGAGGGGAGCACCCAGAACTCCTCCTTTTATTCTCCTGGTCACCACCTTAATCCCAACCATTAATGAGGGAATGACTCACATGATAAACCTGACACCGGACCAGGAAACAACAGTGAGAATCAGCCAGAACCCAGCCAGCCTGTGCTCTGTTTTTAGAAACCAAGGAGGCCGAATCTTTTGCACCTCAAACTATTTTGAAACTGCAATAGTGATACACGCATTAGAAGAAATCGGCGCAAAAGTGCTTTCTAAATAATGAAGAGAATTACACCATTGTGAGCCTGTTGTCATCCTTGTGGTTTTTAGTATTATTGTGGTCGTCATTAGTTCCTTTTCCTCCTCTTCTTTCTCTTCTCCTTCTTCAGGGTACAAAAAGCTTGATATTCTGTGTCTCTTCCCAGTGGTTTACCAAACACCTGGGCTCGGTGCAATATCACATATGTCCTCCAGGAGGCAGACTTCCCTCGCCCATAGACACATTTCACTCAGGTGCTTTAAGTTTGGGAAATAACAATAATGTCTCACCTTCTCTGAAGATTGTTTTTACAAAGACTATCTCACTTAGTTAACTCAATTTAATGAATTCATTCTCTTATAAACCGTTTTGTTGGCTTTTTAAGGTTTTTCTTCCACTGAGTGAAAGGATGACGTGAAGAAGCAGAGTAACTGATGGCTTAGGGGAGGCAGTGATGAATGGTGGAATGGTGAGGAGATCTGGGCTCATGCGGGTGTGGGTTTGAATCTCGGATGCAACACCTAATCATGAAGTGTCCTTGGGCAAGTTAAGGCGCTGGTCATTCTGAGCTTCCTTTTCCTTGTTTCTAAAATGGGCATAAATGATACAGTGCCTGGTTTTGTAAAGATGACAGACATTCTACGTAAGGAGCCTGATCACAGGGCTTAACACAGGGTAATCATGAACAAATGGAAGTTTTCATCCATCCATCCATCCATCCATTGTTCAAAAGTAACCATGACCTTCTCCTATAATGGGGCCTTGTGCTCTGGGCCACAGATTCAGTTGTAGGAACACGTTAGAGGAGGACCTTCCACTGTGGAGCTCACCTCTTACCAGAGATGCAACAAGCAAGCCCACAATTGAGTGAGTGACGTTGGACAGCGACTGTGTGAAGAAAAACAACACGACCACCAGGGGCCGCGTCCTGCACAGAGGAACAAGCAACGGTATAGGAGGAGGGACCTTTAGGCTTGGATGAGTGGACAGTGATGTCCAGAGGAAGGTCTGGGGAAGAGTGTTCTAGACACAGGGAACAGCATGTACAGAGGCCTGAGAGCAGATGGTACCTGGCAAGGTATGGAACATGTGCTTCTTGGTGTCAAGAGAGGGACAGGACAGCCTTGTGAAATAGAAAAGCCAACATCAGTTTAAGCATGCATGGTATGAGGGTTGTAGGAACTAGAGAAACAAAGCTGGCTTAGGTTAAAAAAAGAAAAAAGAAATGAGCCAGCCCTGATGGCCTAGTGGTTAAAGTTCGGCATGCTCCGCTTTAGTGGCCTGGATTCACTTCCCTGTCACAGAACCACACCACTCATCTGTCAGTAGCCATGCTGTGGGGGTGGCTCACCTAGAAGAAATAGAAGGACTTACAGTTTGGTATACAACCATGCACTGGGGCTTTGGGGATGAAAAAGAAGAAGAAAAAGGAGGAAGCTTGGAAAGAGATGTTAGCTCAGAGCTCATCTTTCTCTGCCAAAAAAAAAAAAAATGAATGAGAAAGCCAGAGAGATGAATCTATAGTTAATTACCTCTGAATGCATTATTTGCTGTCTGAATTATTTGAGACTCATTTCACTCCATCATTCACTGGAGCATAAGTTACCAAGAATGATATTGATTTAGGGAAATGCTAGAAATAGAGAAGTTTATCTTCTCATATGTGAACTTCCTCCAGTTGACCATTGCAGGCAATCTTCATTCCAAAGGCAACTGAACGACTTGAGTAGTGAAACGGGGGACTGTCTCCTTGGCCAAGACTTAACAGGGACTCTGCCTGATGCCCCAGTCGTTATGGACCTGCCCTGTCACCTGCTGGGACACTGGACCCTTCAGAGGTTTCTTACTCAGTAAAAAAGAAATCCCACATCAGGTACCTCTTGTCCACGATAAAGAGGTGTGTTTTCTCTACCTCTGTGTTTTCTCCATACAACTGATGAGGATCATTCTCAGGTGAATCAAATAGTAACTCAGCTCACAAAGACTCATGTGCAAGTCAGCATTTACAAGGAGAAATAGAAGAATCCAAAGGTCAGAATGCTTGTGTTACTGGCCTGATGTTTTCTCTTCCCAAACGGTACTTTGACTCAGGTCCTTACCTTAAGGTCAGAAACTAGAGGAGTGAAGTAGCCTTTAATTTTGGTGTTTGTGTGACATTTATTGATCACCAACTATGACAAGTTATGGTGTAGTGGTGAATCACTCACAGATTTTACCCAGAATTCCTTGTGTCTAGTGGTAGATAAAGCAAGTGGTAAGAGGGAATTATATTTGGCCTGTGCTTAGGCTCGTACAAGACCATAGAAATACTCACACTAGCATTTTGGTCATTTGAGGCCCTGCTGTACTTAAGTAATATCTTGTGACTGTTTTTCAGTGACTCATGCATTGGCACAAAAGCCTACAAAAGAGTTATTTTGAAATTGAGATGATCTTTAAGTTTTTTTCTAATTGTAAGTAACTGATATGAACCAGTCCCACAGAATTTGGGGTAGGAGATGCTTGTTTCTTTTTCTTCACTCATTCTGTAAATCTGGTAATGCCCTCACCTCCAGGCTCTTGGGACGTTAACCTCAGGCATGTTCTTGGAAGTGACCGTCTTCTTCCTTAAGATCCTGCCAAAGTCTAGACCATGGGTGGACAGGTACTTTCCCAGGACAGAAACTTCAGGAAAGGCTCTGTTTTGAAGACATCTTGGTTGTCAGTGAGATGTCCATTGTTCACAGTGTCCAGGCCATTCCCAGACCAGGCATCTCCCTTGCCTTGGGACCAGCCTGGTGTGGAGATTTCACAGCCGTGTGTCTTTGGACATTGAGAACAGTCCTGGGATTGTCGTGAGGCCTGAATGAGGTACAACATGTAAGTCCTGAGATCAGGGCCGGGTACAGAGTAGGTGCCATCTACATGTCAGCTTCAAGAGATTAATTTTATAAAAATGAGAAAGGTAATCTGATAAACCTTGAAGGAGGACCAGGACCTTCATAGACAGTGAAGACTCTGCTTCTACTTTGCATTCTCTAAAAGATCTAGAGATAATTGTGTTCCGATCTGAGGTCAAAGTCCTAAATTAAAAATAAAGCACTGTATTTGATCCACACTTACTTGATATTTTCCTGACTCCTTCTTAAAAGAGATTTATTGAGGTATAATTTACATAACATTCCTCTCAAACATAGTCTACAGCCTGTCGGCCAAGTCACCTTCTCAACACACAGCACCAATCCATGTTCACACATTTTCAACATTCAATAAAACATGAACACCAAACAATCACATAGCACTTACTCGATGCAGGGTACTGGTGAGAACCTCTTTTAACCTTCACATCTGCAATCCAATGAGCAGGGTGATGTTGAAACTTATTGTCTAAACTGGGGTATTTGGAGGGTGAAAGAGGTCACTAAATGGACAGAATGCTGGGACAGCAGCATAAACCAGGATTCTCATGAGCAACTGAGATGTATGGTCTCCCTCCCCATGAGATGGGCACATCATTTCTCCACAGCTGCAGACAGCAAGACAAGAGAGGTCAAGTAACTTGACCAAAGGCACACAGCTAGTGGATGACAGAGTCTGGATAAGGAGCCAGGTGTTCTAATTCAAGAGACAGCTCCCAACACTGTTGATATGTTGAGTTTGAGCCTTATGGATCTTCACTTATGGTTCACATGGATCCTTGTGAACTTGACTCCCACAACTGCCCAAGTTGAACTCCCAGTAGATTTCTGGGCAAACCCCACAGTGTCTGCTTGAGGCCTTTGCTCCCTGTGAACCCCCTCCACCACTGTCCTTGCCTCAGTCCCACTGAATTGGAACTCCTTATTCATTCCCAATGCCACGTCAAAGACAGCCCACTTCCTGTGCCCTTTTCTGGCCCCTGAATCTCTGGGGATCTCTCCCCTCCCAGGGCCCCATGGCTTTCCGAGTGCAGCTATCTCATGACATCCCATGACCTGATCCCATGCCCCCACCTCCTGTTCATGCTTCTTGAGGGCACAGCCTGTGCACCTCTGTTCTTTGTGTGATAATAGTCAACATGTAGCTGCTTAATTAGTTGTTGTGTAACTGCCTTTCAGTACAGATTTTGAATTTTTACGAAGAATTAACTGATTATATGACACGTTTTATTAGTCCATCTATTTAGAAACAGAAGCTCATTTAAATTTGAATCATTACTAAAGGGAGAGATCAAACCCATCACTTAAACCAGATTTCAGTGTGACACTACCTTCTTTCTGTTCCTGGATGAGGACTTTGCAGTCACAATAGTGAGGGGGCAGGTGAGGAGAGGAGGAAGTTGGAGCCCATGCCATCAGGAACTGGGCCACCTCAGTCTCCCTGTCTCCCAGAAGTAACCGTTACCTTGATCCAAAGTAACCCAGATCCATCTAATGACCTGGAAGAAGGAGCCGGACTTGGAATCAGAGCCAGGATCAGGTGTCATCTCTGGCTCATTCTCCTTGGTTCCTGCACCAAAACCATGAACTATGTGCAACATGACATTTCAAAAAAAATGCATGGTTAAATATTTAATCCCCAAACATATATGATAGCCCATATGGTTTGTTAGATATGTGTACCCTTATATTCTCTATTCAGTTGATAATTTTCCCTGCCTTGCATGCCCACATTGTCTTGCTAACTGTAGGCATCCACAGTTATGATTCTCTGGTCCTTAGCAGCATTACAAGGGGTGGAGAGGGACCTAATATAAAGTATTTCCACTGCTAGAGCAGTGATTCTCTTCTGGGGCTGATTTACTCCCTCCTTCCACCCACCCCTGTCCATATTGTTAATGTCTAGAGATGTTTGTGGTGTCTCCACAGGGTGGATGTTGTCCTATTGGCATCAGGTGGGTAGAGACCAGGGATGCTGCTAAACAACCTGCTAGAGAAATGTCTAAAAGCATTTGTCCTTGTGCTGAAAGGTCAGTAGTGCGAGGTAGCCTCACACAGTGGACCATGAGTGGAGCCCCAATACAGACAGACTCTGGCAGGAGTGTGGGCATCTGTATCCTCTAGTGTGTGGAGTTCAGCTTCATGGCTGTGCCTCTGCCTGGATGCTCCCCACACTTTCTCCATTCTGTCATCCTGCTCCAGTTTGTCCTTCAAGATCTAGCTCAGCCATGACCTCCTCACAAAGTATTCCTTCCTGCAAGCTCCAAGTATGCAAGCTCATAAGGGCTTTGTTTTCCTTGCATTTTCACAGGCCTTTAATCTCTATGGTAGAATCTCATTCCAGTGACGTGCCTCATATTTTCTTCAGTTCTTACTTTTATGTCTCATAATTTAACAAGATAATTAATTCCTTAAAGAAAACCATTAATTCTTTCCACAAAATACACCAAGTTTCTCCTAAGTTTGCTGGAGTGTAGATGCCACATAGACCTCAGATCATTTGCAGCATTATAACTGATTTTTTTTGCCAAATTTTGCTTCTGCTCTGTTTTTTTGTTTTGTTTTTGCCCTTCCTTCTTGATCCTGTCCTTTCCTTTCTTTTCTATCTTACAACAAATTGTATTTTACAAAATTTTTATTTTAAAATAGTGATATACAAGAATTGTTCAAAAATGAAAATATTGAACATCAGCTCCAACGAGGAGCACTAGACCCCTGACCAGTCCTATACAGATCACGTTGTCTCACACTCACCTTCAACTTCCTCACTGTGTTGCCTGGTAACGACATGCTCTAAATATTGCTCGTCACAGTCCTCTCCTGATTAATCATGTTATAGCCTGTGTTTACCGATTCCATGATTATCTTTCTTCTTCTACTCCTTCTTTTTGGTAGATCATCTGACATCATCTGGGATAAAGCTCATTGGAGATAAAATATTTGAAGGTTTGCATTTCTGTAATATCTTTGTTTGTCTTCATGCTTAAGGGATAGTTGACTGCACATACAGTTATATTCATGCACAGTTAGGAGCCCTGAATTTTTTTGGATTATTTCTGTGTCTTCCAGACTTGTGTTAATTTGATTTTGATTCCCCATCCTTGGAAATGATTTCGTGTCTCTTTCCTAAAGGAACACCTTCCTTTTTTAGAATGATGTTCAAAAAAATCACAAAGATATGTTCTGATGTGAGGAATGAGTGGGCTATTCAATTTCATAGTCATCAGTTTGAGGAAGTTTTCTTGTAGTATTTTTTGGTGATTTTGTTCCCACTGTGGTCTTCTCCTTCTGAAATCCTATTCGTAGGACATCCTGGATGGGTGCTTTAACAGTCTTTCCTTCTCTCTCATATTTATTTATTTTTTCCACTATGTACAGTCATGAACCACATAACTTTTCAGTCAATGACAGAGCACATATATGACGATGGTCCCATAAGAATAATGTCATATAACCTAGGTATGTTGTAGGCTATCACATCTAGGTTTGTGTAAATACAGTATAACGTTTGCACAACAATGAGATCGCCTAACGACATGTGTCTCAGGATGTATCCTCATCATTAAGCAACGGATGACTGCACACTGCTTATGTTCTGCTATTTTAATTGCCTTTGAACTTTTTTATTATTTTTCCAGCTGTCATAATTTTAATACTTCCAGAGATCTCTGTTGTACTATACAGGTTTACTAAGCCAGAAAGGGATAAGAGGATTAGTAATATGGACTTTTTAACAAAATTATTTTATTGAGATCACATTGGTTTATAACACTGTGTCAATTTCAGGTGTACATTATTATATTTCAGCTTCTGTATAAACTGCATTGTGTTGACCACCAAAAATCTAGTTTCCATCCATCACCACACATATGTGGCCTTTACCCCTTTCACCCTCCCCCACACCCCATTCCCTCTGGTAACCACCAAACTGTTCTCCTTCTCTATGTGTTTGTTTGTTTGTTTCTCTCCCACAGGCCAATATCACTGATGAACATAGAGGGAAAAAATCCTCAACTAAATATTAGCAAATCAAATATAACAATACACTAAAAGGGTCATACAATACGATCAAGTGGGATTTATTCCAGGAATTCAGGATGGTTCAACATCTGCAAATCAATCATTGTCATAAGTCACAGTAACAAAATGAAGAATAAAAATCACATGATCATCTCAATAGATGAAGAGAAAGCATCTGACAAGATTCAACATCCATTTATAATAAAAACTCTCAGTAAAATGGGTATGGAAGAAAGGTACCTCAACATAATAAACACCACATATGACAAACCCACAGCCAATGTCATATTCAATGGTGAAAAACTGAAAATTATTCCTCTAAGAACAGGAACAAGACAAGGATGCCTACTCTAACCACTCTTATTCAACACAATACTGGAAGTATTAGGCAGAGCTATTAGGCAAGAAAAAGAAATAAAAGGTATCCAAATTGAAAAGGAAGAAGTAAAACTGTCATTATTTGCAGATGACATACTATATGTATAAAACTCTAAAGAATCCAAAAAGAACTGTTATAAATAATTAACAAATACAGTATGCTCATGGATTGGAAGAATAAACATAGTTAAAATGTCCATATTACCTAAAGCAATCTGCATATTCAGTGCAATCTCAAATAGAATCCAACTGACATTTTTCATGGAAATAGAAGAAAGAATCTTAAATCTTAAAATTTATGTGGAACAGCAAAGACCTCGAATATTCAAAGCAATCCTGAGAAAAAAATAACAAAACTGAAAATATCACATCTCTGAATTCAAAGCATACTACAAATCTACAGTATTCAAAACAGTATCATACTGGCACAAAAATGGACACACAGATCAATGGAAGAGAATTGAGAGCCCACAAGTAAAACCACACAACTATGGACAGCTAATCTTTGACAAAGGAACTAAGAACACACAATGGAGAAAGGATTGGACAGAAATAGAGAAACACACAATGGAGAAAACTGGACAGCAACATGCAAGAGACTGAAAGTTGACCATTCTCCAATACCATAGACAAAAATTAACTCAAGTGGATTAAAGACTTGAATGTAAGATCTGAAACCATAAAACTTTAGAATATAGGCTGTATACTCCTTGACATTGCTCGTAGCAGTATATTTTCAAACACCGTGTCTACTCTGGCAAGGGAAACAGGAGAAAAATAAACAAACGGGGCTGCAGCAGACTAAAAAGCTTCTGCACAGCAAAGGAAGCCATCAACAAAACAAAGAGACAATCCACCAACTGGGAGAAAATATTTGCAAATCATATATCCTAGTATTCTCTTATAATCCTTTGTACTGCTATGGTGTCCTCTGCAATTTCTACTCTTTCATTTTTGATTTTATTAGTTTGAGCTTTATCTACTTTTTCTTAGTGAGTCTGGCTAAGAGTTTGTCAATTTTGTTTACCTTTTCAAAGAACCAGCTCTTAGTTTCATTGTTCCTTTCTATTGATTTTTTTAAAGTCTTTATTTCGTTTATTTCTGTTATTTCCTTCCTTCTACTGACTTTGGGCTTTGTTTTTTCTTATTTTTCTAGTTCTTTTAAGCAGAGTGTTCAATTGTTTATTTGAGATATTTCTTGTTTTTTGAGGTAGGCCTGTATTGTTCTAAACTTCCCTCATAGTACTTCTCTTGCTGCATCCCATAAGTTTTGGTATGTTGTGTTTTCATTTTCATTATTCTCCAGGTATGTTTTTTATTTCTCCTTTGATTTCTTCATTGATCCAATAGTTGTTCAGTAGCACGTTGTTTAGTCTCCACATATTTGTGAATTTTACAGCATTCCTCCTGCAGTTGATTTCTGCTTTCATACCATTGTAGTCAGAAAAGCTGCTTGATACGATCTCACTCTTCTTAGATTTATTGATGCTTGTTTTGTTTCCCAATACGTGGTCTATCTTTGAGTATATTTCATTTGCACTTGAGAAGAATGCATATTCTGCTGGTTTTTGATGGAACAGTACATATATACACATATAAAATGTCCACCCGGTCTAGTGTTTCATTTAAGGTCGCTATTTCCTTGTTGAATTTCTGTCTGGTTTATACATGCATTGATGCAAGTGGGATGTTAACTGTTATTATATTGCTTTCTATTTCTCCTTTTAGGTCTGTTAATAGTTGCTTTACATCCTTTTAGCTCCTCTGTTAGGTGCATATATATTAAGACGTGTTATGTCTTCCTGGTGGAATGTGCCTTTTATCATTATATAATGTCCATCTTTGACTCTTTTTATCTGAAGTGTCTCAAAGTGTGTTTTTTCTGATTTAATTATGGCCTCACTTGCTTTCTTTTGGTTGCCGTTAGCCTGGAGTATCACCTTCCATCCCTGCACTCTGAGCCTATATTGATCTTTAGAGCTGAAATGTGTCTTCTGAAGGCAGCATATTGTTGCGTCTTGTTTTTTAATCCACCCAGCCACTCGGTGTCTTTTGACTGGAGAACTCAATCCTTTTCCACTGAGTGTTTGTTGATAAATAAGGGTTTAATACTGCCATTTTATCTTTTGTTTTCCGGTTGTTCAAATTGCCATTGCTTCTTTTTCCTTTTATATTTGTCTGCCATTTCAGCTTGGTGATTTTCTGTGATGTTTTCCTCTGTTTTATCTTTATTTATGATTTGGGACACTGCTCTGATTTTTTGTTGCATGGTTACCATGAGGTTTGTATAAAAGATCTCTGAGCTGAGTTAGTCCTTTTTCTGCTCATAGCATATTGTCTCCTTTAGTTTATGCAAATTCTGTCCTTTTCCTCTTCCTCTTCCATGTTTGGTTGTCACAAGTTAGTGGCCAAATTGAAGTGGTTGTAGATATTTTTGATGCTTTATTTCCCTTTAGCCTTTATGTTATAATTGTTAACTAACATGTTCTGGCATAGAGCAGCAATTTTCTGATTCTATCTGTCAGTTAATCACCTTGCTCAAAGCTTTGCAAACATTCCTGTTTTTGTTTCAGGTAGGAGGGCTCATTTCAACATTTCTTGTAAGGCAGGTCTAGTGACAATGAACTCCATCAGGTTTTGTTTGTCTGGGAAAGCTTTTACTTCCCCTTCATATCTGAAGGATAATTTTGCTGGATAGAGTATTGCTGGATGATAGTTTTTGTCTTTCAATATTTTGAATATTTCATTCTACTCTCTCCTAGCTTGGAGAGTTTCTGCTGAGAAATTTGCTAAAAGCCTGATGAGGACTCCTTTATAAGTTATTTTCTTCTGGGTCACTGGTTCAGCCCTGTGTCTTGAGTCTTCAGGGTGTATGCACCACCTGCCACTGAGGGGGCAGGATCTCAACCTTGCATGCTTTGTCTGCTCTTGCAGTCTCTGTGTGCAGGCATGTGATCCAGTGTAGGGATCTACATTTTGGATTGCTGTTGATGGTGAAGGGCAATGGCTATTCCCCTAGATTCACTGCCTCCTGGAGGTCCAGTCCACCCACCTTCAGATATATGGATGCATAGATCTCTTAGGTGTTCTGCTGTACTGTGTAGGGAGTCCTTTGTGGGAAATGGCTGTCTGATTGGTTGTAACTTAGAGGGGAGAGACAAAGGGAATAATCACTACACCATGATGCTGGTGCCACCATAATCTGGATATTTTTAAGACCCATTAAGGTTTTTCATGAGAGAAAGATCTGCCTGTCCCAATCCTGAAAAAGTATGAGTCAGTTCACAACTTTCTTATCTTACTGGCTCTTTCCTTTTCTTATGCCCTAAAACTGTCAGAAACTATGTTTAGCAGCTGGGAGAGAAAAAGTAGAAGCAAAGGAGAGAAGGAAGGAGACGTCTTAATTTGAAACAATATAGTCTTAATTATTATACAGGCCTGAATATTCTAATTTTTGAGTGGAAACATTGAGCTTCATATCATAGGAAATAGCATTGAAGATTTGCTTTCAGTGAAGTTGTGAAAAAACCAGAGCTCTGTGTTCAGAAGATTGAATTTGTCATAGAGAGTGTGATGGCTGTGGGGAGAAGATACTTGAGGAGTAGATTCTAGAAAGAGTGTGATAGGACTTGTCAAGGGGAAGAATTAGAAACCTCAAGGGATAAAGTCAGGACTCTGGATGAGTCAATCCTTTGTACTTGAGTTTGAACCAGAGTTTCTTAAAAGTTAGTTATATCTACTACAAAGCCATAGTGATCAAAATGGCATGGTACCAGTACAAAAACAGACACCCAGGTCAGTGGAACAGAACTGAAAGCCCAGAAATAAAACCGCACATCTATGGACAGCTAATCTTCAACAAAGGTGCAAAGAATATACAATGGAGAAATGATAGTCTCTTCAATAAATGGTGTAGGGAAAACTGGACAGCCACATGCAAAAAAATGAAGGTATACCACTATCTCACGACATACACAAAAATAAACTCAAAATGGATCAAAGACTTGAAGATACATCCTGAAACTATAAAACTCCTAGAAGATAATATAGATAGTACACTTTTTGACATTGAACTAAAAAAGATCTTTTCAAATACCATGTCCTCTCAGAAAAGGGAAACAAAAGAAAAAATAAACAAGTGAGAATTCATCAGATTAAAGAGCTTCTGCAAGGCAAAATAAACTAGAATCAAAACAAAGAGACAGCCCACCAACTGGGAGGAAATGTTTTCAAATCATGTATCTGACAAAGAGTTAATCTCCATAATGTACAAGGAGCTCACACAAACGAACAATAAGAACACAAACAACCCAATCAAAAAATGGTCAGAGGAGATGAACAGACATTTTTCCAAAGAAGATATGTAGATGGCAAATAAACACGTGAAAAGATGTTCAACATCACTAATCATCAGGGAAATGAAAATCAAAACTACACTAAGATACCATCTTACACTTGTTAAAATGGCTGTAATCTCTAAGACTAAAAATATCAAATGTTGGAGAGATTGTAGAGAAAAAGGATCCTCATACACTGCTGGTGGGAATGCAAACTGGTGCAGCCACTATGGAAAACAGTATGGAGATTCCTCAAAAAACGAAAAATAGAAATACCATATGACTCAGCCATCCCACTACTGGGTATCTAGCCAAACAATTTGAAATAAACAGTCCAAAATAACATATGCACCCCTATGTTCATTGCAGCACTACTCAAAATAGCCAAGACATAGAAGCAATCCAAGTGCCCATCGACTGATGATGGATAAAGAAGATGTGATATATACAATGGAATACTACACAGCCAGAAAAAAGACAAGACAAATTCATCCCATTTGCAACAACATGGAAGGACTTAGAGGGAATTATGATAAGTGAAATAAGCCAGTCTGAGAGAGACAAACACCAGAAGATTTCACTCATATGTGGAATATAAACAAACACATGGACAGAGAAAACAGTTCAGTGGTTACCAGGGGAAGAAGGGTGGAGGGTAGGCCGGGGGGTGAAGTGGAGCACTTACGTGGTGACAGTCACGAAATAATGTTCAACTGAAATCTCACATTGATGTAAACTATTATGAACTCAATAGAAAAAATTTAGTTATATCTCTAGCAAAGAAAACTCCAGGAGACCATTCAAACAGAATTGCTAGCAAACATAATTAGACTTTGAGGTGCCAACAGTTCTGAGAGAGTATGTCCAGCAGGGATCAAATTATAGGCTCTGCTCCCATTACATTCGTCTTGTTGCAGCCTCACGGAGAGCTCAGCCTGTGTGGTCTTTGTTTGTGTGGTAAAATACATGTAACATAATGTTTACCATTGTAACCATATTTAAGTATACAATTCAGTGGCATTAAGTCCATTGACAATGTTGTCATGACCCCTTATTTCCAGAAACTGTCATAATCCCAAAGAGAAAGTCTGTACCCATTACACGGCAACTAAACCTCTAAATCTCTCTCCTCCTAGCCCCAACCTTTGGAGACTTGCATTATCTGAACCCACATTCTTAAAAAGCAGCCTATGAAGGATGATCTTCCCGTACGAGACCCTAAATTTTTTTTTTTTTTGCTTTGTAACAGTGAAACTCATGAATGAACTACAATTGCCAGATGTGAAGGGCTATAAGTGGCCAAAGAAAGATCTGAAGGTGACCACTTTGGTGATGCTAGTATTCTCTGACTCTCTTGGAGAGTTTTGTCCTCCTCCCTATTCACAGGTTAGCTGCCCCTGTAGAATGCAGAGGTGAGGAAATGGGGATGGCATGGGTTCTATTAACAGACATACTGATATATATGGGGCCTGGGGATCACTTGCTTTTGAAATATTCCCAGTTACTTCTAACACAGAGCCGGGGTTGATGAACAACTGGTAGGACATTCTTCATCCCTACAGTCAGTGGAGGGAATATCTTTTACCTTCCTGGAGAGTAGTAAAGAATATGTGAGACAGAAGAGGTAAACCTTCCAGGAGAAGGTCCGGACCATAAGGGTGCTTGTTGCATGTAAACTCTTCTTGTTTTAGAAATAATAATAATACTTTATAATATTTGTTGTTTTATATTATCAATTTATTCAATTTATCATCAAACAACTCTGTGATATGAATATTATTTCACAGAAAGATAAAGTGATAGTAGAGGGATGTGTATGCTCGTCTGTATGCAAGTATGTGTGTCTATTTGCTTTTCTGTGTGTTTATCTGATTCTGTGTGCATGTCGGATTGTGTGTGTCTCTGTGTGTTGTTGAGTGTAAAATGTCTGTATGTGTATAAAGTTTAGTTTAGGTTATGGGACTTAGAGGGGACTTCACAGAAGATGAGATGAGAAATATCCTATAGATAAGATGTCAACTGTCCTGTGTGGGGAAGGATATAGAAGCAAAGGGGACACAACAGGACTGGTGCAAGGCTGTCATTCAATGTGATGCATAAGCGAATGGCATATAGACCACAGTGGCTGAGCACAGAATCATTGGTGAGCAGGGAGATGAGCTCATGGAAGTTCTAGTGCGCAATGCCAACAGTGGGACTGGATCCTCCAGCAGTGATTCCTATCTGGGTTCTCAGGATGTTGCAAGAGCTCTATGAATCCCTGTTTCCACCAAGTGCAGTATGTATGTTGAATACATAACGTGTTTCACAACACAGGGACTAATTTAAATGTGCATATTTCATGATGTGAATAAAAATACACATTTACTGTAAAAGCATTGCTGATAATGTATATTAGTAGATAATAGTTTTCTTCTAGTTTTTATATCAGAGTTTGTATAAATATACCTACTATTATTTCAGTGTGGGTTTACGATTAATAATAAGCTCTGCTACTTGAAACGTTTGGAAACATGTGCCCACTAGTAATTCAGGATTACAGAAATAAGATCTTGTTTGCATTTTGTTTTAAAAGGGTCACTTTGGCATCAATGAGGATGATGTGCTGCAGGAAAGTATCTCAGAGCCCAGGAGAGCACTGGGGAGACTTTCGCGCAAGCCAGGAAGGACTAAGACTGGATTGTGATTATGGCTGTAGAGATGGAAAGGAGGGCATGCTCGAAAGTGATGGTGTGCAATGGAATACTACTCAGCCATAAGAAAAGATGAAATCTGGCCATTTGTGACAACATGGATGGACCTTGAGGGTATTATGCTAAGGGATATAAGTCAGAGGGAGAAAGTCAAATACCATATGTTCTCACTCATAAATAGAAGATAAAAACAACAACAAACAATCACATAGAGACAGATTGGATTAGTGGTCACCAGAGGGAAATGCGGGAGGCAAGAGGGCAAAAGGGGTGATTAGACACATGTGTGTGGTGATGGATTGTAATTAGTCTTTGGGTGGTAAGCATGATGTAATCTACACAGGAATCAAAATATAACGATGTAGACCTGAAATTTATCTAACGTTATAAACCAATGTTACTGCAAAAAAAAAAAAAGAAGTGATGCTGTGGCTGTAGAGGGGGCAGAACATAGTGGATTCTTTGATGTCCGAGCTAAATGAGCAGTACAAAGCTCATAAAACTCCCTGAAATATCCACATCTCAATCCCTGAAGCTTGTAATAATTTCCTTCCTTGGCAAAAAAAGGACTTTGAAGATGTGATAAAGTTACAGTTTTTGAGATGGGGAGACTATCCTGAATTTTCTGGTGTCCTCTAAATGCAATCCCATATATGTTGTATGAAGGAAGCAGAGGAAGATTTTACACACTCACAAAGGAGAAGGCAAAGGGGCCTCACGGGACAGAGATTGGAGTGATGTGGGAACAAGACAAGGAATACCATCATTCACCAAAGCTGGAAGCAGCTATGACATTTTCATCTCGACTTTCTACAGGGAGTGTGGCCTTCCTGACACAACGATTTTGGCAGAGTGTTAGAGATTTTACACTTCTGTCCTCCAAACCTTAAGAAATCAAGTTAGTTTAAGGCACCAAGTGCGTGGTAGTGTGTTAGAGCAGACACTGGGAACTAACCCAGAACCTATGATGTATCCAAACTTTCTGAGTCAGCTGCCTCATTGGGTGGTGGGCCCATTGGCCAGGATGCGGGACACATGGAAGGGGAGCAGGTTGCAGGCAGAGAGTGAGTTCAATTTTACATATTCCTTCAGAAATAACTGTGGCATGCTGGAATGGAGTTGTCCAGATGGCAGCTGGGTGGTTGTTTCTGGAGCTCTTGGGAGAATTTGAGGGAGGAAGTATTAGCTTGAGCTGTTGGTGAGTGGTGTAGTCATTGATGAGCCATGTGAGTGAGTGCACAGAGTCAAAAAGAGTTGACTGAAATCGAACCCAGGATATTCACTATAAATTGAGAGGTAGATGAAAACAAGTTACACTGGACTGTTCATGCGATTGAAACCACAGTGAAGGGAAGAGGGCCAAGCAGGTTTCTTGTGGTTCTGATGAGGCCAAAATAGTAGTGATGCTGCTGGTTGGGAACCATGTGACTGGGCAGCCAGTTGGGTTGCAGGTATCCCTCAATGCAAGACCAGTAGCAGGAATGATTTAATTACTTTTTACCCTTAACCATCCTTTTCACTCATGACTACATAAATGGGAAATCTGTAAAGTAACGCAAAATGATTCGTGACCAAATATTTCCTCTTGTGATCCAGGCAGCTCAGGCTGCCGTGGGTAACTGGACGATGGGTCTCTGAAATTTACTAGTGACAACACACAATGGCCACTTCATGACGAAAACCACCCCAACTCGAAGGCAAAGACTGTTCGATAATCACAAGACAAGTAGAGGAGTGCAGGGCAAGGAATTTATTGAAGCAAGATGTTGAAACCTTTACATTTTCCAGTGAAGATCAGATCATTGAAAGACAGAGGTACTATGATAGAATTTTTGATAAATCAATCTAACCACCTTTCGAAACTACTTTTGCCTGAAACAGAAAAATAAAAGAAAAAAAGGAGGTTATTCATGATGCTCCTGGAGGTGACACATTAACACAGCCCATTGTTTACATCAAGATGTCAATGAAGTTTCAACCAACAAATGGCAAACGTGAGATAGCAGACAGGACCCCAGTGCTCAGGTAAACTAAATAGACCTGGTACAGTTACAACTGACCATGCATGTCAGGAAAGGACCATTTCCATAGTCCAGCAAAGAAACCCTGAGGTGACCCAAGAGTAGGACTCAGGTTTCCATGGAAGGACGGGGTGAAGGGTTGGACAGAACAGCCCAGGGTTTCTTTTCTCTGATGTCCCAGGTCAGACAACTCTACTATTCCACTCCAAAGGGGACACAAGTTTGAGGGGTGCAGACAGGGGTGGGAGAGGACTTGAGAAGTACTACTCTCAGGAGATTCCCAGGCTCAGCATGTGGAAATTCAACCTGATGGCACATCTGCTTCTCAGCACTGAGAATCCAGCATCTGTGGGCATTGGCAGCTGAACCTCATGACCCAAATCCAGTGGCAGATGGACTGAGAGATACCTTTAAATATCTGCTTTTTTGACAAAGACATAATTTAAGTGTTTCACCTTCATATGTGGTTGCAGGAGATGTAACAAGGAGGGTCTTTGCCCACTGGCCAAGATAAGGAGGCGAGTCGTAGGTGAGGAGTAGAAAAGTGGACTGAGGTGCAAGGAGTGGGCCTCATCTCTGTAGAAGCCGGCAGAGAACGCAGCTAACCCCACCCACCATCCTCACAGAGGGAAGGGGCTAATTCCCACCCTCAAACTATCTCCGCCTTAAACACTCCCCATGAGATTCCACAGGGACTGTGTCGACTGGGTAAGGGAACTCGCCCTCAGGAAAGCTCCCAGGCAGGGAGGCAGCAGTGCTTTGGCCCTTCAACATCACTACATGGGGCCCCAGGTGTCCTGTGCCTCCGGACATTATTGGGAACCTACAACCCAGAGAGGTGACCTGAGAAGGAGGAGCAGGCCCAGATGCTCTGTGAGCCTGGGTATTGTTCAACTGGTGTACTGTTATCATCCGCTTTGTGACCATGGGTCACCCTATCAGTGGTGAGCAGCAACGCAGGTGCCTCTACCATCTGTTCCCCCAAGAGTAGCAACCTGACCTCCTTCCTGTCTGTTCACCTGAGCGGAAGCATCCATACGTTAAGAAGGAAGAAGTTACCAGTGCTTTTAGAATTAACCATCTGTTCCCAATGGAGATCTTATCTGTGCATTTCTTTGTTTCCAACTTGGCCTTAACAGCTTCTGGAGGGGCATCAAATCTACCAGCCTGTAGCTTGTACAGAGGTTCGTCGAAGGTTAAGAATGCAGTCGTATCTGTAACAGCGGCTGGACAAATAACTCCATCAGCTAGATCAGCAGAAAAAGAAATACAACTGACATAAGGAAAGTCTATTTTTCTGTGGCTCCTGAAATTAGGACTAGACAGGAAACCCAGGGATTTTATATTTTCATCTCTTCATTCTGCTGATGACAATGTGAGACCCTCAAGGTCATAATTTCCTCAAGGTCGCACTGCAAGGGGCCGAGCCACGACTGGACACCAGGTGTCCTGATGCCTGGTTCAGTTTTTATCCTTTGTAAAGTACACCCACTACTCCCAAGACTCTCCTGGTTTGCTGAAATTCACTTTTCCCTTATTTCAAGAAATTAAGGTTTCCTTGTCAAAAGAGTGACACCTTATGGACAAAGAGAACAGATTAGTGGTTACCAGAGGGGAAGGGGGTTGAGGGATGGGCATAAGGGGAAAGGGGCACATATGTATGGTGACTGAAAAATAATAATGTACACCTGAAATGTCACAATGTTATAAACTATTATGACCTCAATAAAATTGAAAAAAAAAGAGTGACACCTGATTTTGTCTCAGATATTGGAGAAGAAGAGACTTTAGTAATTGATTTTTCAGGTGAGTGGTAGAGTCAGATTTTACCAGAGATCAGAGAAAGACGAACAAATCTTGAGATGATTAAGTAAACTATTTATACATTAGAAGACACTATTTTGAGACTAAATTAACAAATAGGATTATGTCATTGGATGCAGACATAGCTCAAAAGCTTTAAAAAAAATGAAGTGAATCAGTTTGAACACATTTGAAGCTTACACACAAAGTTAAGCTTGCCTCTTCTATTCTGCAGTGATGTACAGAATTCCTTAGAGAAGGTGAGAGGTGGGAAGTGTGGCTTATTCCTGACCCCACTAGAATTGTGCTGAGACTTGAAGTAACCACTTTTTCTGGTCCAGATTCTCCATCCCCCCAAGTCTTTGCAACCAGCCTGCAGCTCGGGACCTGTCCTACCAGGCTCTGACCTGACCCCTGGTCAGACAGTAAATTATGAAGATCATATGAAGATAATTTGGAGAGGGTAAGATCAGAGGCCACGTAGGGAAAGAGGAGGAGGTTTAGAAAGTTAGATGAAAAAGGAATACCCAACAAGACTTGGGTCGGTATCGAGGGTATAAAGACATGGAAAAGTATTGTTGAATAAACAGCTAGAATTAATCTAAATAAATAGAAAATGTAGCCCTAATGACTGTGCTAATTCTACTACAATTCCTGTTTTTAATCCTAAAAAACTAGTAATGTTTGTAGACTGCTGCTTATTCACAGAGCCCATTTGAAGATTTATCATTCAGAGATTCAGAGAACACTGGCTCTTTTGAACTGAGAGCTCTCCAAAAACCCTTCCAGCTGTAATATCTTATGAGTCTGAACCTATGTGTTAAAAAGCTGCGGACTTAACTGGCACCTAAAAATTTCTGGAAGGAGAACATCTGACAACTATGAGATGTCTGCTTGATACCTAGAGCTGGACTCCTCACACACTTCATCCTTCTCCGTTGTCATAGCTACACTTGCTGGTAGCTCTGAAACCCAATGACAAGAGGAGACTTGGGGAGATTAAGTATTTTGCTCAGTCAAAGCACTGGTAAGTGGCAGAGCCGAGATTCCCACCCAAATCTTATGATGTCACACTGCTTCTCAAACACAGATCACAGACAAGGAGTCAGGCTTCAGATGGAAAACTCCTAAAATTTGCTGGCAATGATTTTTTGTAAAACTTCCAGAGTGTTGGGATTTGATAAAATGAGCCCTGGGCTTTTGGCGGGCTAGTTCACAAGTAGAGAAAAAGGTTTGGATTTTGATCTGATCACCCCAGTTAAGTTCACCCAGTTCAGACAAGGTGACTTACCACAGCTGGTGCTGGACTGCTTAGAAATGATACTCACTGTCATAGTAACAAAGGGCCAGAGTGACCAGCAGGACAGACAGGGACAGCCTCATCGTTGTTTATTTGCTTTGAGTTTTCCGCTTTAGCAAATGATGAGCTTTAGGAGCTGGCCTCAGGAGCCTGGGGAGCCCAGGGCTATTTGTAGCTAGAAAGCCTCACTGGTCCTGCCCACGTGGCATGTGGCAGGTCACAAGGTCTGGCTTCCAGCCCTCTCTTCCCCACATAGGGCTGATGCCATCCATCTCTGTCACAGTCTCTAATGACTTGGTCAATGTTCCCATTTACAGACATTGCTGGCACCACGCACCTCTCCTTCGTAGCAATTACCAAGGTTGTAGCTTTCAAATGTACAATGAGTTAACTGATGGGAGCTCCCCTGGAATATGGCTCCTTAATTTCAAGGTAGTATCTTATTTTGCTCGTCTTTACTTAGCACAGGGCCTGGCACAGAGAGGAATACGAGCAAATATTCCTTAAATAAATGAATGAATGTGAATTAACATAACACTAACTTGGTTAGAGTGCATCTTTAGTGTAAAAGGATGCTTGGTATGCCACGTTTGTCTTTGGGCAGTTGAGGGAAGAAGGTTAGTAGCATGGTGACAATTATGGAAGAAATAAGTGGTTTTCAGGATCCTAAGAGCAGAAGAGCAAGTTTGAAGATGAAGGCTACCTCTCCAACTACTAATTTCCTACTCAGCTCTAATGTTTCAAAAGTATCAAAGAGAGTTTAAATCAAATCAAGCTCCAAACTGATTAAAGGAAGCTCCTCTTTCATTTTACCTATCAATCAGGATGATCACACTTTCTGCGGCCTCAGGGTCCCAGCAGTAGAGAAGCCCATAGGGGCTCATCCTCTGCTTCTCCCAACCACGAGCAGAGTGCTCTTTGGAAACGCCCAGGGAGGTGTGGGCCATTCTGACTAAAGCCATTGGGAAGTGAAGCTGGTTGTAGAGAGGAGCATATCTGAGTGGCACTCAGGAATACATAAAATTTTGTCATGGAGAAATTTTTGGAGGAGGGATGCTGAGAGAACAGCATGAAGGAGGACAAGACAGCATAAACCACGTGTCTTGTTGAGGGAACATCAGGAACCCAGGTTACCCTGAAAGACACAGTAGTAAATGAGAGACTAGGTGAGGCTTTGTGACTGGAGACAGGATGGGCCAAAATAAGGAGATCTTCCATTTCACTCTACGGATAATGGTGGCAGAATGGATGGGTGAGGTGAGAAACATCTAGATTTTTTGCCCCAATGCTTTCTTGCTGTGTTTCAGATCTCAAGACAAAATCACATGACTTTTCCATAGCCA